>NC_041385.1:456554066-456646683 GCF_002162155.2 Triticum dicoccoides
GGGGGGGGGAGGGGGATCTGACGAGGCCGAGAGGGGGCCGTGGCAGGCTTATCCTCCCCCGTCGCCGGCGAGCGGGTCCGGTGGCGACCGCGCCCTGTAGCGGCGCGCGTCCGAGGAACAGGAAGGGAGGGTACGGTGCGAGGAGCTGGGCCGGCTGGGCCGACCAGGCTGGTTGCTGCCCAGGGAGGCAGGGGCTGTGGCCGGTTTGAGCTGGGCCGCCTAGTCCAGGGGGGCTTCCCCCTCTTTTTTTTGTTTTTTTGTTGTAACTTCTTTCTTTTATTTATTTTCCCTTTTCTGTTTTATTTAGTTTTAGGGCATTTAGGTATTTTGTAAAATTGTGTCCTCTACACCATAAATACCAGTGCATTATTTGGCATCCACCTAACATTTTTGCTTTAATATTGGAAATTTTTTATTGTTTGCTTAATTTTGAATTTGAATTCGAACCAGTTTCGAACTAACACGAGATTAGCAATAGTAATCGAGGTGACGTGGCATCATTAGCAGAGGCTCACTGTAGCTTAAATACCCGGGCGTCACAAACGGGCAGGTAGGGGCGACAGCCGGGACCGCGTATCGCGGCACTACGGCTCGAAGGGGCGACACAGCGGCGACGCGCGGGTCGGTGCAACCGTGGGGACCGCGTATCACGACACTACGGTCCAAAAGGGCGACGCGCGAGTCGATGCAGCCGCGAGGAGAATCACCGGGCGACGGCGCTGTTGCCCAACGGGGCGACGCAGCGGCAACCGTTGCTCGACCGGTGGAGGGGCGTGTTGAACTCGGGGACGATCTTCACGGGACCAACGGAGGCGCGAGCAACCGACGAGCTAGGTCGGTCGCGGGGCGTAGATGAGGCGGATCGCGGCGGCGAGCAGGTGATCAAGCCGAGCGCGCGCGAGGTCGGGGACGCCGCTCGGTGGAGGCGGGGTGGCGGTGGAGTCCGAGATGAAGCCGGTGATGACGAACGGCATGGCACGTCGTGCGATCGGCATCTGGGCTACCAAAGCAAAGCCCGCGCCCCGGCAGCGAGGCCCGAGCGACCAAGGTAGCAGCGGCGCCTGAGCTGAGACAGTCGACGAGCCTGACGCTGTTGGGGACGAGGCCGACGAGGTAGACCGCAGGGCCGCCGTGCAGATGCGGCAGATGCGGTTGGCGTGGATCGATGGGCGGGCTGGTGCGTGAACGACGGCTATGATTGGCCGCTGCATGGTGCGAGGCCGCCGGGTCGGGGTGATGCAGGTGTCCTGATCGGAAAGGGCGGTGATGGCTGGCGTAGATGGACGAGAGGGCCGGCGCGCGGACGACGACCGTGAGGGGCCGCATGGCGCGCGAGGCTGCCGTGTCGATGAAGAAGCCTGCTGGTCGCGCCGGCGTCAGAGTAGAGGCGCACGGGGGTCGTCGGCGGCGGCGGGCGACGCAAACTAATCAAGCATAGATCAAAAGACCAAAAAGAAAAACACAGATCAAGGTGACCGACAGGAGAGAGAGAGAAACCCGGAGCAAGGGCTCAGGGAAAAAGACTCTCTAGGGCAGCCGGTCAACACGACCGGCGGACGAACCCTAGGTATGGGCAGCGCGGCCTTCGACCGCGGTCATGGAGGCCAACCTCCCCGAGGGCGGCGCACAGGTGCGGAAGCGGTGACGGCTAGGGTTTAGGATCAAGTAAGGCTGATACCATGTTAAAAGGGATAGAGATAGATTGGTGGAATAGTCGCGGAATATGATGGTTGTATTATTGAGCCTCGAGGGCGAGTATATATTGAGTACAAGACTTGAAGGGCAAGACACCTCCTAGAGATAAGATGAAAATGACTATCTAATCCGGGCAATCTCTACTACCAAATATATCTCTATACTTCATCCGTAAAGAAATGTAAAAGCGTTTAGATCACTAAAGATATATATTTTTGAACCGAAGACTGTAGAACAATTGTTCTATGGTAATTTTCATTAATTAAAATTTATAAAGGAACGAAAGAAAACAAGCACACACAATTAGCCAACACCAGTTCTAGGGAACTCCATAAATAAATCGAAAGCAGATTTACTTCAATCAATTGCTCAAAAGCATCTGTGTGCTTGTTCTTTGTCCTCGAAAGTATCAATTGTAGATCATTCCTTACTTGAATCCTCCATGACTGCACCGAGGGTGTGATGTTCTGTTCTCTACATCCATAATGTAACGCCTCCGATTCAATCGTACACTAATCATACACGCAAATATGTATGATCAAGATCAGGCACTCACAGAAAGATATCACAACACAACTCTAGACACAAATTAAAATAATGCTAGCTTTATATTACAAGCCAGGGGCCTCGAGGCTCGAATACACAAGCTCGAATTCAAACGAGTCAGCGGAAGCAACAATATCTGAGTACAGACATAAGTTAAACAAGTTTGCCTTAAGAAGGCTAGCACAAAAGCAACATGATCGAAAAGGCAAGGCCTCCTGCCTGGGAGCCTCTTAACTACTCGTGGTCATTAGCGGTCTCCACGTAGTAGTAGGCACCCTCGGGGTAGTAGTAGTTGTCGCCGAAGGTGGCGCCTGGCTCCTGGGCTCCACCATTTGGTTGCAACATCCGAGAAGAATGGAAAAGGGGGAAAAGGGGGAGCAAAGCGACCGTGAGTACTCATCTAAAGTACTCGCAAGCAAGGACCTACACTACAAATGCATCAGTATCAAAGAAATAGGTAGTAGATGTGGACTAAACTGCAGAATGCCAAAATAGAGGGGAAAGCCTAGCCTATCAAAGACTAGCATCTTCAAGAAGCTCCAAGCATCTTGCAACATTCATAAGAGTATAGAATAGTAGTTTATATTTAGCAAACATGTTGTAACATTGCCCAGAGATGACTTCCTCGACTCCCTGCGAGAAAGCAATCCTGGAGCCATCATTTCCATTACATGCGTCAACATCCAGTTCTAGTTGTATCGATCGGGATACAACTCCGAACGTCCGTTACCGTGGACAAGGCTATTCAAATAGATCAATGTTCCCTGCAGGGGTGCACCAACTTACCCAACACGCTCGATCAACTCCGGCCGGACACACCATCAGGTCATGACCTGCCTCGGCCGATCAACACCCCGCAATCCTACCTATAATCATCAGAGGCCAGCACGCCGGTCTACATCCTAAGCGCACAGGGGTCTTGAGCCCATCGCCCTTTGCACTCCTGCATGTTGCGTACGCGGCCGGTGAGCAGACCTAGCTACCTCCTTAGGCCCTGTTTGTTTGGGCTGCGGCTGAACTAGAAGCAGCTGGAGCTGGTAGAAGCTGAGAAGCTGGCTGGAGCTGGTAGAAGCTGAGAAGTCCAAAAAGCCTGTTTGGTAACTTTTTTAGGACGACTAGTGAGGAAGTTTTCGTGGATTTAAACTGAAATTGCTCTAATGATATAGACAGTGGCGTTTTAATGAATTTGGTATATTTGACATATGACAACACCGTTGAACACATCATAACAATATAGTACTAATTATATATTACATCAAACCATCATTTCAGTTGCAAAATACATGGTTATTGCAAAATAAAATCCTACTCCGTCGCCACAAATACATACTTCAACTATTAAACAAGCAAATACATAGTTCAAATAGTTCAACAATTAAGCAAGTAAATACATAGTTAAACAATATGATACACTACTTCTTCGGTTACAACTCTCGTCAAATTGCCTCTCGAGGCAATTGAGTCTCGCTTTATTTGACTTCATTGCATAACAGAAACAACGACACATTGTTCGAGAGTACATCAACATTTGTTTCCCCAACCATGATCATACGATCCTTTACGTCCGCGGGGGGTCCTTTGCGAAAAGCATGACTTGCCATGTGAACCTACACAATAAGATAAAACTTTAGAATTACATAGACATAATAGAACATTACATTAGTAAATCGGATTTCTGCATTTGAAAGCAAGCAACCTTGAAAGAAACCATCCATGTCAAGTAGTTGTTCAGCCTATGCCCATGTTGTGCTTGATCAGCTGCACACTTAGAAAAAACTTCGATGGGCTCTCGATCCCGCATCTGAACTGACATCTACATAGTCAGACATCAAGCAATCATCAAACAATCACCTAATTGTCCAGATCTATATAAAAATACATGCACATCCCATGACATCAAGCAACCATGACCATCAAGCATATTTTGTTCAAATTGAAAGCAAGTGACAATTTTTGGTCACATATGCCTCAAAAATCTTATAGGTAGAAAACATATATGCCTCAGAAATCACAGAACAAGTCTATATCTTAGCAGAAAAAATTGATCCTGATGTTCGTAAACAAGCAAATTAATGTTCGGCACTATCATACAAATAAACAAGCAAATTAATGTCACCATTTATCAATAATTTGTACCAAACAAATCAGGAAATTAAACCATGACAACACTACCAAGCATATCACATCTACTACCATGACAATTTTTCAAACCAATCATACACCAAGCAACATGATATTTTGTTCACAACAAGTAACAATTTCTTCGTAGGAATCATCAAGAAATTGCTCACCTTGAGCCTGCACGAGGTAGCAGGGGAGGGAGATCAAGGAGGCGTGGTCGAGGCAGCAACTGTAGGGTTGCGTGCTCCAGGCAGCTGAGGTCGTGGATGGGGTGGTCGGATCCAGTACGCGTTGTGGCTGGAGAAGGCCGGATCCCGTCGGTGTGGCTGCTACATATGGCGGCAGTGTTGGGTCGTGGAGGAGGCAGGAGATCAATCTCCCAGATTAGGAGGAGGACGGGGAGAGATCCGGCTGAGGGGGGCGCGAGCTCCGGCTGCCGCGGTGGCCGGAGATGGCGGCGGCGGACCGAACCCTAGCGCCTCCTCTGCTCTCTCTTGCTACTAGCTCGGTGGGGTGGGGGCGAATGGGGTGACAGGGTGGGAGCGAGGAAAAATCTGAAGGCGTGGCGGTGGCATTTTTTTTGTAATTTCAGTGAAGTGGAGGGGTAGGCTTTTGCGGGAGGGATGAGAAGCCAGTGGAGCTGCAAGAAGCTACTATGGAGGTGCTTTTCGTTTGTAGTGCAATTTTGAGACATGCTTCTCGGAAGCACCGTCGCACGAAATAGGTGTTTGGCTAGGCTTCAGCTTTTAGAGGGCTAGAAGCAGCAAAAGCTGAAGCCCAAGCTCAAACAAATAGGGCCTTAAAAAGGCAAGTGCTTACGCAGTCCAATCCGGCGCCCACGCTCCATCGCTGACTTCCATTGAGCTTTCGGCTGATACATACGATGCAGACTGCCCATACTTATTCCCGCATGGTGATTAGTGCGAAAAAGGCCAGAGGCCTACTCGGATCAGATATCCAAACCGTTAGTTTCTTGGTAGTGCGCGGTAACGAGCAGAGACTCATGATCATGTGACCCCGCCGCCCCGTCTCGTGGAATTATGTCAAGCGCTAAGAATGCCCGGCCGTGCCACATAATTATCTCTCGGGTACCCTCCAGGTCAACCTAACTTCACATCACTCATGGGTACCCCACAGGGCCGACCCGATGTCATCATGGTTCTGTGGTAAGTCAAAGTAACCGTGTGTCTGAAACAGCAAGGGGGAAACCCTAGGAATCACCCTCAATGGATTCCCACTCGATGTAACCGTCAAGGTGGACTTGGAGGAATCACCCTCGGTGGTCCACACTTGAGGGGTTGCACGACAGAGTCGTTATCGGGAGTGGTGAAGGAGGAATCAACCTCAATGACCATGACTGAATAGCTACACTACCGGGTTAACATCAGAAGTGCTGACGAGGTATCACCCTCAGCACTCGATAGTAAGTCTGCAGAGTCGTACAACTCGGTGTCAGGCTTGGACGTCGACCTTGTTGATCGAGTCATCGAACATAAAGAGGGGCAACTGGGACAAGGTGGGGGTCACTGATGGATCTCTAACCAACCTATACTAAACAGTTTTGGATAAGCAGGTAAGGTATGAAAGCAGGCAACAAAAATAGGCTATGCATCAGAATAGCAGCAACCAAGTACAGTAGCAAAATCTAATGAAAGCATGAGAGAGAATGGAATGGGCGATATCAGAATGATCAATGGGGGTTTGCTTGCCTGGAAGATCTGTTGAGAAGGAAGGGTCGTCCATGACATAGCCGATCACAGGGGCAACATCGGTCTCGGGGTCTACCGGAGAGAAGAGGGGGAAGAAACAACAAATAGAAAGCAAATAAAGCATCACAAAAAATGACTTAGCAATACGTCATGCTAGGGGTGACATATCGCCGTGCTACACGTTGCAGGCGGAAAGGGAAAACATCCGGAGAGGTTTTCCCGGTGTTTGGTATTTCTTGGAGAGAAGAAAGAGAGGGGACAATTCCATGTTCGGCATGCTAGGGGCATGTGACAGATGAACGGACCGCGTATTCAGAATCGTTGGATTTTCCTGAGCAACTTTCATATATATAACATTTTCAACCGAGCTACGGTTTATTTTATATGAATTTCAAAGTTTTCACAAAATTTTGGAATTGTTATAATTAACTAAATCGAAAAAGGCAGAAAAGGGGTTGGGTGCACCCAAAGGTGCACCAGTGCCCGACAGGTGGGGCTAGTCAATTGCTGATGCAACAGTTGACTGGTCAACCTTTGAACGGTCAGTGGGTCTAGTTGGACCCGCATGTTAGTGACCCTGGTTCTACTAACAGTTTTATTAAGAAAATAACATTTTTAATTAGTGCCCTGGGGCCCGGTTGTCAGTGGATCTAGCTTGGTTTACTTAACGCTAATGACGCGCCATGTCAGGGACGTAACCGGCGACGAGGCCGAGCGCCGGCGACGGCCGTCCGGCCGATTTAGTGATGGCTGCACGCGTAGGCGGGACCTTTGACAAGCTGGGGATCTCGCGCTTCGGATGGTGGCCGCTGGGTGGCTGGAGATGGTCTGATTCGACGCCGGCGATGACAAAGGGCGGCGGCAGCGGCGGAGCTGTACGCCGGGACGGCGAGGGCGCGGCCAGGGAGCTACGAGTGCACGCGCGGAGCAGCAACAACAGCGGTGCGCGGCAGCAGTAGCAGTACAAGGGCAGCGACGGCGGCTAGAAGCGGCAGTGGACGAGCGGCGAGGCGATAGTAGCAGTGCACGGCGCCAGCAATGGCAACAACAGCAATGGGCAAAGGATGGAGTCCGCAGGGGCGCGGGGGAAGCAACTATGGGCAGGGACGGCGCAGGGATGAGAGGGAAAGTAAAAGGGGCTCACCTCCATTGCTGGGAAGGCCCGGGGAGGACTTGCCAGAGCGAACGACGACGACAAGCTCGGCGTCCATATGAAGAAGTGGTCGGGATGGTGCTGTGGGACCGTCCCGACTCACGTTGTCCGGGGTGGAGGCGAGTCCAGGGGAAGAAGGGGATCTGGTGGGAAGAGGGAGAGGCGGAGAGGGAGAGCAGGGTGGAGTGGGCGAGTGGGGAGGGAGCCCGAGGCATCGAGGCTGCCCTTATCCCCTCGTCGGCGACATGGCAGCGCGGGGCGCCGCGCTGGGTCCGGCGAGGACGGGCGGGGGTGCCTTGGTCGGTCGAACAGAAGGGAAGGAGGGGATCGACCGCGGGGGAGGCGTTGGGCTAGCTGGTGGGCTGAGGCCCGAAGAGGGCAGTGGGCCTCTCTCTTTTCTTTACAGTTTTTTTAAAACCTGTGTTACTTTTATTTTAGTTAGCAAAATAGTTTACAAAAATTATAACTCTTGCTCCTAAACTAGCATAATAAAATAGTCCACTGCCACATTTAGGTTGAGGTTGAAAATAAAATATTTTAGAATTTTTATAAGTTAAAAACATTTAAATAATTGTTTTAAACACTGCTTCAATTAGTTTAGGGCATTAAACCACTTTATAAAAAAGTTGGTTCACCACCATAATTAGTTAAGGATTATTTGCCACATGATGAACATTTTAGTTTTGACATTTGAAAACTTTAAATTTTAACTTTATTTTAAAATTTGAATTTGAATTTGTTTTGAATCAAAGTGAGACTAGCAACAGTAACAGTGATGACTTGGCATCATTAGCAGGGGATTACTATAGCTTGATTATCTGGGCGTTACAAATCTCTTCCACTACAAGAAATCTCGTCCCGAGATTTAAGAGGTGGAGTTAGGGGAAAAGTTCTGCTTACGAAATTGTAACAGATCTTCTCATTCTTGTTTGCTCTTCTCGAAGAAGTTGATGCCTTTCGTTGATGTCCTCATTTCTCTACATCGATGTATCATGATGATGTTGTCATTCGTCCTTCCAAATCTTCACCGTACTTATGAATGGACAAGGGTTAACTTTGGAAGAACGGACCTCTATAAGGTCGCTTATCTGGTAGATGACATTAGGGATGGTGGTGGAAACTAACTCCCGAATAGAAACTTAAGAAAATATCGAGAGCAAAGTAATAAGGTACCACGAGAAGTTTTGAAAGGGCAGGCAATCGTTCGATGCCCAAACAGAAGGTGAAAGGGGTTCAGAGTAATGAAATAAATATTTCGTTTGATACCAGAGTAGATCATCTCTAGGAAGGTGGCTCGTGAATTATATATGAAGCCATTGTGAGGAGTAACTTTTGGAAATAGAGACATACAGGAGGGTCAGGTTTCGATCCTGTGGAACTATGGGTTATGGGCCTACCATGTGGGTTAAAAGTAGAAAGGGGGGGGGGGTGACATCTTGCACGGTCATGATAGAAATGCATGTAAGGGGATAACCTTCAGTTATGTCAGCAACAACGTTGGTACCAAGGGCGAGGGACGAAGATAACTATTTTCCTCGTCGTTGAAACTAGGCGGACCAATAGGCAAAGTTCTTGTCCATCGATGGTTACTGAAATATCATCAACAATAGTAACAGGGTTTTACTGACAGAGTTATACACCGACGTGTTTACATAAGCAGGGAAATATTACTGCTTATATAAATATAGGTCACAAGAAAGGTAAAACAAAACAATAGAAAGGAAAATGTGATTATTATATTAATCAGACAAATGGAAAGGAAAAGGTGTTTATACTCACACATTAGAGTATACCCTTCCAAAGGACAAGCAGAGATTGATATACCCATCAAGACAACAAGCAGATAACGATTTGGGAAAAAGGGGCGATGAAACTCCTAACGTTACCCATGCCATGGTGTATGGATAATTGATCAAGAAACATTTAGCATTGCGCTCAATGTTCTTGTTGATGAACATAGTACCACAATCATGCTTCGAGATAGCATTGACATGATCATCAGGTAGAGGTCAGTCGATACACAAAGGATCCATCGGAAACAACTTATAAATTAAGTCATACAATTTCAGCAAGGAAAATATGAGGATAGGGCCCACGGGCTAAGAAACAATTCATCGAGGGGGCAAGGATGGTATTTCTCATCATGAATTCGATTGATAACCTGGAAGAGCTCAGAATGTTGATGATGATCATGTCACAATTGTCGAGAGATTTCATGAGATGTAATCAGTTGACAATGACATCAAGTCAAAGGAATGATGAAGCGAAAGGTTATTGGAACCACGGGTACGACACAAACTCAAAACCAAGCTTGTTGTTCGAGGTGTAACGATATGACGAGGAAGATTGACGTAAGCTTACCTCATCATCAAAAGTTGTGCTCCGGGAATAAGGACCAAGTAGCATAGTTAAAATTTAACATGATAATGATATAGCCGATCAGGATAGGAATGACTTGAAGCATTATTAAACTCGTAAGCAACAAAAGTTACTTAGAGTTATTGAATTAGAGTGCAGAATTGATTCACTTATTGGTGTCCTTGAGTGACTAATAACTCAGAAACCCGGGGGAAATCTGAAATCGGTGAGAAGCATTACTAGAGAAAGACTCATAGGAAGCAACACGGTTCTTTGATATTCTCGAGATACCGGAAGGTAATACTCGAAGGTAGATCGAAATAGAGGTTGGACAAGCGTATTGATCTGCAGAAAACAAGTGCTTTAACTTGTTCGAGAAATGGAATCAAATAATAACAATCATGGTCAGAACCACGGCTGTAAAGGACCAAACATGGATACCGGATGAACTTATAACAAAGGGATTATTATTATTACAAGAAGCTTCCATGATAAGTTCCACATAGGGTCCATGGGCATGAACACAAAGGTTCAAGGTCGACTCCCACTTCTTCAATGCGTAACCTTTCATTCACTTCTTTTCTTTGAAGAAGTTGTTGAGTTGAAAAATTTATCCGAAGAAACGCCAGTAGATATAACTCGCATAATCTTCAGGTTCACACAGATTATGGATGGCATATTCAACCCATCGGGGCATCATGGAAACATATACCACAAGCCGCAAAAGTAAATATCACCAACTCGAAAGTTGAGCATGGTTGGCCAAATTAGATAATAGGATTTACCAACGGCATTATGTATCAGGGAAAGAACTTCTCGAGGTTTTTGTATACAAAGGACACTATAGGATGATAATTCAACCAAGGATCTCACGGTCCATAATGGAGCTGATGTGAGCATCGACACACGATCAGAGGAAGAAACAATGCAACGACATTGGATTATAGAAACAACTGACTAATTCAAAGTTCAAATGCAAAGGAAGTATGAATTCCAAATCAAGGGATCAGAAGCAAGCGCTTTGAGGAAGGATGGATAAGTTAAGTAGGTTTAGGGGTACAATCGATGGCAATTAGATTGGTTGAGGTCCAACTCATGTTTAAATTGACGCCTGAGAAAGGATGATGAATTCTAGGATCTGACTGAGAATAGCGAGCATCCTCAACATATTGAATCAACGGACTCAAAATGATAGTGACCAGGGATGCCAATAAGATTACTACACTTATGGGATTAACCATAATGCACGCAAGCAAGAATTTCAAGAGCAATTGGCTGTTGAGGATCTTCGGAAGGTCAAATAGTATTATGAAGTATTTTGCGAAACATACGAACAACCGGGATGAACGAATCCTCGGTAGGTGCAAGGAATTATTCGTACATGTATTAATGCGGAAAAGTAGTTGCAAGGCAACAAGCAGAATGGATTCTCGAAACAACGGAGAGTATTTCGTGGTAACTTGTAATAACAAGGGAAACTGGGAAATATTGTATGAATGACAAGTGTATGTCGTTATCCGTCAAGATTTATTGATGGAAGAGAATTGCAAAAGCGATGGGCACAAGGGTCTCGGGAAACATCGAAGAGTATCCTTAGAATCTTCTGGTGAAGCAGGCGATCATGTGGAATGAAGGGCTCTTCGGGAGGAAGTAGTTGCGAGAACCTAAAGTTAGAGTTAGCAAAATCTTTAACCCGAATAGAAGATAGATCAGAGTACCGAAGTAAAGATCACGGAGTAAAAGATCCTAACACCACCCAATTGTGATGTGGGCCCGTAAGCCACACAACAATGTTAGTAAAAGTTTTTCAAAGACTAGACTCAACTTCGGCCAAGGAGTTGGAAAGGGGGCCTACCTACAGGTAGTCGGCTTTCATACCAACTTGTGACGCCCCCGATTCAATCATACACTAATCATACACGCAAATGTCTACGATCAAGATCAGGGACTCACAGGAAGATATCACAACACAACTCTAGTCACAAATTAAAATAATACAAGCTTTATATTACAAGCCAGGGGCCTCGAGGGCTCGAATACATAAGCTCCAATTCAAATGAGTCAGTGAAAGCAACAATATCTGAGTACAGACATAAGTTAAACAAGTCTGCCTTAAGAAGGCTAGCACAAAAGCAACATGATCGAAAAGGCAAGGCCTCCTCCCTGGGAGCCTCCTAACTACTCCTAGTCATCAGCGGTCTCCACGTAGTAGTAGGCACCCTCGGGTTAGTAGTAGTCGTTGTCGAAGGTGGTGCCTGGCTTCTGGGCTCCACCATCTGGTTGTGACATCCAAAAAGAATGGAAAAGGGGGAGCAAAGCAACCGTGAGTACTCATCCAAAGTACTCGCAAGCAAGGATCTACACTACAAATGCATCGATATCAAAGAAATGGGTAGTAGCTGTGGACTAAAATGCAGAATGCCAGAATAGAGGGGAAAGCCTAGCCTATCGAATAGCATCTTCAAGCAGCACCAAGCATCATGCAACATTCAGAAGAGTATAGAATAGCAATTTATATTTAGCAAACATGTTGTAACATTGCCCAGAGATCACTTCCTCGACTCCCTGCGAGAAAGCAATCCCAGAGCCATCATTTCCATTACATGCATCAGCATCCAGTTCTAGTTGTATCGACCAGGATACAACTCCGAGCATTCGTTAACGTGGACAAGGCTATTCGAATAGATCAATCTTCCCTGCAGGGGTGCACCAACTTACCCAACATGCTCGATCAACTCCGGCCGGACACACCATTAGGTCATGACCCGCCTCAGCCGATGAACACACCCCAGTCCTACCTAGGCTCATCAGAGAGGCCAGTACGCTGGTCTACATGCTAAGTGCGTAGGGGTCTTGGGCCCATCACCCTTTGCACTCCTGCATGTTGCGTATGTGGCCGGTGAGCATACCTAGCTACCTCCTGAAAAAGGCAGGTGCTTACGCAGTCCAACCCAGTGCGCACTGCTCCATCACTGACATCGATTGAGCTTTCGGCTGATACATATGACGCAGAGTGACCGTACTTATTCCCGTGTGGTGGTTAGTGTGAAAAAGGCCAGAGGCCTACTCAGATCAAATATCCAAACCATTAGTGTCTTGGTAGTGCGCGGTAACGAGCAGAGACTCACGGTCATGTGACCCCGTCGTCTCGTCTCGTGGAATTACGGCAAGGGCTAAGAATGCCTAGCCATGCCATGTAATTATCTCTCGGGTACCCTCCAGGCCAACCCGACTTCACATCACTCGCGGGTACCCCTCATGGCCGACCCGATGTCATCATGGTTCTGTGGTAAGTCAAAGTAACCGTGTGCCCGAAACAGCAAGGGGGAAACCCGAGGAATCACCCTCAATGGATTCCCACTCGATGTAACTGTCAAGGTGGACTTGGAGGAATCACCCTCGGTGGTCCACACTTGAGGGGTTGCACGACAGAGTCGTTATCAGGAGTGGTGAAGGAGGAATCACCCTCAATGACCATGACCGAATAGCTACACTACAGGGTTAACATCAGAAGTGCTGACGAGGTATCACCCTCGACACTCGATAGTAACTCTGCAGAGTCGTACAACTAAGGGGGGGGGGTGATGTGCGGTGTCAGGCCTGGACGTCGATCACGTTGATTGAGTCATCGAACATAAAGCAGGGCAACTGGGACAAGGTGGGTGCCTCGGTCGGTCGAACAAAAGGGAAGGCGAGGATCGACCATGGGGGGAGGCGCTGGGCCGGCTGGTGGGATGAGGCCCAAAGGGGGCAGTGGGCCTGTCTCTTCTCTTTACAGTTTTTTAAAACTTCTGTTACTTTTATTTTAGTTAGCAAAATAGTTTAAAAAAAATTATAACTCTTGCTCCTAAATTAGAATAATAAAATAATCCACTGCCACATTTAGGTTGAGGTTGAAAATAAATTATTTTAGAATTTTTATAAGTTAAAAAGCATTTAAATAGTTATCTTAAAAACCGCTTTAATTAGTTTAGGGCATTAAACCACATTATAAAAATTGGTTCACCACCATAATTAGTTAAGGATTATTTGCCACATGATGAACATTTTAGTTTTGACATTTGAAAACTTTAAATTTGACTTTATTTTAAAATTTGAATTAGAATCGGTTTTGAATCAAAGTGAGACTAGCAACAGTAACAGTGATGAATTGGCATCATTAGAAGTGGATTAATGTAGCTTGATTATCCGGGCGTTACACATAAGTTCCAGCAAACCATGATGATAATCTCCATGTGAATTGAGCGGGAAGGTGGTCTACCATTATCCTTAATTCATCTAGCACGTTGATACCCCTTTTCCCGTCTGACATGATAGTATCCCAACAGCTAAGAGAAAATGGACAATCCCAGAAGAGATGAAGAGCAGTTTCCTCATTATGTGTATCACGTAAAGCACATTGGTAGCCAGGCATGAAGAAACTTTTCCTTTGAAGGATTTTTTTGTATTAACTCTGTCATAAGTCATGAGCCATAGAAATATCTTGTATCTGAGCATTGCTGCACTCTTCCAAATTTTTCCTGTAAATCCCTGGCACTGCATCTATCTGTTGGAGATGGTGGCACATCTTAATAGAAGAATATCCTGTAGATTTCCAAGGGTAAGGCCATTTGTCTAAGTTGGTAGACAAACCATTTTGGTGCGTGGAGTTGGTTAGAGTCTGAAACTATTGGAATGCTTGAAATGAAAGTGGCATGTGGAAGTGCTGAGATTGTGCACCCAAGTTCAAGAATTTCTTGACAGATATGTGCTCATTCAGACTAGAGGAAAAAAGCTCAGGACACTTCTCTTTAAGAGGTTCATCGGACCGAGTATCTTGCCATAGCATGACAATGTCTCCATTACCTATTCTTGGTTTGGCAACTATTTTGTATTCTGGAAGGAGTTTGAGTATTGATTTCCACCAAAAGGATCCCTGAGGAGCCTCGGTAACCACTTTATCTGGATAATAAGACTCCCAAATCAATTGCACCCATGGTAAATCATGTTGATTGAGAAATTTGTGCAGATGTTTCATAAGCAAGCATTTGTTGTGAAGAGCAATATCAAGAACTCCAAGACCACCTTTATATTTGCGCTTGCAAACCTTTTCCCAAGCAATGAGTGTTGTGCCTCTATCTTCCATAACGTATTTTATCCAGAAGAAGTGTCTGAGGTATTTGTTAATCTGTTCCATAACTTCAATTGGCAATGTAAGAGTGCACATGAAAAAGATTGGTAGACTATGGAATACAAATCTGACCAGCACCAGCTTGTCACCATAAGATAAAAAGGAATCGCATCCAGCTAGCACTCTCTCAATTCTCCTCATGATGGGCATGAAATCCTAAATTTTAGGTTTAACTAGACACAAAGGCAGGAACAAGTAGGTAAATGGGAAGGACCCAATCTTCTTGCATCCCAAAGATAGGGACAACTCTTGCATCTTACTTTGAGGAGTATTTATAGGCACCATCACAAATTGTTTCAAAGTTAACCCTGAGCCAGTGTAGGTTGTAAAGTGCATCAATAGGTTCTTGAGCTGTTTTAACTGAGCAAAACATGCTTGCATGATTAAAACAGTATCATCAGCATATTGTATGATAGGAAAGTCCTTGCAAGAAGCTAACATGATTGGAACTTGAATTATATTGTGTGCCATTGCTTCATTAAGAATTGATTGCAACAGATTTGTAGCAATGACAAACAGTAATTGAAAGTGCTAGTATTCGACTAGAGGGGGGGGGGTGAATAGGCGATTTTTATGGAAGTCTTCAAAACAGGGGTGTTTCGAAGACAAACAATAGAAATCAACCTATTGATATACAACGGAAGGTAGATTACACTAGACAATCCATAGTCAAGTAAGCAATGTAGTGAAAGCATGAAGACTATGAGCAGCTAGGTAATATGGATCAGGATGGAAGAAGGTATGAAGCCAAACAGACAACAATCTTCACTCAGTGAAGTCAATCAGATCAGGCAAGTAGGCAAAGAGTTCACGAAGACAAACTGTAAGTAAGGTGAGAGAGGTAGGATAGAACCAGTTGCTCGGAGAGGACAAGGGATTTGTTGGACCAGTTCCAGTTGCTGTGACAACTGTACGTCTGGTTAGGGAGGCCGAGATTCAACTCAGAAGACCGTGTCTTCACCTTATTCCCCTTGCACTAAGAACACTTAGTCCTCGCCCAATCACTCTAGTAAGTCTTCAAGGGAGACTTCCAAACCTTCACAGACTTTGTTCACTGGCAATCCACAATGACTCTTGGATGCTCAGAACATGATGCCTAACCGGCTGGAGGATTCATAGTCCTCAAGTGTAATAAGTCTTCAGATCACGCAGACAGAAAGACTTCAGTGATGCCTAACACTCTTGGGTTTTGGGTGTTTTGGGATTTGTCCTCACAAGGATTCTCTCTCAAAGAATTCGGAGGTGGGTTGCTCTCAAATGACAAAAACCGTGCACTAACTCTGAGCAGCCACCAATTTATGGTGTAGGGGGTGGGCTATTTATAGCTAGGAGGCAACCCGACCTAATTTGTCCAAAATGACCCTGGGTCACTAAGGAACTGACACATGTCCAACAGTCAGATTTCAAACACACGCGGCAGCTTAGCTTGGGCTACAAGCCAAGCTGACTTATCCAGCTCTGGATAAGATTTGCTCTCATTGTCTTAGCTCGAAGACATAGGATTTGGTTGAGCATCACATCAGTCACTCTGACTTTGTTCACTTGGACCCCACTTAATAGTGCAGTGGTTCCTATGACTCAACAAAGAAGAAAAGGAAACTATGAAACAACTATGTCTTTGCACTCCATAGTCTTCACGCGATGTCTTCTCCTGTCATAGTCTTCAATGTGAATGTCTTAACAGACCACCATTGTCTTCAATGTCTTCACACATTTTTAGGGGTCATCTCTGGTAGGTAAACCGAATCAATATGGGACTACTACCTATGTTATCCTGCAATTCTCACAAACACATTAGTCCCTCAACCAAGTTTGTCGTCAATACTCCAAAACCAACTAGGGGTGGCACTAGATGCACTTACAATCTCCCCCGTTTTGGTGATTGATGACAAACTGGTTGGGATAAAAGTATGTGGAAGTTTAGTGTTGTGAGTATTGTCTTCATACATAAGACGAGCCCCCCTGAAGATGTGCATATAGATGACTTGCGTTTGAATGCAAATGCACATGGCAGGTTTTGCTTTGTGGAGGCCATCATCAAGGTGTGAAGACAATGCATTATGCATATAAGCAAGTAAAGAAGATAATGCTATGCATAATGGAAAATGGACGTCTGCAGAATGACTTCATGCAGGATTTGTCATCGCATCACAGAATAGCAGATAAAGTAGCAGACGACCATCAGGTTTAAGTGTTACAACTCAGAGATCCAAATGTATCAAAAAGATGAGAGTTGTAAGACTTGGCAAAAAGTAATGCAGCCACCCATAAGGACCCGCTTGAAGACTATCAACTCATATGCTTCTCCCCCTTTTGTCAGTAATGACCAAAAAGGTTTGAAGACATAGAGTATCTACTCATTCCTAGAAGGAGTAGACGGTGGAGCAGGGTCATTGCTGGAGTTTGGTGGTGTAGAGGGGCCTGGTGCGGAGTCGATATGCAGTGCAGACATGGATGGTGAAGTGGCGTCTTCTTCTTCATCGACGACATTGGCAACAATAGTTGCGGCCGAAGATGAATACTCGAAGTCTTCAAGAGAGGGAGTACGGTGCCAGCTTGCATTAGGAGGAGGCCTGGAGTCAAACTTGAAGCTTTCGGTGAAGCCATCCGCTTGAAGATCATCTTCAGAACATAGCAGAGTGAGGCTCTTCCAGGACCGCCTAGCATTCTCATGGGCAACAAAAGAGTTCTTGGTAGCCAGATTGCGAATGCGATTGACATCCACCAAGATACTATGCATTTGACGCTTAAGCCAGTCATGGCGCTTGTCTTGCTTCTGGTGTAAGGCCACAAGTAGTTCTCGATCATTGAGGACTCGAGAGCGCTTCCGAGCCCTTTGTGCAACTATACTGGCAGTGGCTTCGGTATTAGCACGGTGAGGCAGACGTACATTGCCAGGAAGCGGATAGGCAGTAACAGCAGCATTCGGAACATGAACTCCTTCAATTGGCTGCGTGAAGCTTTGATGATCAGCATTGTGAAGATATATTGGCTCCTTGGCAGGCTCAGGGTAGATGGCTTCAACAGACAGATCAACCTCAGGCAAGAAAACCATATGATTACATGCAGAAGGCTGATAGTTGACAGTTGAATGAAGCTTGATTAGGCGCATCACCCATGGAGCATAAAACTTCAAGCCAAAAAGATCAATCCTAGATGCAGCAAGTTGTCTGATGAAGAAATCCTGGGAGTTGAACTTGATGCCATTGACAATATAGAAAACCAAAGTCTTCATGGCGCCTTCAAGTTTGGCTGCAGAAGAATGTCCCTTGATTAGCCAGAGAGTACGCCTCAAGATATGATAAACTGTGCAGGGCAAGTACTCAAGGTCCTGGACAAAGAATTCCTTTGGATATTTTGCATCACGAGGCAATGGCTTCATCATGCTGAGCATCTGACTCATATTGGGTTCAGGCCGCTGAAAAATGCTCTGCAGTCCTTCTGTGTGGCGCTGACAACCAGGTTCATACAATTCACCTGGAGTGGGCAGGGAGGTGAGCTCAGTGATGTCCTAAGCTTTGGCTTCATGATGCACATCACCTGTCATCCACTCAAGGGTCCATGTCTTCGGGTCCCTGTTGTATCCACATATGTGAAGAGTAGCATAGAACTACAACAGACGCTCTTCATTCCAGTGCTCTTTGGCAGTGACGAATTCCAGAAGGCCAGCATCACGAAAGCAGTCCATAGCTTCCTCAAGACATGGGATCCCAACCATAGCTTCATAGTCAAGGCGCATGTGAGGGGAAATTTGATCTTGGTTGTAGAGAACACAAGAGTAGTAGCTGCGCTGTTGGTGGCTCCAGAAGTGATCTGACGAGATCCTTAGCTTCGAGTAGGGATTCTTATCACTGTCATAGAAGGTGTTGTGTGCTCTGAAGCTATTGACATTGAAGGATCCAGGAGATGTAGCAGGACCTGGAAGTCTTGGCAGTCTTGGCTTAGGTTTCTACACTGGTGGTCGCTGCTGCACATGATAGTCATATTGCGGTCCGGGACCAGTGGGTGGTACCAGGACAGGCCAGCGAACAGTGACCAACTCCATATCTCGGTTGTAGGCCAACTCCATTGTGTGAGGCCTTGGGGGAGGAACAGTGCCATCAGTGGGGACCGGCGTGGCAGAAGCTTCAAGATTCTCATTGGCTTCAGGCACAACATTGACTCCAGGCTCCAAATGATCGTCACCCAAGACATGGTCATTGGCTTCAGGAGTGTTTGTGGAAGCCTCAACATTCTCAACCTCCATATGGTCAACGACTTGAGGGACTTGCACAGTCACATTCTCCTCGAGAATGACTTGATCTGGGACAGGGGGTGTAGCAACTCTCTCTTCTCTTCTTGTTTCTTCATTGGCTGATGCAGCCGGAATGTCTTCAGCAGCTTTGGCTTCAGACTCAGGAACCATCGTAGAAGGATTCTCTTCAGGGAACACTTGACATGCCACTGAGCTAGATTGGTGTGAATCTTCTTCTGGGATGGTTGCCAAGGAGACTGATGGCCTGAGATCTTTGCAAAGCCGTTGGAACACGGGCAACTGTCGGATTTCGGGTTCCGGCAGACCCTTGAGGTTTGAACACTGGGGTGCGCACGAAGCTCTTTCCCCTACCAGCTCATGCGTCGAAGTCCCTCAAGGATCTAGGCTAGAAAGAAGAACACACAAGGGACACGAGATTTATACTGGTTCAGGCCACCATACTGGTGTAATACCCTACTCCACTGTGTGGTGTGGTGGATTGCCTCAGGGGCTGATGATGAATAGTACAAAGGGAGAACAGCCTCGCGAGGGGCTGTTCTTGAGCTAGTGCGATGAACTGCTAGGGTGAGTTCAGTCACTTCTCTCTCTCTCTCTGGTCGATCTTCAGATGCCGCTACCCTGTGGGTGGCTAGTCCTATTTATAGATGGAGGCCCTGGGCCTCTTCCCAAATAATGAGCAGGAAGGGCGCCAACACTTGGCCATTTTGAAGGGGAACATCTAGTACACTTATCCTGACTAAAGTTAGTCTTCGGCTGCCAAAGGCTCCGACGATGACGCCGTCCTGGGCTCCACGATGACCTCCATCCTGCCGTTCTGCTGGTCTTGATCTTGTTGCACCAGAATGGTAACCTCTACCAGATGCCTCGGTCTATGCTCGCCCGCCTTTGCACCGAAAGGGAAACAAGGACACTGCACAGGCCGGCGCCCGCCTGGCGCCCGCCTGGTCTCAATCGTCATGGCTTGCGTCACGGGCTCCTCGGGAGGTACCCTGCCATGATCTCTCCGCCTCCTCGCGAGCCTGCCTGAGGAGGCTGCTCCTGAGGAAGTTTCCCATCGTCCGCCCCGCGAGGCTTGGCCCCTCGCGAGGGTCTTGAGCTTGAGCTGATGAAGCCGGGCTGTGCTGGGCCCCCACTTGAGCCGCACCGCAGGCCGCAGGCAGGCAAGTCTGGGGACCCCCGTTCCCAGAACGCCGACAGTAGCCCCCGGGCCCAAGGCGCGCCCGAACTTGGCTTAGCAGAGAAGCGAAGGGGCAAGTGCGAAGCGCCACGGGCCCCAACAGCCTGCGGCCTTGGGCGCCGTGTGGCGATTGATTGGACGTGGGCGTCTCTGCTTCCCCACGATGCCTCGGCAACCGCCCTTCTGACAAAAAGAGGTGCCCGGGCCAGACTTACCTGCTTTGTTCTCGCTTGCCTTGCTCCAGATCCCCTTTCTCGCTCTTCTCCTTCCTGCTTCCAAAATCCTCCAGATCCGCCTTAATCCTTCCCATCCGGCAAGCCATGGCGCCTCGTAAGATCCCGACCGAGGCCTGGTACTCACCGGCTCTGGATCCCCCGAATGTGCCGGAGAAGAATCTCGCCCTCATGTGCCTGAGGACGGTAGCGCAGGGCAAAGCGGGAGCGACTGTGTTCAAGGCTGGCTCCGACCAGCCTGAAGGCAAGGGGAGCACCTTCTACCCGCTTTTTGTGAGCGCCATCATCGCTGGTTTGGTGCCCCCTTTTTCCGAGTTCTTCCTTGCTGTTCTTCGCCTGTACAACTTGCAAGCTTTGCACCTCCACCCCAACTCTGTTCTTCTCCTGGCGATTTTCGCCTACTATTGCGAGGCTCACGTTGGGGTAATGCCCTCAGTAGCCTTGCTGCGCCATTTTTTTACCTCCAGGTTTCTCGTGGCCCCATCTCCGCATGCGCGAGTTTTATCGCATACTCCGGCTCCAACGCCATCTTGAAGCCCGGGAAGAGGATCGAGGGCTTCCGGAGCAAGTGGGTCATGGTGGATTTCGGGCGCCTCCACCCCCGACTGGTGCTGCCCACGGGGCAGCCCAAGGCCGTCGATGCGTGATCTCGCGTGGAGCTTGTCGACCCACGCGCGAGGGCGGTGCTGAAGAGGATGGATGCGGACCTAAGGCCAAGCAACCTGGGGGCGGCGAAGCTGACCGGGGCCACGCTCCTGAGGGAGTTCCTGGAGCACCAGGTGGCTACACTCCGGGAGCACTCGCTCCCATTGTGGAGGCTTGGGGAAGCGGACGCTGCCCTTCGCTTGAGCTCTGCAGCCCTGGCCGACGAAGATCTGGTCACGGCCCTCCACTCCTTGGTCGGGGGAGACATGGCGAGGCCGGACGATGCTCCCGTCCCCCTGTTTCTTTGCGGCAATTGGGAGCAGGTGGTGAACGCCATGCCCACCTTCAACGGTTAGGGGCTGGTGCTCGCAGTGGCTCCCGAGGATCTGGCGGTGTTGCCAACGGTGAATGTGTCCTCCAGCGGCTCCGGCGGGAGTGACGAGGAAGAAGAGGAGGAGGAGGAAGAAGAAGAGGAGGAAGAAGAGCCTGACTCCAGGCGACTGGCGGGGAGTCGGAGGAGTCCTTTCCCCGACGCAGGTCCCGTGCCCTCCGCTCCATGCCGGACGATGACGAGGCCAGCGCCAGGCGAGGAGGGAAGGATTCTCCCCTGGTCCCGAGGAAGGACAGGTCGGGGCTGGTGCTCCCAGGATCTGCTCTGGCTCCGGGGCGGTCTAAGGCCAGCTCCAGCCCTCTCGACGTTTCCTCTGCTTCCATGCCTTCCAAGGCTGATCCTAGCTGTAGGCTCTCGGGCTTCAAGTTTGGCCGGAGGCTACTTGAGCCCGCGAACGATGACTAGTAAGTGCTCGATCCACGCTTTGCTTCATTTCTGCCGGTGAGACTTGATGTCTGCACTCTTTTGGCCAGGCCGACACCTGCAGCGAAGAAGTTGAAAGGGGCTTCTACGACCCCGCTTGAGGCGAGTTCATCTGCCGAGGCTGTGCCTCTGTCTGCGGGGAAAAGAGGCATCAAGGCCCGTGCCTCCCCTGCCCGGTCGTCCTCGCAAGCCCAACAGAGACACTCTGGCGAGGAGTCAGCCCCCGTGGCCCCGCTGACCCTGGAGGTGCCTGGGCTTGGCGCTGCCGCTGAGACACCCAAGGCCCGGGAGGCTCCTTCCTCCCAAGCCGTGATCACCTTGCCATCCTCTCTGCCTGCTCCACCGGCCCCCGTCTCTTCTGATTCCTCGGCCATCTTGGACCAGGCCGCTAATGAACTGAGCCGGCTGCAGGAGGATCTCCAGAGTGCGGACCCCCGCCTGGTGGTCGGGCGCCTGGAGCTAGCTTCTGGTTGGGCCCGCTCTGCCGCCTCTGTCCGAGCAGCGCTGAGCCAGGCTGCGTCTGCCTCTGACAAGGAGAAGCAAGCCGCCCGCCAGGCCAAGGCCTCTCGCGATGCTGTCCAGGGCGACGCTGCGGATGCCCGGGGCCGCTGCAAGGCACTGGAGGTCGAGCTGCAAGACCTACGTGACATGCTCGTGAAGGAGGTCCGCATCCGCCAGGAGAAGGAGGAGGGGATCAAGGCTCGGGAGGCTACCGTCAAGGACCAGGACGCCGAGCTTGATGACCGCCATGGCCGGTTGGAGACGCTGGAGCAGGCACTAAAGGTGGAGAGGACCGAGCTAGACCGCAGGGCGAAGGTCCTGGCTGAGGATCGAGTGGCCTTCGCCAAGCTGGAGGAGAAGGCTCGCGCTGCGCTGAAGACGCTCTATGAGGGCGGCTTAGAGGAGCCGTTGGCTGGGGAAGAGGACAACCCTTCCGAGCTGCTTCCCTTCTTGGTCCGCGCGCTTGAAGCTGCCACGGACGGCCTTGGCCCTATGGCCGAGGCCGAGGCGCGTGCCGTGTCATCTGCAGGGCTGACGCGCGTCTTCAGCCACGTCTACCTTCATGACCCCAATGCCAACCTCGACAGCCTGATGGAACCCGTGAGCAGCGACCTTGCCGTCGCAGCTGCTGAGGCCGTGATGGGCCGAGCCGAGGCTTTGCTGGGAAGGTTCCATGCCTTCAGCACCTTGCCTAGACGCGACGCCACCAGTTTCGCGGCTTCAGGAGGCGGAGCCGCCCAACGTGACTCCACCACAGGCGGCGGCGCCACTGGAAAGTGATCCCTTTGTGGCTTCTATCCCGTTTTAATTCCTGCAACATGCACCATGCCTCGTGGAGGCGTTTAATTAAACTTGTGTTTGGTGTTGTGAAACACTCTATGGCTTGTAATATTTGCTTTTGAATTCCCTAGAATTTGCATTTTCCCCTCCTATTTGCTTGTGTTCTATGTCGGCAGGGCCCGACCCCGCGCATACCTCAGCCGCCGCTAGCCCTGACCGGAAACCAGGACGGGGCTAAGGAGTGAGGGGCTACGTGACAAGTTAGGCTCCTGAGTCGCGATGCTCAGGAGTCCCCCTTGACGCGCAAACAACAAGTAGGGAAGGGAGGCGTAGGAGTGGATTTGTCGTTCTACGTCGGCAGGGCCCGACCCGCGCATACCTCAGCCGGCGTTAGCCCCGACCGGAAACCAGGACGAGGCTAAGGAGTGAGGGGCTACGTGACCAGTTAGGCTCATGAGTCGCGATGCTCAGGAGTCCCCCTTAACGTGCAAACGAGTCTTCATACCTTGGCTCCGCTCGGGGAGAGGCGCGTGACGACTAGGTCCGAGGGACCTGGCTGGGTGACGTGCATTCGGGTGTAGCCCGGGCGCAGCCACCGTGTCCAGCCCCCTCGCGCGGCACTCCTGAGGGGAGGCATTGCGATGGTGCCAGACACTGAGCTCTGGGCTCCCTGAGGTTGATACGGCTGTGGGCCGCCCTCAGTTGTTTATCACCAGCACGGAGCATAGCGCTTCCGTATGTGTACGGGTATAGCCGCTCCTCGGCAGTGTCGTCAGCCAGCGCGGAGCATGGCGCTTCCACTGGTACGTGGGAGGGGGCTCCCCTCCGGGAGGAGCCCCTGGGGCGTGTACAGCCCCGCCCTGACACGTGACCGGCACGGTAGGGCTAGGAGAGGTGTATCTGGGCACCCGTGAGCCAGCGCGGGACTCACGAGGCCCTACCTCGAGGTGGGTTGCGCCTGGCTGTGGGCCTTTATCAATGGAGTGTTCCTGCAGGGTGGTTAGAATGCAAATGCTCTACATCCTTAGGTCCCGGACCTCGAGCGAGCTCAGCCGCCGCTGGTATGACAGGTCGCGATGCCGTGGGTCAAGGCCAGGGGGTGAGGGCTGGAGAGCTAGTAACAGCCCATGAGTCGCGATGCGCAGGTGCCCCCCTTTTAATGTGCAAGCGCTTTGCATGCGAGCAGAGAGGTCCACGATAAGCAGCAGATGATAACCAGGTTAAGCTCGGAGGAGCAAATTCATTTAGATAGATGCGGAGAAAGTAAATGCCGCCGGGTCAGGCCCGAGCAGCTTGGAGATAATGCAGCCCGAGGGGCGCCCCAACAAGGTAGGTAAAGGGCATAAGCAAAATGGATACACACCGCAGGGACGGACCCACGCGACCTGGGAATGATGCAGCCCTGCGGGCGCTCCTAGCTGAAAATGGAACTTGGAGAGATGTCACCTGATACCGTTGGGGATGAAGTGTCGGAGTAGCTGACGACGTGTGGTGAAGAAGCCACCCCTCACGAGCCTTCGGAACCCTGAGCCTCGGGAGGCTCTGGGGGTCCTGGCAGCTCCTCAAGGTCCATCTCCATCTCCTCCAGGAACGAGCGGTGCCTGGACACCTGAGCCTCCAGGATGCTCCTCATCAGGCGCTGGTGGGCAGCAGCCGCGTTTGGCAGGCCGAAAGGCATGCGAACGTAGCTGTGAGGTGGTCCCTTGCAACGCCCCACGCGTGAAGGCTAGAGGCGCTCCTGAGACGCGGCTCAGTTGAGCCCTGGTACGTCAATGCAGACACGCAGCCCACCATCCTCGCCGGGATGTGGGGCTACGGCGGGTAGGCGGCGGCTGCTGCGCATGACCCTTGACTCCTGTAGCTCCTGAATGTTCCTCGCGATGAACTCCTGAGGGTTTGGCCCTCCTTGCCTCATACCTTCCTGAGGGAACGTGCCTTGAAGCATGCCTCGAAGTGGTGCCCGAGCGCCTCCCTCGTGACCTTGGCGAGGTCGGTGGCCCTCCAGGAGAGATCCCCTGAGCCCTGCCCGAGGAGGGCACCGGGCGCGCCTTCCTATGCGACAGAGGGTGGCGCTCCTTGAACGGGCGCGGATCCTGATGCAACGCCTCCGGAGGTGCCTGCCTCTCGAGTGTTTGGGCCAGGTGAAGCCTTCTTCTTCTTGGGGATCTCCTCTGGGAGCCTCCCGCTCCTGTAATCTGGGTCTTTGATTGCCGCGGCCTGGAAGGCACGCTCAAGAGAACACACTACATCTCTTTCCTCACAAGGCACTGTGATGATTCCCTCGCTTCCTGGCATCTTGAGGACATTGTAGCCATGATGAGTTACTGCCATGAACTTGGCCAGAGCTGGGTACCCGAGGATGGCATTGTATGACAGGCGAATGTGAGCAACGTCGAAGTCAATGAGCTCGGTGCGGTAGTTGTTGCGCTGCCCAAAGGTGACAGGAAGGCAAACTTGCCATATCGGAACAGTGGAACCATCAGTGACTCCTGAGAAAGGCTTGGTCGGCTGAAGCTGATCGTATGGCACTTGGAGATTCTTGAATGTCTCGACGGACAGGACGTTGAGTCCAGCTCCGCAATCGATGAGGGTCCTGGTGACTTGCACATTGCTGATGACTGGGGAACAAAGCATCGGGAGGACTCTGGCCGTTGCTGCACCCTTGAGCTAATCCACTGAGCTGAACGTGATAGCGCATGCTGACCACCTGAGAGGGCGCGCGGCCTCAAGCTTGGGGAGGACTGCATTCACCTCGCGAGCAAACTGCTTGAAGATGCATTTAGAGGCTGGGGCCTGAGCGCCGCCCAGGATGCAAGCGATTGCACGAGGCTCCTGGAAGCCCCCAGCCCGCTCGTCCTGGTGATGATCTTCATTCCTCCTTGGCGGTGGTGGCAGAGGAGGGAGGCCTGCGTTGCCTTGAGGGCGGTCCTCATGAGGTTGATCCCTCCAACCTCCCTCGCGAGGCTGGTCCTGCCAGCGGTCCTCGCGAGGTCGGTCACGCCACCCTTGGCGAGGGCCATGGTCTTCCCATCGTCCACCTCTTCCTCCTCCTCGGCCATAGCCCTGGTCGTTGCGGTCGGGACATCGGCCGATACACCCATCTCGCACGGCTCTCAGCTCTTGACATTCGTTGGTGTTGTGGGTGTGGAGGTCACGGTACACGCAGTACCGGCTGCCCTTGGATGACTCAGGCTGATCCCTGCCTCGCTTGGTGTCTGGCTCCGCTGCGAGCATGACAGCCCCCTTGCGCTTCATGTCCTTGACCTTGGGCTTCTTCTCTTCTGGGTCGGCAGTCGGAAGCTTGAGGAGGGAGAGGCGCCCTTCCTCAGCCCTGGCGCACTTGGTCGCCAAGTTTAACAACTCCAGCGATGTGCACAGGTCTTCATGGATTGCTAGCTCCTCTTTCATCTTGATGTCACGCACGCCATCGGAGAAGCCTGAGATGATGGCCTCCTCAGTCACCTTGAGGATTTTGAGGCGGGCGTTGTTGAAGCGCTGGATGTACTTCTGCAGGGTCTCTCCTGGCTGTTGCTTGACGCAGCGCAGGTCACTCATGGTCGGGGGCCGGTCGCGAGTGCCTTGGAAGTTGGCGATTTAGCGGGTGTGCATCTCTTCCCAAGAGGAGATCGTGCCAGGAGCCAGGTTCAGGAGCCAGGTGTGGGCACCATCCTTGAGCGCCATGGGAAACCAGTTCGCCATGACCTTTTCGTCCCCGTTGGCGGCTTCAATGCCCAGCTCGTAGAGCTAGAGGAACTCCGCGGGGTCTGCAGTGCCGTCGTAGCGAGGAGGCAGGTCCGACTTGAACTTGCCGGGCCATGCGACGCTACGCAGCTCGAAGGTGAAGGCGCGGTAGCCTGCAGTGGCCACCGGAGCTCTCTGCTGATGCGGGGCTTGCTCCTGGGGATTCCCGCGCACCACTGCCTGGAGCAGCGCAGGGTCTTGACATGGCGGTGCAGGGATGCAGTCATGGCGCTCCGGTGCTGGGAGCACGCGAGCACCTTCTGGGGACGAGGGATTTCTTGGCAGCTCCTTTCTTGTCGCGCAGGCGCCGGACGCGGTGGGTCTCGTCCTGGGGTCGCGCGCCTTGGAGCCAGGGTGCCTTCTTGGGGAGGAGGTGGTGGAGGCACCTCCTGCTCATCGCCTCCTGCGCAGGATGGAGGGCGAGGCAGCGAGAGGGATGGCATGGGAGAGCCTCCCGCGGCGCTGACGAGCTCGGTGATGCGGGTGAGCTAGTCCTCGTAGAGGTCGTCGATGGAACTGTAGTGCAGGAGCTCACGCGCCAGGAGCAGCGTGGCGTGGGCGTCCGCGGGGCCGCGATGAGCGTGGGATGATGAACTAGCTGGAGCCAGCGACGGGGTGGCGGTGCGGCCGTCGCGCCGCACCGAAGGATGCAGGGACGAGGCCTGCTGCTTGCTGCCCGCCGGGCCGGTGGCGTTGTTTGCGGCAGGCGACGGGGAACGATGGGGGCGACCGCCGATGGGCGCCATCTGGGCGACGCGGGTGGTGAGAGCAGCCCGACACTCAGCGCGAGCTCGACGAGCGTCAGCCATGTACACGGCGGGAGATCTCACGCGACTAGCGGAAGAGAGATTCCGGCGCACCCCTACCTGGCGTGCCAAATGTCGAATTTCGGGTTCCGACAGACCCTTGAGGTTCGAACACTGGAGTGCGCATGAAGATCTTTCCCCTACCAGCTCACGCGTCGAAGTCCCGCAAGGATCTAGGCTAGAAAGAAGAACACACAAGGGACACGAGATTTATACTGGTTCAGGCCATCATTGTGGTGTAATACCCTACTCCAGTGTGTGGTGTGGTGGATTGCCTCAGGGGCTGATGATGAACAGTACAAAGGGAGAACAACCTCGCGAGGGGCTGTTCTTGAGCTGGTGCGATGAACTGCTACGGTGAGTTCAGTCGCTTCTCTCTCTCTCTCTGGTCGATCTCCAGATGCCTCTACCCCGTGGGTGGCTAGTCCTATTTATAGATGGAGGCCCTGGGCCTCTTCCCAAATAATGAGCAGGAAGGGCGCCAACACTTAGCCATTTTGAAGGGGAACATCTAGTACACTTATCCTGACTAAAGTTGGTCTTCGGCTACCAAAGGCTCTGACGATGACGCCGTCCTGAGCTCCACGATGACCTCCATCCCGCCGTTCTGCTGGTCTTGGTCTTGTTGCACCGAAATGGTAACCTTTCCCTGATGCCTCGGTCTGTGCTCGCCCCGCTTTGCACCGAAAGGGAAACAAGGACACCGCGCAGGCCGGCGCCCGCCTGGTCTCGATCGTCATGGCTTGCGTCATGGGCTCCTCGGGAGGTACCCTGCCTTGATCTCTCCGCCTCCTCGCGAGCCTGCATGAGGAGGCTGCTCCTGAGGAAGTTTCCTGTCGTCCGCCCCGCGAGGCTTGGCCCCTCGCGAGGGTCTTGAGCTTGAGCTGATGAAGCTGGGCTGCGCTGGGCCCCCACTTGAGCCACGCCGCAGGCTGCAAGCATGCAAGTCTGGGGACCCCCGTTCCCAGAACGCCGACAGCGACGCCTTTGGTGATGGTGTGGTCTCCATGTAGTTGTCGCCATTTACAATTGGGCTGGTGACTTGCGTAGGTGGTGTACGGGGTTTTGCATCTCGAATTGGGGTTTCTTCTTGTGGGTGCTCAGCCCATGAATCATCCTAAGCAATTGGTGTCAATGGACGACCAATGCTGATGTATTCGCTGCTCGTTGGAGCAGGCGATGATACCAACTGATGCTCTAGCTGAGGAAGGACTTCATCATCAACAACATTGTCTTCATGACCAATGTTTTCAACTGCGTTGGGGTCAACAGCTGGAACTTGCTCTTCTTCGTGAGCCTCTGATGAAATAGGCCGGTGGAGTACAACTCGACGCTCTTGGTTTGTGGCAGCAGGGGGAGCAACAGAGATGGGTTGAACAATGAGTGGCTGAGAGGCTGCAGCACGCTCTTTCTTTGAAGACTTAGTTTCCTTAGTCTTCAACTTCTTAGAAGGGGCATCATCAGATGCGTCCTTGTGCTTGCGCTTCTTGGCTTCAGCTTCAGCCGCTCTTGTCTTCTTCAGGTCAGAAGCTGCTGAGGGGACATTAGGCTTCGAGCCTGTCATACTAGCCGGGAAGACAATGCGAGGTTCTTTCCGCCTTGGTGCAGTGTGGGACTCATCAGTCTTCTTCTTCTTGGCAGCCATCCTGGGGTCAATGCCAGGCCACCGAGGAGCTTTACTCTTCTCTGCTTCATTATGGGCTTGAACACATTTCTCAGCCAAATACTTCATGCGCTGCCGTGAACCTTTAGCTTCTGTGCGTTTCTTACGGAACTCCTCCTTGAGGTCATGCAACATCTTCTTGAAGATTTGAATATCAGCCACATTGAGCTTGTCCATGTGCTTATTGAAGTGAGCCTTCGCATAATCAATCTTGTTCTTTAGCTCAACAATCTTCTGAATCAAGGCCAATTCACCAGCAATGGCACCATGGAAGGTGACACTGATGTCCACTGGGAGCTGAAGATCATCAATACTGATTTCCTGGTTGTCAAACCACTCATCGATGAAGTTATTGAGAATATCAACATCAAAGAGCGGCATATCATTGAAGATTTCAGCTTCTTGCTTGCTCTTGATAAGCATTTCCAGAGCATCACCAACAAGATCTTCATCACTAGAAAGATCAATGGCTTCATCTTCGTTACGAAGCACAGCGAATGGTGTCAGTGGTTGACCTGTGGCCCTCTTGGGTAGTGGCTTCTTGGTCCTTTTGGACACACAAGATAAGTCCTCTGATTACACACTTGATTCAGGCGGTGCAATCCTCAGAGGCTTCCTTGCTGAAGCTTTTTGTGAAGAAGGCAACTTAGAAGCTTTTGTCTTCTTCTTCTTCTTCTTCTTCTTCTTCTTCTTCTTTTCCTTGGGTGGTGTGGGAGCAGCTTCAGTATCAGCATCACCATCAGAGTGCTCCATTGTTGCTCTCTGAGCAGCAATGTGATACAGAAGCCCATTGAAATTGGAAAAGGGGCCAATTCTATTTTCATTGGCTTCATGTGTCCCATCAGATCTGGGAGCAGAGGGGCCAGGGTTGAAGTTGAGGCCGTAGTCTTTTGCATTCTAGGCAGCATAATCTTTGGCAAACTGAAAGTTGCACTTGAAGAGATTGTCGTCTCGACACCATAATAAGGAGGATGGGTCGACATTTTCAGGCTGTGGTCCTCTGACCATGCAAGGATAGAATTCCTGCGCAATAGCTTCAGCCTTGTTCTTCGGCACTAGGCCGCGATATAGACAGTCTCCCCATGGATGCTTGATGGCGTACTTCTCAGCATATTCAGGCGTGACGAATTTGTACTTGAACCACTCCTCAGCCCAATATCTTTGAATCCACTGAATCCAATTCTTGCACTGGTTGTAGTTTTCATCAAGGTCTGACTTGTATTGTTCATACAAGGCTGGAGGCAGATCAAGAGCTGTATTGCCTCGGCATTGCCTGCCACCCTTCCAAGCAGACTTTTCTGAAGCCATAATATTGAAGCTGATTGGCTTCAACACAGAGAGTGGCTTCCGTCTGATTGGCTTCAGACAAGAACTGGCTTCAGGAGATTCAATGTGATGCTGTAAGTATTCTGCAAATGAATGGAGACTATGAGAACCAAGGGATTCTCCCACAGACATGTACCTATGACAGCATTAGAGATGCGAGGGAAGGGGAAGAGGTCATATGCATTCTTAGGAGATTTTTGAAGATAAATCAATTTTGAAGACATTGACCTCATAGTGCGAAGACATTCACTTATTTGGAGAGAGTCGGTTCTAGATTTGTACGAATCCATGAATAAGTACAAGTGAGGAATCTAACTAGTTATGAAGCATAAGTGAATATTCTAAGCATGGTATGAGATGCAGAAGGGAACAAATCCAGATTTGGAAGCTTGGAAACCACTTTTGGAGAAAGTGGACGGATTTGACAGATCTAAAAGGCAGTGAAAAGTAAGATTTATTTACCCTTGACAAACTGCTAGACGGATGAGAAGAGAGGCCAAGCAGTTCGATCTCCCGTGCCCTAACTTGGCGGCAGAAGACACCTACGGCAGCGGCGGAGAGGACGAGGTCCGCGGCCAGCCTGAGGACGGCGAAGAAGAGGTTGCGGCAGCTAAGTGCTTCTTCTCCGGCGACAACACGAGCTAGCGGAGGTGCTAGGGTTTGATGGAGGTGGCGAGGTGGAAGAACAGATAATGACCGCACGGGTGAGAATTTATAAGGAAGAAGAGGGCAGTGCAGCGCAATTACGCAGGTGCCCCTGGCGGTTCACATCTGAAAGACACGTGGCATACATGCAACTCATTGAGAGTTGTTCCATGTTCCGACGCACGCCTGGATTGTCGGGTGGTCATTCCGGATTCTCTGGTTTTCAGGCAATAAGGATGCAGCATTAAAAACAGATTAAATGTTTGTCAGATTGTCCTCTGCTGACAAGGACTCAGAGCAGACAATCGACAGGTTTCAATAGAATGCATATGATTTGGACAGATAGAGTTGAGGTAGAAGCATAGAATAGGTTAGGGTCCAATCACATTCACTTAGACCAAAATATTTAGGAGAGAAGACATTGATATAAGTGAATGCTGTATAGGACAGAACACAAATATATGTATATGTATATGAAACAAATCAACATTGTGAAGATAAATCATGAGGACAAATCAATGTTGAAGACAACCCAAATGCGAAGACTTTGCAATTGTGACGCCAAGAGAAACACTTCAATAAGAATTTGGTGGTGGCGTTACCCACCGTATAGGAAGTATTAGACCCAGACACGGCGCACAATTATCGTGGCGCTTTGAAGTCAAATTCCACATTAATGTATTCACACTTAGAGGGCAAGTCTTCATTAATTTAAGATATACGTTACTTCGTGTGTTGCACATCTAAGTCCTCAACATGCATAAGCGTTAGGATGTGTGTCCATTCACAGGACATTCGAGGATTCTAAGATATTTAGCTCACACCGTAACTTGCAAAACCTTTTCTCATCCAAGGGCTTAGTGAAGATATCTGCCAGTTGCTCTTCAGTGTTGACGTGAATGATATCAATGTCTTCCTTGTTGACATGATCTCTGAGAAAGTGATGACGGATCTGAATGTGCTTTGTCTTCAAGTGCTAAACTGGATTCTTGGAAAGCTTGATGGCGCTTTCATTGTCACAGAAGAGTGGCACATTCTTCATGTTGAGGCCATAGTCCTTGAGAGTTTGCTTCATCCATAGAAGCTGAGCACAGCACGATCCAGCAGCAATGTATTCAGATTCAACAGTGGAGAGTGACACACAGTTCTGCTTCTTTGAAGACCAATAGACAAGTGATCAACTGAGAAAGTGACATGTTCCAGAGGTGGACTTGCGATCAACCTTGTCACCAGCATAATCAACATCAGAATACCCAATCAGATCAAATGTTGAGCCCTTTGGATACCATAATCCTATCGTTGGGGTGTAAGCCAAATATCGAAGTATTCACTTCACCGCTAGGTGATGCGACTCCTTTGGTGCCGCCTGGAATCGGGCATAGATGCAAACGCTAAGAATTATATCTGGCCTAGATGCACATAAGTAAAGGAAGGAACCAATCATGGAGCGATATACCTTTTGATCAAACTCTTTACCATTGTCGTAAGGACCCAAATGACTTTTGGTTGGCATTGGAGTCGTGTATCCTTTGCAGTCTTGCATTCCAAACTTCTTCAGGCAATCTTTGAGGTATTTCTCTTGGGATATGAAGATGTCATTCCTCTGCTGACGGATTTGAAGACCAAGGAAGAACTTCAGCTCACCCATCATGGACATCTGATATTGCTCTTGCATCATGTGTCCAAACTCATCACTGTATCTCTTGTCGGTGCATCCGAAGATAATGTCATCCATATAGATTTGGCACACAAACAGTTCACCGCCGTATGACTTCGTGAAGAGTGTTGGATCTAGAGAACCAGGTTTGAAGCCTTTGCTCTTCAGGAAGTCTTTGAGCGTGTCATACCAAGCGCGAGGAGCTTGTTTGAGGCTATATAGTGCCTTGTTGAGCTTGTATACCATATCAGGATGTTTTTGATCTTCAATGCCAGGTGGTTGTGCAACATGCACTTCTTCAATCTTGCCATTGAGAAAGGCACTCTTCACATCCATTTGGTACAGGAGGATGTTGTGATGGTTGGCATATGCTAGCAGTATGCGAATGGCTTCAAGTCTTGCCACAGGAGCAAATGTTTCATCGAAGTCAATCCCTTCTATTTGAGTGTACTTGAGCAACTAGACGAGCCTTGTTTCTCACAACTTGACCATGTTCATCTTGTTTGTTGCGATAGATCCATTTGGTTCCAATGATATTATGCTTGCGAGGATCAAGACACTTGACCAGTTCCCAGACATTATTCAGCTCAAACTGATGAAGCTCTTCTTGCATAGCTTGAATCCATTCAAGTTCCATAAAGGCTTCAGCAACTTTCTTGGGTTCTGATATAGAGACAAATGCAAAGTGCCCACAGAAATTTGCTAGTTGTGTTGCTCTTGAATGAGTGAGTGGACTAGGTGCATTGATGCTGTCAATTATCTTCTCAATCTGTACTTCATTTGCAACACGGGGATGTACTGGACGAAGATTTTGCCCTTGCAGATCATTGTCTTCAGCTTCAACATTGACTTTCAAGCTGAGCACTGTCTTCAGGTTGACTTGATGCAATGATGAGTTCATATTCAGCCTGAGCTTCAGACGTTATGATTTCTCCAGTACCAATGAGCTTGCTAGATTCACTAGGAGGAACTTCATCTAGCACATTTAGCAGGTGCTCTCTTTGCGAGACGTTAGTCTCATCGAACCGCACATCCATAGTTTCAACCACTTTATAGTGAAAGAGGTTGAAGACTCTATAGGAGTGCGAATCCTTTCCGTATCCAAGCATAAAACCTTCATGTGATTTCGGTGCAAATTTTGAAGTGTGATGTTCATCCTTGATCCAGCACTTAGCACCAAATACTCTAAAGTAACCGACGTTTGGCTTCTTACCAGTTAGCAACTCATATGATGTCTTCTTTAGAAGCTTGTGAAGATAAACCCGGTTGATGACGTGGCATGCAGTGTCAATGGCTTCAGGCCAGAACTTCCTTGGAGTCTTTTACTCATCAAGCATCGTCCGAGCCATCTCGATGAGGGTTCTGTTCTTGCGCTCCATGATGCCATTCTGCTGAGGTGTGTAAGGAGTAGAAAACTCATGAGTGATGCCGAGTGTATCAAGATAGGTGTCGAGGCCGGTGTTCTTGAATTCTATGCCGTTGTCACTTCTGATGTGCTTGATCTTGACGCCATAGTTTGTCATGGCACGATTGGCGAAGCGCCTGAAGACATCCTGCACTTCAGTCTTATAGAGAATTATATGCACCCAGGTATATCTTGAGTAATCATCAAAAATAACAAAACCATAGAGACATGCAGTGGTAGTAAGAGTAGAGTAGTGAGTAGGGCCAAATAAGTCCATGTGAAGCAGTTTGAAGGGTTGAGATGTCATCATGATTGTCTTCGAGGGATGCTTGGCCCTAGTCATCTTGCCAGCTTCACAGGCACCACATAGATGGTCTTTCTTGAACTTGATGCCTTCGATGCCCATGACATGCTTCTTCTTTGCAATAGTGTACAAGTTCCTCATGCCCGCATGTCCTAGCCTCCGATGCCAGAGCCAGCATTCTGAAGCTTTTGCTAGAAGACATACGTCAAGTTGTGGTCCTGCTGAGAAATATACCATATACAGATCATCTTTGCGACACCCTTCAAAGACTAGAGATTTGTTAGATTCCATAAGGACAAGACAACGATATTTTCCAAATATCACAATCATGTTCAAATCACATAGCGTTGGTACAGACATTAAGTTGAAACCAAGGGATTCAACAAGCATCACTTTATCCATGTGCTGATCCTTTGAGATTGCAACTCTACCAAGACCCAATACCTTACTTTTACCAGTGTCAGCACACGTGATATGAGTTTTATGAGATGGCCAAAGAGTTGAATCCATCAGAAGACTTCGATCACCAGTCATGTGGTTGGTGCAGCCACTATTCATAATCCATTCTGAAGCTTGAGGTGTCATAGCCTATAGTACAGTTTGGGGGATAGGCTTCACCAAGAGAGTTGTGAAGCAGAAACATTTGACGAACAAGCGGAACATAGAAGTTCAGATCTTGGTTAGGATAGATAGGATGAGTGTCAAGGAATCCCGGGATGAAATACATAGTAAGACCATTTGGACATTTTATCTTGCGTCCCACAAGATGTTTAAGGTCCCCAGCATAAGCATCAGACGCCTTTGATTTCTGGATGGATACCTTTCCCTGCAAAAGAGAGTTAAGTTTTCTTAACCACCCACATCTTCAGGGGTGGCTTAGAAACAATGAGTCTAAGTGCAGCATATGAAAACTTCGGCTTTGAAGCCCTAGAAAATAGCCTTGCAGGAGGAGAATAATACTCATAGGAATAAGCAGAAAAGTTCTTAGACTTATGAACATAGCGGTTTGATGAAACACGCTCATATTCAAAGGTCTGAGTATGATTTCCCTGCAAAACATTGGCAGTAGGGTGACTCAGGCGAGTCCTCTATCTGTATGCAGCCTTTGGACCATATGAAGCCTTTGGTCTGGGGTTTGTCTTCTTCCCAGGTGGTGTCGTAAAGACATTTTCACAGGAAGAATTTTGAGACAACTTTTGGGTACCCAAATCTTCTTAAGAGGTGGTCCATTCCTGCAGTTAGTACCAATATACCTAGCAAAGACTTCACCATTCTATTTCCTGAACAGTTTATAGTTTGCATCAAAGGATTCATCAATGATAATTGGGTTAGCACTAGTGAAGCCAGATAATGTAGATAGATCCATTGAGGGTCCCTTAGCAGCAACCCATGTGGTTTTGGGGTACTGCTCAGGCATCCAGTAAGAACCATCAACATTCATTTTCCTCTCGAACCCAACACCCTCTTTCCTAGGGTTTAGGTTCAGAATCTGCTTTTTAAGGACATCACATAGTGTCTGATGCCCTTTGAGACTTTTGTACATTCCTGTCTCAAGTAATGAATTCAACCTGGCATTCTCATCAGCAATAGTAGTGGTATCCTCAGCTGAGGGGTTAGTTACCACATTAGCAGTTGAAGATATTGCAATAGTAGCAACAATTGAACATTCAGCAACAGAGACAGCATTATCACGCTCAATACATTTTAGACATGGTGGTTCAAATCCTTCCTGAGCGGAACTGATCTGTTGAGCACGAAGTGACTCGTTTTCCTTTTGAAGATCTTCATGAGCCGATCTCAATTTCTCAAGTTCCTACTTCCTTTGAAGATAATCATAGGAAAGCTTTTCATGAGAGGTTGAGAGCGATTCATGACGACTTTCAAGTTCCTCATACTCAACATGAAGATTTTTAATGTCTTCAATTAAGGACCGAGATCAGGTCATTTCCGCGTCCAACAGGTCATCGCTTTTGTCTAACAATTTTTGAATATGTTCCATGGCATTCTGTTGTCCAGTTGCAATTTTAGCAAGTGTTTTGTAGCTAGGTTTAGATTCACATTCAGAGTCATCTTCACTTGATGTTTGAAAGTAAGCATCGCGTGAGTTTACCTTGGCACCACTTGCCATGAAGCAGTAGGTGGGAGCAGAGTCATCCTCATCCTTGGCATCAGCATTGGTGATGAGGCCATGGTCTTCAGTGTTGAAGATGGACTTGGCGACGTATGCAGAAGCTAGAGCCAGGCTTGCTACTCCAGAATCAGATTCCTCTCCGGACTCCACCTCTGCCTCCTCAGATGCAGACTCCTCCTCTGAATCCATCTCCTTGCCACCCGTGCCCTCCGCTCCATGCCGGACGATGACGAGGCCAGCGCCAGGCGAGGAGGGAAGGATTCTCCCCTAGTCCCGAGGAAGGACAGGTCGGGGCTGGTGCTCCCAGGATCTGCTCTGGCTCCGGGGCGGTCTAAGGCCAGCTCCAGCCCTCTCGACGCGTCCTCTGCTTCCATGCCTCCCAAGGCTGATCCTAGCTGTAGGCTCTCGGGCTTCAAGTTTGGCCGGAGGCTGCTTGAGCCCGCGAACGATGACTAGTAAGTGCTCGATCCGCGCTTTGCTTCATTTCTGCCGGTGAGACTTGACGTCTGCACTCTTTTGGCCAGGCCGACACCTGCAGCGAAGAAGTTGAAAGGGGCTTCTGCGACCCCGCTTGAGGCGAGTTCATCTGCTGAGGCTGTGCCTCTGTCTGCGGGGAAAAGAGGCATCAAGGCCCGTGCCTCCCCTGCCCGGTCGTCCTTGCAAGCCCAACAGAGACACTCTGGCGAGGAGTCAGCCCCCGTGGCCCCGCTGACCCTGGAGGTGCCTGGGCTTGGCGCTGCCGCTGAGACACCCAAGGCCCGGGAGGCTCCTTCCTCCCAAGCCGTGATCACCTTGCCATCCTCTCCGCCTGATCCACCGGCCCCCGTCTCTTCTGATTCCTCGGCCATCTTGGACCAGGCCGCCAATGAACTGAGCCGGCTGTAGGAGGATCTCCAGAATGCGGACCCCCGCCTGGTGGTCGGGCGCCTGGAGCTAGCTTCTGGTTGGGCCCGCTCTGCCGCCTCTGTCCGAGCAGCACTGAGCCAGGCTGCGTCTGCCTCTGACGAGGAGAAGCAAGCCGCCCGCCAGGCCAAGGCCTCTCGCAATGCTGCCCAGGGCGACGCTGCGGATGCCCGGGGCCGCTGCAAGGCACTGGAGGTCGAGCTGCAAGACCTACATGACACGCTCGTGAAGGAGGTCCGCATCCGCCAGGAGAAGGAGGAGGGGATCAAGGCTTGGGAGGCTACCGTCAAGGACCGGGACGCCGAGCTTGATGACCGCCATGGCCGGTTGGAGACGCTGGAGCAGGCGCTGAAGGTGGAGAGGACCGAGCTAGACCGCAGGGCGAAGGTCCTGGCCGAGGATCGAGTGGCCTTCGCCAAGCTGGAGGAGAAGGCTCGCGCTGCGCTGAAGATACTCTATGAGGGCGGCTTAGAGGAGCCGTTGGCTGGGGAAGAGGACAACCCTTCCGAGATGCTTCCCTTCTTGGTCCGCGCGCTTGAAGCTGCCACGGACGGCCTTGGCCCTATGGCCGAGGCCGAGGCGCGTGCCGTGTCGTCTGCAGCGCTGACGCGCGTCTTGAGCCACGTCTACCTTCACGACCCCAACGCCGACCTCGACAGCCTGATGGAACCCGTGAGCGGCGACCTTGCCGTCGCAGCTGCTGAGGCCGTGATGGGCCGAGCCGAGGCTTTGCTGGGAAGGTTCCATGCCTTCAGCACCTTGCCTAGACGCGGCGCCACCAGTTTCGCGGCTTCAGGAGGCGGAGCCGCCCAACGTGACTCCACCACAGGCGGCGGCGCCACTGGAAAGTGATCCCTTTGTGGCTTCTATCCCGTTTTAATTCCTGCAACATGCACCATGCCTCGTGGAGGAGTTTAATTAAACTTGTGTTTGGTGTTGTGAAACACTCTATGGCTTGTAATATTTGCTTTTGAATTCCCTAGAATTTGCATTTTCCCCTCCTATTTGCTTGTGTTCTATGTCGGCAGGGCCCGACCCCGCGCATACCTCAGCCGCCGCTAGCCCTGACCGGAAACCAGGACGGGGCTAAGGAGTGAGGGGCTACGTGACAAGTTAGGCTCCTGAGTCGCGATGCTCAGGAGTCCCCCTTGACGCACAAACAACAAGTAGGGAAGGGAGGCGTAGGAGTGGATTTGTCGTTCTACGTCGGCAGGGCCCGACCCGCGCATACCTCAACCGGCGTTAGCCCCGACCAGAAACCAGGACGAGGCTAAGGAGTGAGGGGCTACGTGACCAGTTAGGCTCCTGAGTCGCGATGCTCAGGAGTCCCCCTTAACGTGCAAACGAGTCTTCATACCTTGGCTCCGCTCGGGGAGAGGCGCGTGACGACTAGGTCCGAGGGACCTGGCTGGGTGACGTGCGTTCGGGTGTAGCCCGGGCGCAGCCACCGTGTCCAGCCCCCTCGCGCGGCACTCCCGAGGGGAGGCATTGCGATGGTGCCAGACACTGAGCTCTGGGCTCCCTGAGGTTGATACGGCTGTGGGCCGCCCTTAGTTGTTTATCACCAGCACGGAGCATAGCGCTTCCGTATGTGTACGGGTATAGCCGCTCCTCGGCAGTGTCGTCAGCCAGCGCGGAGCATGGCGCTTCCACTGGTACGTGGGAGGGGGCTCCCCTCCGGGAGGAGCCCCTGGGGCGTGTACAGCCCCGCCCTGACACGTGATCGGCACGGTAGGGCTAGGAGAGGTGTATCTGGGCACCCGTGAGCCAGCGCGGGACTCACGAGGCCCTACCTCGAGGCGGGTGGCGCCTGGCTGTGGGCCTTTATCAATGGAGTGTTCCTGCAGGGTGGTTAGAATGCAAATGCTCTACATCCTTAGGTCCCGGCCCTCGAGCGAGCTGAGCCGCCGCTGGTATGACAGGTCGCAATGCCGTGGGTCAAGGCCAGGGGGTGAGGGCTGGAGAGCTAGTAAGAGCCCATGAGTCGCGATGCGCAGGTGCCCCCCTTTTAACGTGCAAGCGCTTTGCATGCGAGCAGAGAGGTCCATGATAAGCAGCAGATGATAACCAGGTTAAGCTCGGAGGAGCAAATTCATTTAGATAGATGCGGAGAAAGTAAATGCCGCTGGGTCAGGCCCGAGCAGCTTGGAGATAATGCAGCCCGAGGGGCGCCCCCAACAAGGTAGGTAAAGGGCATAAGCAAAATGGATACACACCGCAGGGACGGACCCACGCGATGTGGAAATGATGCAGCCCTGCGGGCGCTCGTAGCTGAAAATGGAACTTGGAGAGATGTCACCTGATACCGTTGGGGATGAAGTGTCGGAGTAGCTGACGACGTGTGGTGAAGAAGCCAAGTCTCACGAGCCTTCGGAACCCTGAGCCTCGGGAGGCTCTGGGGGTCCGGGCAGCTCCTCAAGGTCCATCTCCATCTCCTCCAGGAACGAGCGGTGCCTGGACACCTGAGCCTCCAGGATGCTCCTCATCAGGCGCTGGTGGGCAGCAGCCGCATTTGGCAGGCCGAAAGGCATGCGAACGTAGCTGTGAGGTGGTCCCTTGCAACGCCCCACGCGTGAAGGCTAGAGGCGCTCCTGAGACGCGGCTCGGTTGAGCCCTGGTACGTCAATGCAGACACGCAGCCCACCATCCTCGCCGGGATGTGGGGCTACGACGGGTAGGCGGCGGCTGCTGCGCATGACCCTTGACTCCTGTAGCTCCTGAATGTTCCTCGCGATGAACTCCTGAGGGTTTGGCCCTCCTTGCCTCATACCTTCCTGAGGGAACGTGCCTTGAAGCACGCCTCGAAGTGGTGCCCGAGCGCCTCCCTCGTGACCTTGGCGAGGTCGGTGGCCCTCCAGGAGAGATCCCCCGAGCCCTGCCCGAGGAGGGCACCGGGCGCGCCTTCCTATGCGACAGAGGGTGGCGCTCCTTGAACGGGCGCGGATCCTGACGCAACGCCTCCGGAGGTGCCTGCCTCTCGAGTGTTTGGGCCAGGTGAAGCCTTCTTCTTCTTGGGGATCTCCTCTGGGAGCCTCCCGCTCCTGTGATCTGGGTCTTTGATTGCCGCGGCCTGGAAGGCACGCTCAAGAGAACACACTACATCTCTTTCCTCACAAGGCACTGTGATGATTCCCCCGCTTCCTGGCATCTTGAGGACATTGTAGCCATGATGAGTTACTGCCATGAACTTGGCCAGAGCTGGGTACCCGAGGATGGCATTGTATGACAGGCGAATGTGAGCAATGTCGAAGTCAATAAGCTCGGTGCGGTAGTTGTTGCGCTGCCCAAAGGTGACAGGAAGGCAAACTTGCCCTATCGGAACAGTGGAACCATCAGTGACTCCTGAGAAAGGCTTGGTCGGCTGAAGCTGATCGTATGGCACTTGGAGATTGTTGAATGTCTCGACGGACAGGACGTTGAGTCCAGCTCCGCAATCGGTGAGGGTCCTGGTGACTTGCACATTGCTGATGACTGGGGAACAAAGCATCGGGAGGACTCCGGCCGTTGCTGCGCCCTTGAGCTAATCCACTGAGCTGAACGTGATAGCGCACGCTGACCACCTGAGAGGGCGCACGGCCTCAAGCTTGGGGAGGACTGCATTCACCTCGCGAGCAAACTACTTGAAGATGCGTTTAGAGGCTGGGGCCTGAGCGCCGCCCAGGATGCAAGCGATTGCGCGAGGCTCCTGGAAGCCCCCAGCCCGCTCGTCCTGGTGATGATCTTCATTCCTCCTTGGCGGTGGTGGCAGAGGAGGGAGGCTTGCGTTGCCTTGAGGGCGGTCCTCATGAGGTTGATCCCTCCAACCTCCCTCGCGAGGCTGGTCCTGCCAGCGGTCCTCGCGAGGTCGGTCACGCCACCCTTGGCGAGGGCCATGGTCTTCCCATCGTCCACCTCTTCCTCCTCCTCGGCCATAGCCCTGGTCGTTGCGGTCGGGACATCGGCCGATACACCCATCTCGCACGGCCCTGAGCTCTTGACATTCGTTGGTGTTGTGGGTGTGGAGGTCATGGTACACGCAGTACCGGCTGCCCTTGGATGACTCAGGCTGATCCCTGCCTCGCTTGGTGTCTGGCTCCGCTGCGAGCATGACAGCCCCCTTGCGCTTCATGTCCTTGACCTTGGGCTTCTTCTCTTTTGGGTCGGCAGCCGGAAGCTCGAGGAGGGAGAGGTGCCCTTCCTCAGCCCTGGCGCACTTGGTCGCCAAGTTGAACAGCTCCAGCGTTGTGCACAGGTCTTTATGGATTGCTAGCTCCTCTTTCATCTTGATGTCACGCACGCCATCGGAGAAGCCTGAGATGATGGCCTCCTCAGTCACCTTGGGGATTTTGAGGTGGGCGTTGTTGAAGCGCTGGATGTACTTCTGCAGGGTCTCTCCTGGCTGTTGCTTGATGCAGTGCAGGTCACTCATGGTCGGGGGCCGGTCGCGAGTGCCTTGGAAGTTGGCGATTTAGCGGGTGTGCATCTCTTCCCAAGAGGAGATCGTGCCAGGAGCCAGGTTCAGGAGCCAGGTGTGGGCACCATCCTTGAGCGCCATGGGAAACCAGTTCGCCATGACCTTTTCGTCCCCGTTGGCGGCTTCAATGCCCAGCTCGTAGAGCTAGAGGAACTCCGCGGGGTCTGCAGTGCCGTCGTAGCGAGGAGGCAGGTCCGACTTGAACTTGCCGGGCCATGCGATGCTACGCAGCTCGGAGGTGAAGGCGCGGAAGCCTGCAGTGGCCACCGGAGCTCTCTGCTAATGCGGGGCTTGCTCCTGGGGATTCCCGCGCACCACTGCCTGGAGCAGCGCAGGGTCTTGACGTGGCGGTGCAGGGATGCAGTCATGACGCTCCGGTGCTGGGAGCACGCGAGCACCTTCTTGGGGACGAGGGATTTCTTGGCAGCTCCTTTCTTGTCGCACAGGCGCCGGACGCGGTGGGTCTCGTCCTGGGGTCGCGCGCCTTGGAGCCAGGGCGCCTTCTTGGGGAGGAGGTGGTGGAGGCACCTCCTGCTCCTCGCCTCTTGCGCAGGATGGAGGGCGAGGCAGCGAGAGGGACGGCATGGGAGAGCCTCCTGCGGCGCTGACGAGCTCGGTGATGCGGGTGAGCCAGTCCTCATAGAGGTCGTCGATGGGACGGTAGTGTAGGAGCTCACGCGCCAGGAGCAGCATGGCGTGGGCGTCCGCGGGGCCGCGATGAGCGTGGGATGATGAACTAGCTTGAGCCAGCGACGGGGTGGCGGTGTGGCCGTCGCGCCGCACCGAAGGATGCAGGGACGAGGCCTGCTGCTTGCTGCCCGCCGGGCCGGTGGCGTTGTTGGCGGCAGGCGACGGGGAACGATGGGGGCGACCGCCGACGGGCGCCGTCTGGGCGACGCGGGTGGCGAGAGCAGCCCGACACTCAGCGCGAGCTCGACGAGCGTCAGCCATGTACACGGCGGGAGATCTCACGCGACTAGCGGAAGAGAGATTCCGGCGCACCCGTACCTGGCGTGCCAAATGTCGAATTTCGGGTTCCGACAGACCCTTGAGGTTCGAACACTGGAGTGCGCACGAAGATCTTTCCCCTACCAGCTCACGCGTCGAAGTCCCGCAAGGATCTAGGCTAGAAAGAAGAACACACAAGGGACACGAGATTTATACTGGTTCAGGCCATCATTGTGGTGTAATACCCTACTCCAGTGTGTGGTGTGGTGGATTGCCTCAGGGGCTGATGATGGACAGTACAAAGGGAGAACAACCTCGCGAGGGGCTGTTCTTGAGCTGGTGCGATGAACTGCTAGGGTGAGTTCAGTCGCTTCTCTCTCTCTCTCTCTCTGGTCGATCTCTAGATGCCTCTACCCCGTGGGTGGCTAGTCCTATTTATAGATGGAGGCCCTGGGCCTCTTCCCAAACAATGAGCAGGAAGGGTGCCAACACTTAGCCATTTTGAAGGGGAACATCTAGTACACTTATCCTGACTAAAGTTGGTCTTCGGCTACCAAAGGCTCTGACGATGACGCCGTCCTGAGCTCCACGATGACCTCCATCCCGCCGTTCTGCTAGTCTTGGTCTTGTTGCACCGAAATGGTAACCTTTCCCTGATGCCTTGGTCTGTGCTCGCCCCGCTTTGCACCGAAAGGGAAACAAGGACACCGCGCAGGCCGGCGCCCGCCTGGTCTCGATCGTCATGGCTTGCGTCATGGGCTCCTCGGGAGGTACCCTGCCTTGATCTCTCCGCCTCCTCGCGAGCCTGCCTGAGGAGGCTGCTCCTGAGGAAGTTTCCTGTCGTCCGCCTCGCGAGGCTTGGCCCCTCGCGAGGGTCTTGAGCTTGAGCTGATGAAGCTGGGCTGCGCTGGGCCCCCACTTGAGCCACGCCGCAGGCTGCAAGCATGCAAGTCTGGGGACCCCCGTTCCTAGAACGCCGACAGCGACGCCTTTGGTGATGGTGTGGTCTCCATGTAGTTGTCGCCATTTACAATTGGGCTGGTGACTTGCGTAGGTGGTGTACGGGGTTTTGCATCTCGAATTGGGGTTTCTTCTTGTGGGTGCCCAGCCCATGAATCATCCTAAGCAATTGGTGTCAATGGACGACCAATGCTGATGTATTCGCTGCTCGTTGGAGCAGGCGATGATACCAACTGATGCTCTAGCTGAGGAAGGACTTCATCATCAACAACATTGTCTTCATGACCAATGTTTTGAACTGCGTTGGGGTCAACAGATCGAACTTGCTCTTCTTCGTGAGCCTCTGATGAAATAGGCTGGTGGAGTACAACTCGACGCTCTTGGTTTGTGGCAGCAGGGGGAGCAACAGAGATGGGTTCAACAATGAGTGGCTGAGAGGCTGCAGCACGCTCTTTCTTTGAAGACTTAGTTTCCTTAGTCTTCAACTTCTTAGAAGGGGCATCATCAGATGCGTCCTTGTGCTTGCGCTTCTTGGCTTCAGCTTCAGCCGCTCTTGTCTTCTTCAGGTCAGAAGCTACCGAGGGGACATTAGGCTTCGAGCCTGTCATACTAGCCGGGAAGACAATGCGAGGTTCTTTCCGCCTTGGTGCAGTGTGGGACTCAGCAGTCTTCTTCTTCTTGGCAGCCATCCTGGGGTCAATGCCAGGCCACCGAGGAGCTTTACTCTTCTCTGCTTCATTATGGGCTTGAACACATTTCTCAGCCAAATACTTCATGCGCTGCCGTGAACCTTTAGCTTCTGTGCGTTTCTTATGGAACTCCTCCTTGAGGTCATGCAACATCTTCTTGAAGATTTGAATATCAGCCACACTGAGCTTGTCCATGTGCTTATTGAAGTGAGCCTTCTCATAATCAATCTTGTTCTTTAGCTCAACAATCTTCTGAATCAAGGCCAATTCACCAGCAATGGCACCATGGAAGGTGACACTGATGTCCACTGGGAGCTGAAGATCATCAATACTGATTTCCTGGCTGTCAAACCACTCATCGATGAAGTTATTGAGAATATCAACATCAAAGAGCGGCAGATCATTGAAGATTTCAGCTTCTTGCTTGCTCTTGATAAGCATTTCCAGAGCATCACCAACAAGATCTTCATCACTAGAAAGATCAATGGCTTCATCTTCGTTACGAAGCACAGCGAATGGTGTCAGTGGTTGACCTGTGTCCCTGTTGGGTAGTGGCTTCTTGGTCCTTTTGGACACACAAGATAAGTCCTCTGATTACACACTTGATTCAGGCGGTGCAATCCTCAGAGGCTTCCTTGCTGAAGCTTTTTGTGAAGAAGGCAACTTAGAAGCTTTTGTCTTCTTCTTCTTCTTCTTTTCCTTGGGTGGTGCGGGAGCAGCTTCAGTATCAGCATCACCATCAGAGTGCTCCATTGTTGCTCTCTGAGCAGCAATGTGATACAGAAGCCCATTGAAATTGGCAAAGGGGCCAATTCTATTTTCATTGGCTTCATGTGTCCCATCAGATCTGGGAGCAGAGGGGCCAGGGTTGAAGTTGAGGCCGTAGTCTTTTGCATTCTGGGCAGCAGAATCTTTGGCAAACTGAAAGTTGCACTTGAAGAGATTGTCGTCTCGACACCATAATAAGGAGGATGGGTCGACATTTTCAGGCTGTGGTCCTCTGACCATGCAAGGATAGAATTCCTGCGCAATAGCTTCAGCCTTGTTCTTCGGCACTAGGCCGCGATATAGACAGTCTCCCCATGGATGCTTGATGGCGTACTTCTCAGCATATTCAGGCGTGACGAATTTGTACTTGAACCGCTCCTCAGCCCAATATCTTTGAATCCACTGAATCCAATTCTTGCGCTGGTTGTAGTTTTCATCAAGGTCTGACTTGTATTGTTCATACAAGGCTGGAGGCAGATCAAGAGCTGTATTGCCTCGGCATTGCCTGCCACCCTTCCAAGCAGACTTTTCTGAAGCCATAATATTGAAGCTGATTGGCTTCAACACAGAGAGTGGCTTCCGTCTGATTGGCTTCAGACAAGAACTGGCTTCAGGAGATTCAATGTGATGCTGTAAGTATTCTGCAAATGAATGCAGACTATGAGAACCAAGGGATTCTCCCACGAACATGTACCTATGACAGCATTAGAGATGCGAGGGAAGGGGAAGAGGTCATATGCATTCTTAGGAGATTTTTGAAGATAAATCAATTTTGAAGACATTGACCTCATAGTGCGAAGACATTCACTTATTTGGAGAGAGTCGGTTCTAGATTTGTACGAATCCATGAATAAGTACAAGTGAGGAATCTAACTAGTTATGAAGCATAAGTGAATATTCTAAGCATGGTATGAGATGCAGAAGGGAACAAATCCAGATTTGGAAGCTTGGAAACCACTTTTGGAGAAAGTGGACGGATTTGATAGATCTAAAAGGCAGTGAAAAGTAAGATTTATTTACCCTTGACAAACTGCTAGACGGATGAGAAGAGAGGCCAAGCAGTTCGATCTCCCGTGCCCTAACTTGGCGGCAGAAGACACCTACGGCGGCAGCGGAGAGGACGAGGTCCGCGGCCAGCCTGAGGACGGCGAAGAAGAGGTTGCGGCAGCTAAGCGCTTCTTCTCCGGCGACAACACGAGCTAGCGGAGGTGCTAGGGTTTGATGGAGGTGGCGAGGTGGAAGAACAGATAATGACCGCACGGGTGAGAATTTATAAGGAAGAAGAGGGCAGTGCAGCGCAATTACGCAGGTGCCCCTGGCGGTTCACATCTGAAAGACACATGGCATACATGCAACTCATTGAGAGTTGTTCCATGTTCCGACGCACGCCTGGATTGTCGGGTGGTCGTTCCGGATTCTCTGGTTTTCAGGCAATAAGGATGCAGCATTAAAAACAGATTAAATGTTTGTCAGATTGTCCTCTGCTGACAAGGACTCAGAGCAGACAATCGACAGGTTTCAATAGATGCATATGATTTGGACAGATAGAGTTGAGGTAGAAGCATAGAATAGGTTAGGGTCCAATCACATTCACTTAGATCAAAATATTTAGGAGAGAAGACATTGATATAAGTGAATGCTGTATAGGACAGAACACAAATATATGTATATGTATATGAAACAAATCAACATTGTGAAGATAAATCATGAGGACAAATCAATGTTGAAGACAACCCAAATGCGAAGACTTTGCAATTGTGACGCCAAGAGAAACACTTCAATAAGAATTTGGTGGTGGCGTTACCCACCATATAGGAAGTATTAGACCCAGACACGGCGCACAATTATCGTGGCGCTCTGAAGTCAAATTCCACATTAATGTATTCACACTTAGAGGGCAAGTCTTCATTAATTTAAGATATATGTTACTTCGTGTGTTGCACATCTAAGTCCTCAACATGCATAAGCATTAGGATGTGTGTCCATTCACAGGACATTCGAGGATTCTAAGATATTTAGCTCACACCGTAACTTGCAAAACCTTTTCTCATCCAAGGGCTTAGTGAAGATATCTGCCAGTTGCTCTTCAGTGTTGACGTGAATGATATCAATGTCTTCCTTGTTGACATGATCTCTGAGAAAGTGATGACGGATCTGAATGTGCTTTGTCTTCGAGTGCTAAACTGGATTCTTGGAAAGCTTGATGGCGCTTTCATTATCACAGAAGAGTGGCACATTCTTCATGTTGAGGCCATAGTCCTTGAGAGTTTGCTTCATCCATAGAAGCTGAGCACAGCACGATCCAGCAGCAATGTATTCAGATTCAACAGTGGAGAGTGACACACAGTTCTGCTTCTTTGAAGACCAATAGACAAGTGATCAACTGAGAAAGTGACATGTTCCAGAGGTGGACTTGCGATCAACCTTGTCACCAGCATAATCAACATCAGAATACCCAATCAGATCAAATGTTGAGCCCTTTGGATACCATAATCCTATCGTTGGGGTGTAAGCCAAATATCGAAGTATTCACTTCACCGCTAGGTGATGCGACTCCTTTGGTGCCGCCTGGAATCGGGCACAGATGCAAACGCTAAGAATTATATCTGGCCTAGATGCACATAAGTAAAGTAAGGAACCAATCATGGAGCGATATACCTTTTGATCAAACTCTTTACCATTGTCGTAAGGACCCAGATGACTTTTGGTTGGCATTGGAGTCGTGTATCCTTTGCAGTCTTGCATTCCAAACTTCTTCAGGCAATCTTTGAGGTATTTCTCTTGGGATATGAAGATGTCATTCCTCCGCTGACGGATTTGAAGACCAAGGAAGAACTTCAGCTCACCCATCATGGACATCTGATATTGCTCTTGCATCATGTGTCCAAACTCATCACTGTATCTCTTGTCGAAGCAGCCGAAGATAATGTCATCCATATAGATTTGGCACACAAACAGTTCACCGCCGTATGACTTCGTGAAGAGTGTTGGATCTAGAGAACCAGGTTTGAAGCCTTTGCTCTTCAGGAAGTCTTTGAGCGTGTCATACCAAGCGCGAGGAGCTTGTTTGAGGCTATATAGTGCCTTGTTGAGCTTGTATACCATATCAGGATGTTTTTGATCTTCAATGCCAGGTGGTTGTGCAACATGCACTTCTTCAATCTTGCCATTAAGAAAGGCACTCTTCACATCCATTTGGTACAGGAGGATGTTGTGATGGTTGGCATATGCTAGCAGTATGCGAATGGCTTCAAGTCTTGCCACAGGAGCAAATGTTTCATCGAAGTCAATCCCTTCTATTTGAGTGTACTTGAGCAACTAGACGAGCCTTGTTTCTGACAACTTGACCATGTTCATCTTGTTTGTTGCGATAGATCCATTTGGTGCCAATGATATTATGCTTGCGAGGATCAAGACGCTTGACCAGTTCCCAGACATTATTCAGCTCAAACTGATGAAGCTCTTCTTGCATAGCTTGAATCCATTCAAGTTCCATAAAGGCTTCAGCAACTTTCTTGGGTTCTGATATAGAGACAAATGCAAAGTGCCCACAGAAATTTGCTAGTTGTGTTGCTCTTGAATGAGTGAGTGGACTAGGTGCATTGATGCTGTCAATTATCTTCTCAATCTGTACTTCATTTGCAACACGGGGATGTACTGGGCGAAGATTTTGCCCTTGCAGATCATTGTCTTCAGCTTCAGCATTGACTTTCAAGCTGAGCATTGTCTTCAGGTTGACTTGATGCAATGATGAGTTCATATTCAGCCTGAGCTTCAGACGTTATGATTTCTCCAGTACCAATGAGCTTGATAGATTCACTAGGAGGAACTTCATCTAGCACATTTAGCAGGTGCTCTCTTTGCGAGACGTTAGTCTCATCGAACCGCACATCCATAGTTTCAACCACTTTATAGTGAAAGAGGTTGAAGACTCTATAGGAGTGCGAATCCTTTCCGTATCCAAGCATAAAACCTTCATGTGATTTCGGTGCAAATTTTGAAGTGTGATGTTCATCCTTGATCTAGCACTTAGCACCAAATACTCTAAAGTAACCGACGTTTGGCTTCTTACCAGTCAGCAACTCATATAATGTCTTCTTTAGAAGCTTGTGAAGATAAACCCGGTTGATGACGTGGCATGCAGTGTCAATGGCTTCAGGCCAGAACTTCCTTGGAGTCTTGTACTCATCAAGCATCGTCCGAGCCATCTCGATGAGGGTTCTGTTCTTGCGCTCCATGATGCCATTCTGCTGAGGTGTGTAAGGAGTAGAAAACTCATGAGTGATGCCGAGTGTATCAAGATAGGTGTCGAGGCCGGTGTTCTTGAATTCTATGCCGTTGTCACTTCTGATGTGCTTGATCTTGACGCCATAGTTTGTCATGGCACAATTGGCGAAGCGCCTGAAGACATCCTGCACTTCAGTCTTATAGAGAATTATATGCACCCAGGTATATCTTGAGTAATCATCAAAAATAACGAAACCATAGAGACAGGCAGTGGTAGTAAGGGTAGAGTAGTGAGTAGGGCCAAATAAGTCCATGTGAAGCAGTTTGAAGGGTTGAGATGTCATCATGATTGTCTTCGAGGGATGCTTGGCCCTAGTCATCTTGCCAGCTTCACAGGCACCACATAGATGGTCTTTCTTGAACTTGATGCCTTCGATGCCCATGACATGCTTCTTCTTTGCAATAGTGTACAAGTTCCTCATGCTCGCATGTCCTAGCCTCCGATGCCAGAGCCAGCATTCTGAAGCTTTTGCTAGAAGACATACGTCAAGTTGTGGTCCTGCTGAGAAATATACCATATACAGATCATCTTTGCGACACCCTTCAAAGACTAGAGATTTGTTAGATTCCACAAGGACAAGACAACGATATTTTCCAAATATCACAATCATGTTCAAATCACATAGCGTTGGTACAGACATTAAGTTGAAACCAAGGGATTCAACAAGCATCACTTTATCCATGTGCTGATCCTTTGAGATTGCAACTCTACCAAGACCCAATACCTTACTTTTACCAGTGTCAGCACACGTGATATGAGTTTTATGAGATGGCCAAAGAGTTGAATCCATCAGAAGACTTCGATCACCAGTCATGTGGTTGGTGCAGCCACTATTCATAATCCATTCTGAAGCTTGAGGTGTCATAGCCTACAGTACAGTTTGGGGGATAGGCTTCACGAAGAGAGTTGTGAAGCAGAAACATTTGACGAACAAGCGGAACATAGAAGTTCAGATCTTGGTTAGGATAGATAGGATGAGTGTCAAGGAATCCCGGGACGAAATACATAGTAAGACCATTTGGACATTTTATCTTGCGTCCCACAAGATGTTTAAGGTCCCCAGCATAAGCATCAGACGCCTTTGATTTCTGGATGGATACCTTTCCCTGCAAAAGAGAGTTAAGTTTTCTTAACCACCCACATCTTCAGGGGTGGCTTAGAAACAATGAGTCTAAGTGCAGCATATGAAAACTTCGGCTTTGAAGCCCTAGAAAATAGCCTTGCAGGAGGAGAATAATACTCATAGGAATAAGCAGAAAAGTTCTTAGACTTATGAACATAGCGGTTTGATGAAACACGCTCATATTCAAAGGTCTGAGTATGATTTCCCTGCAAAACATTGGCAGTAGGGTGACTCAGGCGAGTCCTCTGTCTGTATGCAGCCTTTGGACCATATGAAGCCTTTGGTCTGGGGTTTGTCTTCTTCCCAGGTGGTGTCGTAAAGACATTTTCACAGGAAGAATTTTGAGACAACTTTTGGGTACCCAAATCTTCTTAAGAGGTGGTCCATTCCTGCAGTTAGTACCAATATACCTAGCAAAGACTTCACCATTCTATTTCCTGAACAGTTTATAGTTTGCATCAAAGGATTCATCAATGATAATTGGGTTAGCACTAGTGAAGCCAGATAATGTAGATAGATCCATTGAGGGTCCCTTAGCAGCAACCCATGTGGTTTTGGGGTACTGCTCAGGCATCCAGTAAGAACCATCAACATTCATTTTCCTCTCGAACCCAACACCCTCTTTCCTAGGGTTTAGGTTCAGAATCTGCTTTTTAAGGACATCACATAGTGTCTAATGCCCTTTGAGACTTTTGTACATTCCTGTCTCAAGTAATGAATTCAACCTGGCATTCTCATCAGCAATAGTAGTGGTATCCTCAGCTGAGGGGTTAGTTACCACATTAGCAGTTGAAGATATTGCAATAGTAACAACAATTGAACATTCAGCAACAGAGACAGCATTATCACGCTCAATATATTTTAGACATGGTGGTTCAAATCCTTCCTGAGCGGAACTGATCTGTTGAGCACGAAGTGACTCGTTTTCCTTTTGAAGATCTTCATGAGCCGATCTCAATTTCTCAAGTTCCTACTTCCTTTGAAGATAATCATAGGAAATCTTTTCATGAAATGTTGAGAGCGATTCATGACGACTTTCAAGTTCCTCATACTCAACATGAAGATTTTTAATGTCTTCAATTAAGGACCGAGATCAGGTCATTTCCACGTCCAACAGGTCATCGCTTTTGTCTAACAATTTTTGAATATGTTCCATGGCATTCTGTTGTCCAGTTGCAATTTTAGCAAGTGTTTTGTAGCTAGGTTTAGATTCACATTGAGAGTCATCTTCACTTGATGTTTGAAAGTAAGCATCGCGTGAGTTTACCTTGGCACCACTTGCCATGAAGCAGTAGGTGGGAGCAGAGTCATCCTCATCCTTGGCATCAGCATTGGTGATGAGGCCACGGTCTTCAGTGTTGAAGATGGACTTGGCGACGTATGCAGAAGCTAGAGCCAGGCTTGCTACTCCAGAATCAGATTCCTCTCCGGACTCCACCTCTGCCTCCTCAGATGCAGACTCCTCCTCTGAATCCATCTCCTTGCCACCCGTGCCCTCCGCTCCATGCCGGACGATGACAAGGCCAGCGCCAGGCGAGGAGGGAAGGATTCTCCCCTAGTCCCGAGGAAGGACAGGTCCGGGCTGGTGCTCCCAGGATCTGCTCTGGCTCCGGGGCGGTCTAAGGCCAGCTCCAGCCCTCTCGACGCGTCCTCTGCTTCCATGCCTCCCAAGGCTGATCCTAGCTGTAGGCTCTCGGGCTTCAAGTTTGGCCGGAGGCTGCTTGAGCCCGCGAACGATGACTAGTAAGTGCTCGATCCGCGCTTTGCTTCATTTCTGCCGGTGAGACTTGACGTCTGCACTCTTTTGGCCAGGCCGACACCTGCAGCGAAGAAGTTGAAAGGGGCTTCTGCGACCCCGCTTGAGGCGAGTTCATCTGCCGAGGCTGTGCCTCTGTCTGCGGGGAAAAGAGGCATCAAGGCCCGTGCCTCCCCTGCCCGGTCGTCCTCGCAAGCCCAACAAAGACACTCTGGCGAGGAGTCAGCCCCCGTGGCCCCGCTGACCCTGGAGGTGCCTGGGCTTGGCGCTGCCGCTGAGACACCCAAGGCCCGGGAGGCTCCTTCCTCCCAAGCCGTGATCACCTTGCCATCCTCTCCGCCTGATCCACCGGCCCCCGTCTCTTCTGATTCCTCGGCCATCTTGGACCAGGCCGCCAATGAACTGAGCCGGTTGCAGGAGGATCTCCAGAGTGCGGACCCCCGCCTGGTGGTCGGGCGCCTGGAGCTAGCTTCTGGTTGGGCCCGCTCTGCCGCCTCTGTCCGAGCAGCACTGAGCCAGGCTGCGTCTGCCTCTGACGAGGAGAAGCAAGCCGCCCGCCAGGCCAAGGCCTCTCGCAATGCTGCCCAGGGCGACGCTGCGGATGCCCGGGGCCGCTGCAAGGCACTGGAGGTCGAGCTGCAAGACCTACATGACACGCTCGTGAAGGAGGTCCGCATCCGCCAGGAGAAGGAGGAGGGGATCAAGGCTCGGGAGGCTACCGTCAAGGACCGGGACGCCGAGCTTGATGACCGCCATGGCCAGTTGGAGACGCTGGAGCAGGCGCTGAAGGTGGAGAGGACCGAGCTAGACCGCAGGGCGAAGGTCCTGGCCGAGGATCGAGTGGCCTTCGCCAAGCTGGAGGAGAAGGCTCGCGCTGCGCTGAAGATTCTCTATGAGGGCGGCTTAGAGGAGCCGTTGGCTGGGGAAGAGGATAACCCTTCCGAGCTGCTTCCCTTCTTGGTCCGCGCGCTTGAAGCTGCCACGGACGGCCTTGGCCCTATGGCCGAGGCCGAGGCGCGTGCCGTGTCGTCTGCAGCGCTGACGCGCGTCTTCAGCCACGTCTACCTTCACGACCCCAACGCCGACCTCGACAGCCTGATGGAACCCGTGAGCGGTGACCTTGCCGTCGCAGCTGCTGAGGCCGTGATGGGCCGAGCCGAGGCTTTGCTGGGAAGGTTCCATGCCTTCAGCACCTTGCCTAGACGCGGCGCCACCAGTTTCGCGGCTTCAGGAGGCGGAGCCGCCCAACGTGACTCCACCACAGGCGGCGGCGCCACTGGAAAGTGATCCCTTTGTGGCTTCTATCCCGTTTTAATTCCTGCAACATGCACCATGCCTCGTGGAGGAGTTTAATTAAACTTGTGTTTGGTGTTGTGAAACACTCTATGGCTTGTAATATTTGCTTTTGAATTCCCTAGAATTTGCATTTTCCCCTCCTATTTGCTTGTGTTCTATGTCGGCAGGGCCCGACCCCGCGCATACCTCAGCCGCCGCTAGCCCTGACCGGAAACCAGGACGGGGCTAAGGAGTGAGGGGCTACGTGACAAGTTAGGCTCCTGAGTCGCGATGCTCAGGAGTCCCCCTTGACGCGCAAACAACAAGTAGGGAAGGGAGGCGTAGGAGTGGATTTGTCGTTCTACGTCGGCAGGGCCCGACCCGCGCATTCCTCAGCCGGCGTTAGCCCCGACCGGAAACCAGGACGAGGCTAAGGAGTGAGGGGCTACGTGACCAGTTAGGCTCCTGAGTCGCGATGCTCAGGAGTCCCCCTTAACGTGCAAACGAGTCTTCATACCTTGGCTCCGCTCGGGGAGAGGCGCGTGACGACTAGGTCCGAGGGACCTGGCTGGGTGACGTGCGTTCGGGTGTAGCCCGGGCGCAGCCACCGTGTCCAGCCCCCTCGCGCGGCACTCCCGAGGGGAGGCATTGCGATGGTGCCAGACACTGAGCTCTGGGCTCCCTGAGGTTGATACGGTTGTGGGCCGCCCTCAGTTGTTTATCACCAGCACGGAGCATAGCGCTTCCGTATGTGTACGGGTATAGCCGCTCCTCGGCAGTGTCGTCAGCCAGCGCGGAGCATGGCGCTTCCACTGGTACGTGGGAGGGGGCTCCCCTTCGGGAGGAGCCCCTGGGGCGTGTACAGCCCCGCCCTGACACGTGACCGGCACGGTAGGGCTAGGAGAGGTGTATCTGGGCACCCGTGAGCCAGCGCGGGACTCACGAGGCCCTACCTCGAGGCGGGTTGCGCCTGGCTGTGGGCCTTTATCAACGGAGTGTTCCTGCAGGGTGGTTAGAATGCAAATGCTCTACATCCTTAGGTCCCGGCCCTCGAGCGAGCTCAGCTGCCGCTGGTATGACAGGTCGCGATGCCGTGGGTCAAGGCCAGGGGGTGAGGGCTGGAGAGCTAGTAAGAGCCCATGAGTCGCGATGCGCAGGTGCCCCCCTTTTAACGTGCAAGCGCTTTGCATGCGAGCAGAGAGGTCCACGATAAGCAGCAGATGATAACCAGGTTAAGCTCGGAGGAGCAAATTCATTTAGATAGATGCGGAGAAAGTAAATGCCGCTGGGTCAGGCCCGAGCAGCTTGGAGATAATGCAGCCCGAGGGGCGCCCCCAACAAGGTAGGTAAAGGGCATAAGCAAAATGGATACACACCGCAGGGACGGATCCACGCGACCTGGAAATGATGCAGCCCTGCGGGCGCTCGTAGCTGAAAATGGAACTTGGAGAGATGTCACCTGATACCGTTGGGGATGAAGTGTCGGAGTAGCTGACGACGTGTGGTGAAGAAGCCACCCCTCACGAGCCTTCGGAACCCTGAGCCTCGGGAGGCTCTGGGGGTCCGGGCAGCTCCTCAAGGTCCATCTCCATCTCCTCCAGGAACGAGCGGTGCCTGGACACCTGAGCCTCCAGGATGCTCCTCATCAGGCGCTGGTGGGCAGCAGCCGCGTTTGGCAGGCCGAAAGGCATGCGAACGTAGCTGTGAGGTGGTCCCTTGCAACGCCCCACGCGTGAAGGCTAGAGGCGCTCCTGAGACGCGGCTCGGTTGAGCCCTGGTACGTCAATGCAGACACGCAGCCCACCATCCTCGCCGGGATGTGGGGTTACGGCGGGTAGGCGGCGGCTGCTGCGCATGACCCTTGACTCCTGTAGCTCCTGAATGTTCCTCGCGATGAACTCCTGAGGGTTTGGCCCTCCTTGCCTCATACCTTCCTGAGGGAACGTGCCTTGAAGCACGCCTCGAAGTGGTGCCCGAGCGCCTCCCTCGTGACCTTGGCGAGGTCGGTGGCCCTCCAGGAGAGATCCCCCGAGCCCTGCCCGAGGAGGGCACCGGGCGCGCCTTCCTATGCGACAGAGGGTGGCGCTCCTTGAACGGGCGCGGATCCTGACACAACGCCTCCGGAGGTGACTGCCTCTCGAGTGTTTGGGCCAGGTGAAGCCTTCTTCTTCTTGGGGATCTCCTCTGGGAGCCTCCCGCTCCTGTGATCTGGGTCTTTGATTGCCGCGGCCTGGAAGGCACGCTCAAGAGAACACACTACATCTCTTTCCTCACAAGGCACTGTGATGATTCCCCCGCTTCCTGGCATCTTGAGGACATTGTAGCCATGATGAGTTACTGCCATGAACTTGGCCAGAGCTGGGTACCCGAGGATGGCATTGTATGACAGGCGAATGTGAGCAACGTCGAAGTCAATAAGCTCGGTGCGGTAGTTGTTGCGCTGCCCAAAGGTGACAGGAAGGCAAACTTGCCCTATCGGAACAGTGGAACCATCAATGACTCCTGAGAAAGGCTTGGTCGGCTGAAGCTGATCGTATGGCACTTGGAGATTGTTGAATGTCTCGACGGACAGGACGTTGAGTCCAGCTCCGCAATCGGTGAGGGTCCTGGTGACTTGCACATTGCTGATGACTGGGGAACAAAGCATCGGGAGGACTCCGGCCGTTGCTGCGCCCTTGAGCTAATCCACTGAGCCGAACGTGATAGCGCACGCTGACCACCTGAGAGGGCGCGGCGCCTCAAGCTTGGGGAGGACTGCATTCACCTCGCGAGCAAACTGCTTGAAGATGCGTTTAGAGGCTGGGGCCTGAGCGCCGCCCAGGATGCAAGCGATTGCGCGAGGCTCCTGGAAGCCCCCAGCCCGCTCGTCCTGGTGATGATCTTCATTCCTCCTTGGCGGTGGTGGCAGAGGAGGGAGGCTTGCGTTGCCTTGAGGGCGGTCCTCATGAGGTTGATCCCTCCAACCTCCCTCGCGAGGCTGGTCCTGCCAGCGGTCCTCGCGAGGTCGGTCACGCCACCCTTGGCGAGGGCCATGGTCTTCCCATCGTCCACCTCTTCCTCCTCCTCGGCCATAGCCCTGGTCGTTGCGGTCGGGACATCGGCCGATACACCCATCTCGCACGGCCCTGAGCTCTTGACATTCGTTGGTGTTGTGGGTGTGGAGGTTATGGTACACGCAGTACCGGCTGCCCTTGGATGACTCAGGCTGATCCCTGCCTCGCTTGGTGTCTGGCTCCGCTGCGAGCATGACAGCCCCCTTGCGCTTCATGTCCTTGACCTTGGGCTTCTTCTCTTTTGGGTCGGCAGCCGGAAGCTCGAGGAGGGAGAGGCGCCCTTCCTCAGCCCTGGCGCACTTGGTCGCCAAGTTGAACAGCTCCAGCGATGTGCATAGGTCTTCATGGATTGCTAGCTCCTCTTTCATCTTGATGTCACGCACGCCATCGGAGAAGCCTGAGATGATGGCCTCCTCAGTCACCTTGGGGATTTTGAGGCGGGCGTTGTTGAAGCGCTGGATGTACTTCTGCAGGGTCTCTCCTGGCTGTTGCTTGATGCAGCGCAGGTCACTCATGGTCGGGGGCCGGTCGCGAGTGCCTTGGAAGTTGGCGATTTAGCGGGTGTGCATCTCTTCCCAAGAGGAGATCGTGCCAGGAGCCAGGTTCAGGAGCCAGGTGTGGGCACCATCCTTGAGCGCCATGGGAAACCAGTTCGCCATGACCTTTTCGTCCCCGTTGGCGGCTTCAATGCCCAGCTCGTAGAGCTAGAGGAACTCCGCGGGGTCTGCAGTGCCGTCGTAGCGAGGAGGCAGGTCCGACTTGAACTTGCCGGGCCATGCGACGCTACGCAGCTCGGAGGTGAAGGCGCGGAAGCCTGCAGTGGCCACCGGAGCTCTCTGCTAATGCGGGGCTTGCTCCTGGGGATTCCCGCGCACCACTGCCTGGAGCAGCGCAGGGTCTTGACGTGGCGGTGCAGGGATGCAGTCATGACGCTCCGGTGCTGGGAGCACGCGAGCACCTTCTTGGGGACGAGGGATTTCTTGGCAGCTCCTTTCTTGTCGCACAGGCGCCGGACGCGGTGGGTCTCGTCCTGGGGTCGCGCGCCTTGGAGCCAGAGCACCTTCTTGGGGAGGAGGTGGTGGAGGCACCTCCTGCTCCTCGCCTCTTGCGCAGGATGGAGGGCGAGGCAGCGAGAGGGACGGCATGGGAGAGCCTCCCGCGGCGCTGACGAGCTCGGTGATGCGGGTGAGCCAGTCCTCGTAGAGGTCGTCGATGGGACGGTAGTGTAGGAGCTCACGCGCCAGGAGCAGCATGGCGTGGGCGTCCGCGGGGCCGCGATGAGCGTGGGATGATGAACTAGCTGGAGCCAGCGACGGGGTGGCGGTGTGGCCGTCGCGCCGCACCGAAGGATGCAGGGACGAGGCCTGCTGCTTGCTGCCCGCCGGGCCGGTGGCGTTGTTGGCGGCAGGCGACGGGGAACGATGGGGGCGACCGCCGACAGGCGCCGTCTGGGCGACGCGGGTGGCGAGAGCAGCCCGACACTCAGCGCGAGCTCGACGAGCGTCAGCCATGTACACGGCGGGAGATCTCACGCGACTAGCGGAAGAGAGATTCCGGCGCACCCCTACCTGGCGTGCCAAATGTCGAATTTCGGGTTCCGACAGACCCTTGAGGTTCGAACACTGGAGTGCGCACGAAGATCTTTCCCCTACCAGCTCACGCGTCGAAGTCCTGCAAGGATCTAGGCTAGAAAGAAGAACACACAAGGGACACGAGATTTATACTGGTTCAGGCCATCATTGTGGTGTAATACCCTACTCCAGTGTGTGGTGTGGTGGATTGCCTCAGGGGCTGATGATGAACAGTACAAAGGGAGAACAACCTCGCGAGGGGCTGTTCTTGAGCTGGTGCGATGAACTGCTAGGGTGAGTTCAGTCGCTTCTCTCTCTCTCTCTGGTCGATCTCCAGATGCCTCTACCCCGTGGGTGGCTAGTCCTATTTATAGATGGAGGCCCTGGGCCTCTTCCCAAATAATGAGCAGGAAGGGCGCCAACACTTAGCCATTTTGAAGGGGAACATCTAGTACACTTATCCTGACTAAAGTTGGTCTTCGGCTACCAAAGGCTCTGACGATGACGCCGTCCTGAGCTCCACGATGACCTCCATCCCGCCGTTCTGCTAGTCTTGGTCTTGTTGCACCGAAATGGTAACCTTTCCCTGATGCCTTGGTCTGTGCTCGCCCCGCTTTGCACCGAAAGGGAAACAAGGACACCGCGCAGGCCGGCGCCCGCCTGGTCTCGATCGTCATGGCTTGCGTCATGGGCTCCTCGGGAGGTACCCTGCCTTGACCTCTCCGCCTCCTCGCGAGCCTGCCTGAGGAGGATGCTCCTAAGGAAGTTTCCTGTCGTCCGCCCCGCGAGGCTTGGCCCCTCGCGAGGGTCTTGAGCTTGAGCTGATGAAGCTGGGCTGCGCTGGGCCCCCACTTGAGCCACGCCGCAGGCTGCAAGCATGCAAGTCTGGGGACCCCCGTTCCCAGAACGCCGACAGCGACGCCTTTGGTGATGGTGTGGTCTCCATGTAGTTGTCGCCATTTACAATTGGGCTGGTGACTTGCGTAGGTGGTGTACGGGGTTTTGCATCTCGAATTGGGGTTTCTTCTTGTGGGTGCTCAGCCCATGAATCATCCTAAGCAATTGGTGTCAATGGACGACCAATGCTGATGTATTCGCTGCTCGTTGGAGCAGGCGATGATACCAACTGATGCTCTAGCTGAGGAAGGACTTCATCATCAACAACATTGTCTTCATGACCAATGTTTTGAACTGCGTTGGGGTCAACAGATGGAACTTGCTCTTCTTCGTGAGCCTCTGATGAAATAGGCTGGTGGAGTACAACTCGACGCTCTTGGTTTGTGGCAGCAGGGGGAGCAACAGAGATGGGTTCAACAATGAGTGGCTGAGAGGCTGCAGCACGCTCTTTCTTTGAAGACTTAGTTTCCTTAGTCTTCAACTTCTTAGAAGGGGCATCATCAGATGCGTCCTTGTGCTTGCGCTTCTTGGCTTCAGCTTCAGCCGCTCTTGTCTTCTTCAGGTCAGAAGCTACCGAGGGGACATTAGGCTTCGAGCCTGTCATACTAGCCGGGAAGACAATGCGAGGTTCTTTCCGCCTTGGTGCAGTGTGGGACTCAGCAGTCTTCTTCTTCTTGGCAGCCATCCTGGGGTCAATGCCAGGCCACCGAGGAGCTTTACTCTTCTCTGCTTCATTATGGGCTTGAACACATTTCTCAGCCAAATACTTCATGCGCTGCCGTGAACCTTTAGCTTCTGTGCGTTTCTTATGGAACTCCTCCTTGAGGTCATGCAACATCTTCTTGAAGATTTGAATATCAGCCACACTGAGCTTGTCCATGTGCTTATTGAAGTGAGCCTTCTCATAATCAATCTTGTTCTTTAGCTCAACAATCTTCTGAATCAAGGCCAATTCACCAGCAATGGCACCATGGAAGGTGACACTGATGTCCACTGGGAGCTGAAGATCATCAATACCGATTTCCTGGCTGTCAAACCACTCATCGATGAAGTTATTGAGAATATCAACATCAAAGAGCGGCAGATCATTGAAGATTTCAGCTTCTTGCTTGCTCTTGATAAGCATTTCCAGAGCATCACCAACAAGATCTTCATCACTAGAAAGATCAATGGCTTCATCTTCGTTACGAAGCACAGCGAATGGTGTCAGTGGTTGACCTGTGTCCCTGTTGGGTAGTGGCTTCTTGGTCCTTTTGGACACACAAGATAAGTCCTCTGATTACACACTTGATTCAGGCGGTGCAATCCTCAGAGGCTTCCTTGCTGAAGCTTTTTGTGAAGAAGGCAACTTAGAAGCTTTTGTCTTCTTCTTCTTCTTCTTTTCCTTGGGTGGTGCGGGAGCAGCTTCAGTATCAGCATCACCATCAGAGTGCTCCATTGTTGCTCTCTGAGCAGCAATGTGATACAGAAGCCCATTGAAATTGGCAAAGGGGCCAATTCTATTTTCATTGGCTTCATGTGTCCCATCAGATCTGGGAGCAGAGGGGCCAGGGTTGAAGTTGAGGCCGTAGTCTTTTGCATTCTGGGCAGCAGAATCTTTGGCAAACTGAAAGTTGCACTTGAAGAGATTGTCGTCTCGACACCATAATAAGGAGGATGGGTCGACATTTTCAGGCTGTGGTCCTCTGACCATGCAAGGATAGAATTCCTGCGCAATAGCTTCAGCCTTGTTCTTCGGCACTAGGCCGCGATATAGACAGTCTCCCCATGGATGCTTGATGGCGTACTTCTCAGCATATTCAGGCGTGACGAATTTGTACTTGAACCACTCCTCAGCCCAATATCTTTGAATCCACTGAATCCAATTCTTGCGCTGGTTGTAGTTTTCATCAAGGTCTGACTTGTATTGTTCATACAAGGCTGGAGGCAGATCAAGAGCTGTATTGCCTCGGCATTGCCTGCCACCCTTCCAAGCAGGCTTTTCTGAAGCCATAATATTGAAGCTGATTGGCTTCAACACAGAGAGTGGCTTCCGTCTGATTGGCTTCAGACAAGAACTGGCTTCAGGAGATTCAATGTGATGCTGTAAGTATTCTGCAAATGAATGCAGACTATGAGAACCAAGGGATTCTCCCACGGACATGTACCTATGACAGCATTAGAGATGCGAGGGAAGGGGAAGAGGTCATATGCATTCTTAGGAGATTTTTGAAGATAAATCAATTTTGAAGACATTGACCTCATAGTGCGAAGACATTCACTTATTTGGAGAGAGTCGGTTCTAGATTTGTACGAATCCATGAATAAGTACAAGTGAGGAATCTAACTAGTTATGAAGCATAAGTGAATATTCTAAGCATGGTATGAGATGCAGAAGGGAACAAATCCAGATTTGGAAGCTTGGAAACCACTTTTGGAGAAAGTGGACGGATTTGACAGATCTAAAAGGCAGTGAAAAGTAAGATTTATTTACCCTTGACAAACTGCTAGATGGATGAGAAGAGAGGCCAAGCAGTTCGATCTCCCGTGCCCTAACTTGGCGGCAGAAGACACCTACGGCGGCGGCGGAGAGGACGAGGTCCGCGGCCAGCCTGAGGACGGCGAAGAAGAGGTTGCGGCAGCTAAGCGCTTCTTCTCCGGCGACAACACGAGCTAGCGGAGGTGCTAGGGTTTGATGGAGGTGGCGAGGTGGAAGAACAGATAATGACCGCACGGGTGAGAATTTATAAGGAAGAAGAGGGCAGTGCAGCGCAATTACGCAGGTGCCCCTGGCGGTTCACATCTGAAAGACACGTGGCATACATGCAACTCATTGAGAGTTGTTCCATGTTCCAACGCACGCCTGGATTGTCGGGTGGTCGTTCCGGATTCTCTGGTTTTCAGGCAATAAGGATGCAGCATTAAAAACAGATTAAATGTTTGTCAGATTGTCCTCTGCTGACAAGGACTCAGAGCAGACAATCGACAGGTTTCAATAGATGCATATGATTTGGACAGATAGAGTTGAGGTAGAAGCATAGAATAGGTTAGGGTCCAATCACATTCACTTAGATCAAAATATTTAGGAGAGAAGACATTGATATAAGTGAATGCTGTATAGGACAGAACACAAATATATGTATATGTATATGAAACAAATCAACATTGTGAAGATAAATCATGAGGACAAATCAATGTTGAAGACAACCCAAATGCGAAGACTTTGCAATTGTGACGCCAAGAGAAACACTTCAATAAGAATTTGGTGGTGGCGTTACCCACCGTATAGGAAGTATTAGACCCAGACACGGCGCACAATTATCGTGGCGCTCTGAAGTCAAATTCCACATTAATGTATTCACACTTAGAGGGCAAGTCTTCATTAATTTAAGATATACGTTACTTCGTGTGTTGCACATCTAAGTCCTCAACATGCATAAGCGTTAGGATGTGTGTCCATTCACAGGACATTCGAGGATTCTAAGATATTTAGCTCACACCATAACTTGCAAAACCTTTTCTCATCCAAGGGCTTAGTGAAGATATCTGCCAGTTGCTCTTCAGTGTTGACGTGAATGATATCAATGTCTTCCTTGTTGACATGATCTCTGAGAAAGTGATGACGGATCTGAATGTGCTTTGTCTTCGAGTGCTAAACTGGATTCTTGGAAAGCTTGATGGCACTTTCATTGTCACAGAAGAGTGGCACATTCTTCATGTTGAGGCCATAGTCCTTGAGAGTTTGCTTCATCCATAGAAGCTGAGCACAGCACGATCCAGCAGCAATGTATTCAGATTCAACAGTGGAGAGTGACACACAGTTCTGCTTCTTTGAAGACCAATAGACAAGTGATCAACTGAGAAAGTGACATGTTCCAGAGGTGGACTTGCGATCAACCTTGTCACCAGCATAATCAACATCAGAATACCCAATCAGATCAAATGTTGAGCCCTTTGGATACCATAATCCTATCGTTGGGGTGTAAGCCAAATATCGAAGTATTCACTTCACCGCTAGGTGATGCGACTCCTTTGGTGCCGCCTGGAATCGGGCACAGATGCAAACGCTAAGAATTATATCTGGCCTAGATGCACATAAGTAAAGTAAGGAACCAATCATGGAGCGATATACCTTTTGATCAAACTCTTTACCATTGTCGTAAGGACCCAGATGACTTTTGGTTGGCATTGGAGTCGTGTATCCTTTGCAGTATTGCATTCCAAACTTCTTCAGGCAATCTTTGAGGTATTTCTCTTGGGATATGAAGATGTCATTCCTCTGCTGACGGATTTGAAGACCAAGGAAGAACTTCAGCTCACCCATCATGGACATCTGATATTGCTCTTGCATCATGTGTCCAAACTCATCACTGTATCTCTTGTCGGTGCATCCGAAGATAATGTCATCCATATAGATTTGGCACACAAACAGTTCACCGCCGTATGACTTCGTGAAGAGTGTTGGATCTAGAGAACCAGGTTTGAAGCCTTTGCTCTTCAGGAAGTCTTTGAGCGTGTCATACCAAGCGCGAGGAGCTTGTTTGAGGCTATATAGTGCCTTGTTGAGCTTGTATACCATATCAGGATGTTTTTGATCTTCAATGCCAGGTGGTTGTGCAACATGCACTTCTTCAATCTTGCCATTAAGAAAGGCACTCTTCACATCCATTTGGTACAGGAGGATGTTGTGATGGTTGGCATATGCTAGCAGTATGCGAATGGCTTCAAGTCTTGCCACAGGAGCAAATGTTTCATCGAAGTCAATCCCTTCTATTTGAGTGTACTTGAGCAACTAGACGAGCCTTGTTTCTGACAACTTGACCATGTTCATCTTGTTTGTTGCGATAGATCCATTTGGTGCCAATGATATTATACTTGCGAGGATCAAGACGCTTGACCAGTTCCCAGACATTATTCAGCTCAAACTGATGAAGCTCTTCTTGCATAGCTTGAATCCATTCAAGTTCCATAAAGGCTTCAGCAACTTTCTTGGGTTCTGATATAGAGACAAATGCAAAGTGCCCACAGAAATTTGCTAGTTGTGTTGCTCTTGAATGAGTGAGTGGACTAGGTGCATTGATGCTGTCAATTATCTTCTCAATCTGTACTTCATTTGCAACACGGGGATGTACTCGACGAAGATTTTGCCCTTGCAGATCATTGTCTTCAGCTTCAGCATTGACTTTCAAGCTGAGCATTGTCTTCAGGTTGACTTGATGCAATGATGAGTTCATATTCAGCCTGAGCTTCAGACGTTATGATTTCTCCAGTACCAATGAGCTTGATAGATTCACTAGGAGGAACTTCATCTAGCACATTTAGCAGGTGCTCTCTTTGCGAGACGTTAGTCTCATCGAACCGCACATCCATAGTTTCAACCACTTTATAGTGAAAGAGGTTGAAGACTCTATAGGAGTGCGAATCCTTTCCGTATCCAAGCATAAAACCTTCATGTGATTTCGGTGCAAATTTTGAAGTGTGATGTTCATCCTTGATCTAGCACTTAGCACCAAATACTATAAAGTAACCGACGTTTGGCTTCTTACCAGTTAGCAACTCATATGATGTCTTCTTTAGAAGCTTGTGAAGATAAACCCGGTTGATGACGTGGCATGCAGTGTCAATGGCTTCAGGCCAGAACTTCCTTGGAGTCTTGTACTCATCAAGCATCGTCCGAGCCATCTCGATGAGGGTTCTGTTCTTGCGCTCCATGATGCCATTCTGCTGAGGTGTGTAGGAGTAGAAAACTCATGAGTGATGCCGAGTGTATCAAGATAGGTGTCGAGGCCGGTGTTCTTGAATTCTATGCCGTTGTCACTTCTGATGTGCTTGATCTTGACGCCATAGTTTGTCATGGCACAATTGGCGAAGCGCCTGAAGACATCCTGCACTTCAGTCTTATAGAGAATTATATGCACCCAGGTATATCTTGAGTAATCATCAAAAATAACGAAACCATAGAGACAGGCAGTGGTAGTAAGGGTAGAGTAGTGAGTAGGGCCAAATAAGTCCATGTGAAGCAGTTTGAAGGGTTGAGATGTCATCATGATTGTCTTCGAGGGATGCTTGGCCCTAGTCATCTTGCCAGCTTCACAAGCACCACATAGATGGTCTTTCTTGAACTTGATGCCTTCGATGCCCATGACATGCTTCTTCTTTGCAATAGTGTACAAGTTCCTCATGCCCGCATGTCCTAGCCTCCGATGCCAGAGCCAGCATTCTGAAGCTTTTGCTAGAAGACATACGTCAAGTTGTGGTCCTGCTGAGAAATATACCATATACAGATCATCTTTGCGACACCCTTCAAAGACTAGAGATTTGTTAGATTCCATAAGGACAAGACAACGATATTTTCCAAATATCACAATCATGTTCAAATCACATAGCGTTGGTACAGACATTAAGTTGAAACCAAGGGATTCAACAAGCATCACTTTATCCATGTGCTGATCCTTTGAGATTGCAACTCTACCAAGACCCAATACCTTACTTTTACCAGTGTCAGCACACGTGATATGAGTTTTATGAGATGGCCAAAGAGTTGAATCCATCAGAAGACTTCGATCACCAGTCATGTGGTTGGTGCAGCCACTATTCATAATCCATTCTGAAGCTTGAGGTGTCATAGCCTACAGTACAGTTTGGGGGATAGGCTTCACCAAGAGAGTTGTGAAGTAGAAACATTTGACGAACAAGCGGAACATAAAAGTTCAGATCTTGGTTAGGATAGATAGGATGAGTGTCAAGGAATCCCGGGACGAAATACATAGTAAGACCATTTGGACATTTTATCTTGCGTCCCACAAGATGTTTAAGGTCCCCAGCATAAGCATCAGACGCCTTTGATTTCTGGATGGATACCTTTCCCTGCAAAAGAGAGTTAAGTTTTCTTAACCACCCACATCTTCAGGGGTGGCTTAGAAACAATGAGTCTAAGTGCAGCATATGAAAACTTCGGCTTTGAAGCCCTAGAAAATAGCCTTGCAGGAGGAGAATAATACTCATAGGAATAAGCAGAAAAGTTCTTAGACTTATGAACATAGCGGTTTGATGAAACACGCTCATATTCAAAGGTCTGAGTATGATTTCCCTGCAAAACATTGGCAGTAGGGTGACTCAGGCGAGTCCTCTATCTGTATGCAGCCTTTGGACCATATGAAGCCTTTGGTCTGGGGTTTGTCTTCTTCCCAGGTGGTGTCGTAAAGACATTTTCACAGGAAGAATTTTGAGACAACTTTTGGGTACCCAAATCTTCTTAAGAGGTGGTCCATTCCTGCAGTTAGTACCAATATACCTAGCAAAGACTTCACCATTCTATTTCCTGAACAGTTTATAGTTTGCATCAAAGGATTCATCAATGATAATTGGGTTAGCACTAGTGAAGCCAGATAATGTAGATAGATCCATTGAGGGTCCCTTAGCAGCAACCCATGTGGTTTTGGGGTACTGCTCAGGCATCCAGTAAGAACCATCAACATTCATTTTCCTCTCGAACCCAACACCCTCTTTCCTAGGGTTTAGGTTCAGAATCTGCTTTTTAAGGACATCACATAGTGTCTGATGCCCTTTGAGACTTTTGTACATTCCTGTCTCAAGTAATGAATTCAACCTGGCATTCTCATCAGCAATAGTAGTGGTATCCTCAGCTGAGGGGTTAGTTACCACATTAGCAGTTGAAGATATTGCAATAGTAGCAACAATTGAACATTCAGCAACAGAGACAGCATTATCACGCTCAATACATTTTAGACATGGTGGTTCAAATCCTTCCTGAGCGGAACTGATCTGTTGAGCACGAAGTGACTCGTTTTCCTTTTGAAGATCTTCATGAGCCGATCTCAATTTCTCAAGTTCCTACTTCCTTTGAAGATAATCATAGGAAAGCTTTTCATGAGAGGTTGAGAGAGATTCATGACGACTTTCAAGTTCCTCATACTCAACATGAAGATTTTTAATGTCTTCAATTAAGGACTGAGATCGGGTCATTTCCGCGTCCAACAAGTCATCGCTTTTGTCTAACAATTTTTGAATATGTTCCATGGCATTCTATTATCCAGTTGCAATTTTAGCAAGTGTTTTGTAGCTAGGTTTAGATTCACATTCAGAGTCATCTTCACTTGATGTTTGAAAGTAAGCATCGCGTGAGTTTACCTTGGCACCACTTGCCATGAAGCAGTAGGTGGGAGCAGAGTCATCCTCATCCTTGGCATCAGCATTGGTGATGAGGCCATGGTCTTCAGTGTTGAAGATGGACTTGGCGACGTATGCAGAAGCTAGAGCCAGGCTTGCTACTCAAGAATCAGATTCCTCTCCGGACTCCACCTCTGCCTCCTCAGATGCAGACTCCTCCTCTGAATCCATCTCCTTGCCAACAAAAGCACGAGCCTTGCTAGATGAGCTCTTCTTGTGTGATGAAGACTTTGATGAAGACTTGAAAGAAGACTTTGAGGATTTCTTATTCTTCTTGTCATCAGAATCATATTCCTTGCTCTTGTTCTTCTTCTTTGTCTCATTGTCCCACTGTGGACACTTAGAGATGTAGTGACCAGGTTTCTTGCACTTGTGACAGGTTCTCTTCTTGTGATCACGAGAGGAGGCTTCCTCATTCGTTGAGCTGGATCTTGAAGACTTTCTGAAGTCTTTCTTCTTGGTGAACTTCTGGAACTTCTTCACGAGCATAGCAAGCTCCTTTCCAATGTCTTCAGGATCACCAGAACTGCAGTCAGATTCTTCTTCAGACGAGGAGACGGCCTTTGCTCCAAAGCACGAGTACGGCCATAGTTGGGACCATAGATATCTCTTTTCTCAGATAGCTGGAACTCATGTGTGTTGAGCCTCTCAAGTATGTCAGACGGATCAAGAGTCTTGAAGTCAGGGCGCTCTTGAATCATTAGGGCCAGGGTGTCAAATGAGCCGTCAAGAGATCTCAGAAGTGTCTTGATGATTTTGTGCTTGGTGATCTCAGTGGTGCCGAGTGCATGAAGCTCATTGGTGATATCAGTGAGGCGATCAAATGTGAGCTGGACATTCTCATTGTCATTTCTCTTGAAGCGGTTGAAGAGATTGCGAAGAACACTGATCCTTGAATCTCTCTATGTTGAGACGCCTTCATTGACCTTGGAGAGCCAGTCCCAGACTAGCTTCGCAGTTTCCAGAGCACTCACACGACCATACCGCCCCTTGGTCAGATGACCACAGATAATGTTCTTGGCAGTTGAGTCCAGTTGTATGAACTTCTGGACATCAGCAGGAGTGACACCTTCACCAGTCTTGGGAACACCGCTCTTGATGACATACCAGAGATCGATGTCAATGGCTTCAAGATGCATATGCATCTTATTCTTCCTGTAGGGGTAATCAGTGCCACCAAAGACAGGGCACGCAGCGGAGACTTTGATTATCCCTGCAGTTGACATAGCTAAACTCCAGGTGGTTAAACTGAATCACACAGAACAAGGAGCACCTTGATCTGATACCAATTGAAAGTGCTAGTATTCGACTAGAGGGGGGGTGAATAGGCGATTTTTATGAAAGTCTTCAAAACAGGGGTGTTTCGAAGACAAACAATAGAAATCAACCTATTGATATACATCGGAAGGTAGACTACACTAGACAATCCATAGTCAAGTAAGCAATGTAGTGAAAGCATGAAGACTATGAGCAGCTAGGTAATATGGATCAGGATGGAAGAAGGTATGAAGCCAAACAGACAACAGTCTTCACTCAGTGAAGTCAATCAGATCAGGCAAGTAGGCAAAGACTTCACGAAGACAAACTATAAGTAAGGTGAGAGAGGTAGAATAGAACCAGTTGCTCGGAGAGGACAAAGGATTTGTTGGACCAGTTCCAGTTGCTATGACAACTGTACGTCTGGTTAGGGAGGCTGAGATTCAACTCATAAGACTGTGTCTTCACCTTATTCCCCTTGAGCTAAGAACACTTAGTCCTCGCCCAATCACTCTGGTAAGTCTTCAAGGGAGACTTCCAAATCTTCACAGACTTCGTTCACTGGCAATCTACAATGACTCTTGGATGCTCAGAACGTGATGCCTAACCGGATGGGGGACTCACAGCCCTCAAGTGTAATAAGTCTTCAGATCACATGGACAGAAAGACTTCAGTGATGCCTAACACTCTTTGGCTCTAGGTGTTTTGGGCTTTGTCCTCACAAGGATTCTCTCTCAAAGTCTTCGGAGGTGGGTTGTGATACGTCTCCAACGTATCTACTTTTCCAAACACTTTTGCCCTTGTTTTGGACTCTAACTTGCATGATTTGAATGAAACTAACCAGGACTGACACTGTTTTTAGCAGAACTGCCATGATGTTGTTTTATGTGTAGAAAACAAAAGTTCTCGGAATGTCCTAAAAATCCACGGAGGCACTTTTTGGAAAATATAAAAAATATTGGCGAAAGAATCAAGACCAGGGGGCCGATACCCTGTCCACGAGGGTGGGGGGCATGCCCACCCCCCTGGGCGCGCCCCCTGTCTCGTGGCCCCCCTGAGGCTCCGCCGACCTCAACTCCAACTCTATATATTCCGTTCGCGGAAAAAAATCATAGTGAAAGTTTCATCGCGTTTTACAATACGGAGCCGCCGCCAAGCCCTAATCTCTCTCGGGAGGGCTGATCTGGAGTTTGTTCAGGGCTCCGGAGAGGGGGATTCGTCGCCGTCATCATCATCAACCATCCTCCATCACCAATTTTATGATGCTCACCGCCGTGCATGAGTAATTCCATTGTAGGCTTTCTGGACGGTGATGGGTTGGATGAGATTTACCATGTAATCAAGTTAGTTCTATTAGGGTTTGATCCCTAGTATCCACTATGTTCTAAGATTGATGTTGCTATGACTTTGCTATGCTTAATGCTTGTCACTAGGGCCCGAGTGCCATGATTTCAGATCTGAACCTATTATGTTTTCATGAATATATGTGTGTTCTTGATCCTATCTTGCAAGTCTATAGTCACATATTATGTGTTATGATCCGACAACCCCGAAGTGACAATAATCGGGATACTTCTCGGTGATGACTGTAGTTTGAGGAGTTCATGTATTCACTATGTGCTAATGCTTTGTTTCGGTTCTCTATTAAAAGAAGGCCTTAATATCCCTTAGTTTCCGCTAGGACCCCGCTGCCGCGGGAGGGTAGGACAAAAGATGTCATGCAAGTTCTTTTCCATAAGCACGTATGACTATATTCGGAATACATGCCTACATTACATTGATGAACTGAAGCTAGTTCTGTGTCACCCTATGTTATAGCTATTACATGAGGAATCGCATCCGACATAATTATCCATCACTGATCCAATGCCTACGAGCTTTTCACATCTTGTGCTTCGCTTATTTACTTTTCCGTTGCTATTGTTACAATCACTACAAAACCCAAAAACATTACTTTTGCAACTGTTACCTTTATTATCATACTACTTTGCTACTAAATACTTTGCTACAGATACTAAGTTATCCAGGTGTGGTTGAATTGACAAGTCAACTATTAATACTCAATAATAGTCTTTGGCTTTCCTTGTGTCGAATCGATAAATTTGGGTTGAATACTTTACCCTCGAAAGCTGTTGCGATCCCCTACACTTGTGGGTTATCAAGACCAATTTCTGGCGCCGTTGCCGGGGAGCATAGCTCTATTCTTTGCCTCACTTGGGATTTATATCTGTTGATCACTATGAGGAACTTGAAAGACGAAAGAACCAAGATTTTGCCCTCAGCTACGAGGGGAGGTAAGGAACTGCCATCTAGCTCTACACTAGATTCTCCTTCTGTTATTAGTAAGCTTGCGACACCTAAACCTGCTACTGCTATGAATTCTGATATGTCGCATGTTATTGATGATGCCACTTATGCTATGCATGATAGTTATGATGAAACTACTTCTTTGCGTGATACTACTTTGCCATTAGGTGAATTTCTTGATGAACAACTTGCTAGGGCTAGAGAGAATGAAATTATTGATGATAGTGATGATGAAAGTTCTCCCAATGATTATGAATTACCTGTTGTTCCCGAGGGTTATGTTATGGAAGAGGAAGCTGCTAGAGCTATCTTTGCTTGTAAAGATAGATATGATCTTAAAAAGTTATTAGCTAAATGGAAGCAGTAATCTCTTAATGCTAGAATGAAACCCGATCCTGCTTTTGCTACATCACCTATCTGTGTTACTGATAAGGATTATGAATTCTCTGTTGATCCTAAGATTATTACTTTGGTTGAATCTGATCCTTTTTATGGTCTTGAATCTGAAACTGTTGTGGCACATCTTACCAAGTTGAATGATATAGCCACCCTGTCGGTGTCAAAACCGGTAGATCTCGGGTAGGGGTTCCCGAACTGTGCGTCTAGGCGGATGGTAACAGGAGACAAGGGACACGATGTTTTTACCCAGGTTCGGTCCCTCTCGATGGAGGTAAAACCCTACTCCTGCTTGATTAATATTGATGATATGGGTAGTACAAGAGTAGATCTACCACGAGATCAGAGAGGCTAAACCCTAGAAGCTAGCCTATGGTATGATTGTTGTTCGTCCTACGGACTAAAACCCTCTGGTTTATATAGACACCGGAGAGGGTTAGGGTTACACAGAGTCGGTTACAATGGTAGGAGATTTACATATCCGTATCACCAAGCTTGCCTTCCACGCCAAGGAAAGTCCCATCCGGACACGGGATGAAGTCTTCAATCTTGTATCTTCATAGTCTAGGAGTCCGGCCAACGGTGATAGTTCGGCTATCCGGACACCCCCTAATCCAGGACTCCCTCAGTAGCCCCTGAACCAGGCTTCAATGACGACGAGTCCGGCGCGCATATTGTCTTCGGCATTGCAAGGCGGGTTCCTCCTCCGAATACTTCATAGAAGATTTTGAACACAAGGATAGTGTCCGGATCTGCAAAATAAGTTCCACATACCACCGTAGAGAGAATAATCTTTACACAAATTTAATCTGCTGATGTATTTCATGGCGTGACATCACACCATGGCCAAGCCTTTACTGGAATCGTTTTTACTATCCCACCTCAGCGCGTTTAGCGAGGCGGTTTCCTTGGCACGTCTTGTCAAAGCAGAGATCGTGTCCCCTTATTCCGGGATTCTCATCAATACGGGCGTGGGTAACCCAACCGCGCCATTGATTACGGCGCTTGGGAGATAAGCGAGTTTTATCAGGCTGGTGGGGACACATAGTTTCATCCGTCCATATAAGGGGATAAGGATCCACCTTTTTACCTACGCCTTCTTCCTCCTTTGCTTATACATTTCCGCGCACTAGAGCTCCAGCGCCCAAGTCCGCACATATCGCCTCAACCTTCCCCAGCCATGTCCGGAGCGGGAGGCAAGTGGATGGTCTCCTCCGTAATAGAGGAACAAGTCAAAAAGCTACGGAAGGCCGGATACTTATCCAGCGACATCGCGCACCGGCTCCCCAACAAGGGGCAGCTCCTTCCTACCCCCAGGCCCCATGAGAGGGTGGTGTTCCTCACCCACTTCCTCCGCGGACTAGGTTTTCCACTTCACCCATTTGTCCGGGGCTCATGTTCTACTATGGCCTAGATTTCCATGATCTGGCCCCGAACTTCATCCTCAACATCTCGACGTTCATCGTTGTGTGCGAGGCCTTCCTCTGCATCCAGCCCCACTTCGGCTTATGGCTGAAGATTTTTAATGTCAAGCCGAAGGTAGTGGGCGGCCGCCAAGCAGAGTGCGGAGGTGCCATGGCGGGCCGGATGGCCAACGTCCTATGGCTCGAGGGCTCCTTTGTGGAGACAATAAAGGGGTGGCAATCGAGGTGGTTCTACATCACCGAGCCGCACGACCCCAAATGGGCGGCGGCCCACGAATTCCGATCTGGTTTCCCCACATGTCTTACCTCCTGGAAAGAGACGGGCCTAACATTGGGAGATTCAGAAGAGCTGACCGGACTCCAAGCCTGCGTCCAAAAGCTGGTGAACAAGAATCTCAAGCTTGTCAATGTAGTCCAGGTCATGCTCATATGTCGGATCCTCCCGTGCCAATAACGGGCCTTCAAATTGTGGGAGTTTGATCCGGCATAGCACCAAACCTTGAGCAGGCTCTTCGACACTACGTACGAAGATGCCTGGAAGGTGCTGTTTAAGGGCGCCGAGGCTCCCGCATCCGCTACCGAAGATCGCGGATTCAGCTCGCGGCATAAAGCCGACGAGGTAAGCTATTTTACCCTTTACAGGAAACTTTTTCATAGTTTGACACTATGCGGGATATAAACTCCCTTACCTTTGACAGGCCTGGCACAAGAAGTCCGGGCAGGTTAACTGTCCGGCTCCCTTAGCAGAAGACCCAGCGGGCGCCTGATTGACGGGGCTGCTGGTTCCGGCGCATTATGTGGTGCCGGAGAAGAAGGCCAAGAAGAAGGCCATGGGATCTCGGAGGAGTTCCCGGCGCCAGGTGTTATCGGACTCATCGTCCGATGACTCCGAGGCGGACTCCTCCCACGAAGACGAGGAGGAGAAAAAAGAGGCTTCTCCCCCAACGGGGGGAGAGAAGAAAAGGAAGGCCTCCCCAAGTGGGGAGGCTAGAGGGTCCAAGAGGGAAGGACCCTTCCTCCGGACTGTTCCACCAACACCGACGACGGCGAGGAGGAGTGGCCCTCGAGGGCCAAGCCCCTGGCGAGATCGTAAGTGTCCGGATTCCAAAATAACTCATGATTTTTTATTTGTCGCATAATGTCTTCTAACGCCGAATACAACCATGTAGCCCGCCCAAGGATGAGCTTCCCGCTTCGTCGAGCGGCTCCCTGGGTTCGTCGAATGTGAATAGCACTTCACTTCCGACGGCCTCCTCCCCTCGTGACGCAGAAGACACCGCGGCGGAGTCCCAAAAGGAGCCCAACCAGGAGGAGGTGGTCCTGGAGGCGCCACAAGGCGACCTCCCAGACTCTGGGCGCAAGGGGGCTAAAACCCCAGAGAGCTATAAGTCCGGCCCTGTGCCGGACTCTGTACCGGAACCTTCAGTGGTTCCGGAGTCCTGCGGGCAGCCCCTTCGTAAGAAGGGCAAGACTGCGACGCCGGCGGCCTCCGTCCAACCGGAGGCGTCGGATAATGTGCTGGAGGCGCTTAACAGCGCCTCCATTGACGAGGAGCACCGCACTGTTATGAGTGCGGTGATCCAAAAAGTTCAGTCCGCCAAGAGCGGGCTGACTGAAGCCTGTACCAGCCTTCTAACAGGCTTTGAGGTAAGTTTTTAAGATATGTAAGAATATTACAACATAGACAATAGCCCCTGATGCTCAGTTTGGTGTTCGGAAAGAAAAGCCAAGCTGAGGATCTAAAAAGATATACGCAGGAGTCTAACATAAATATGTCAATATGGGAATGCAGGCTGCGCTGCTGACCTCTGCCGCACTGTCTGTGGAGGTCAATGACTTGAAGGGGAGCATCGAGCGGTCCGAGAACGAGCTCGGCCTTGCCAAAAAGCAGCTTGAGGACAAGGAAGGTAAGTAATACCTTATTAAAGTAGTACATAAAAAGGATTTGGTTGCAAAAAATGACAGGAATAACGTGGGTATTGCAGGGGCCACGAACGAGGTGGCAACCCTGAAGGAAGCGGTGTCCAAGGACGAAAGCAATGCGGGCGCAGAACGCACCAAGCGAGAGAAGCAGAAGGTGCGGGTGGCGGAGGTGCGGCGAGAGCTCCAGGCTCGTGAAAAAACACGAGAGTTTGGAGCGTGACTCGAAGACTTGAGGATCCGAGCTCGCCTCGGCTCTTGAGAGTGCCAAAGCCTCTAAGGCCGAAGCCCAAAAAGCCCTCCAGGAGATTGAGGCGATAAAAAAGATAGCGGCGGGTAAGGCATTCTTCATGCAAAGCAAGCATGTAAAAGTGAATTATCTGTTACTTACCCGGATTCGGAGCTCTCCAGGAGCGTTCGCAGATCTGCCCCATAGCATGTCCGATGCTGCCGCATTCTACCGAGCCGAGGAGGGGAGCTCAACGGAAAAGGTGTTCTGGTCTCAATATGCTGAGGCCGGACATCCGGTGCCCCTGAGCGACCAGCTGAAGCAGCTGGTCGAGCTCCACAAGGTGGCCGAATAGGCCATGAAGGGCCTCATAGTTTGGCTGTGGCCTAAAGAGGCCATGCCTGGGAGCTACTTCGGTCTGGTGCGGCGGCTAGTGGACGCCTGTCCATGGATTGAAGTCATCAAGCATTCCATCTGCATTGAAGGTGCCCGTCGGGCCCTTGCCCGCGCTAAAGTGCACTGGGGCAAGATGGACGCCGCGAAGCTTGTGATGGACGCGCCACCGCCAGGCAAGGAGTATGGCACGCCCGAGATGTACTATAAGGGTGTCCTGAAGGGTGGCCGCCTTATAGCGGGTGAATGCTCCAAAGATGTAATTTTTGAGTAGACTCGCATTTTGTTATCCTGTGCGCTGAAAACTTTGTTCATATGCGCTAAGCAACGCTTGTTAATTTAAAATATTACCTTCTGTGCGGCCGTTTATCAAATTTGAGAGATGGAAAGTTGTTGGCTTCAGCCCCCATGCCACGAGTGCTGGGGTGTTCGGGATAAACTTGAGCCCTCTTGTTCCCATTTTTGGGTCCTTCGAGGGAGGCGCTCAACACAACGAACGAGGCAACCGGACTTATAATGCTTGAACACTCCCACTTAGCCATAGAATTCTATAATTTTAAATTTCGGCGAAGCCCCTAGTGTTCGGAAGACCGAATTCGGGGCGCTATCCACGCCTGGGCCGGACAAAGCCGACTCCTCGCTCTAAGCGGCATAAGTCTTTAGGGACTCGAAAAAACCTCTCGAACAGCGACCGACTCTCGCCCTATCATGACGGTCAGTTTTAGCTTTGTCCACTAAGGTGCTCAACCCAGCTCAACTGGGGCACAATCACAGTGGTTCTCCCAGTGCTACCTTAGCCGATATAATGGAACGTAAGGTACCAAAACATGGGAGCCGGGCAAACCCAACTGTTGACCCAAGACATGATTCGGAGCCGATGCATATAATGCTATAAGTTCGGGGTGCCGCACTTGTGAAAGTGTTCGGACTTATCACATCATATTTTGGGGAACTTAAGCCCCTGGTGTATTTAGCCGTACCAAAGCGTACGGATGCAACATGTCATAAGTGAACATGTATAGATAGAAAAAGGAATGCAATAATAGGTGAAAAGTGATGCATTATTTATTCAAAAAAAAAGATACTGCAATGAAAGCAGAACGATACAAATAGTGTGATAAGCAAGGGATGGGACTATTTAACATGTCCCCCTCCAGGGGTAGGCTGCGGGGTGGTATGTAAAATAGGTATACTGCTCGTAATAGAGACCACCTGGACACTCGACATAGCTTTTCTGCTTCCCTGGCTGTTGCATGGTGAGTCCGGCGTTTCTACTGCCGGACAGGGCTTCTGGAAAATGGAGTCCTGAGGATAAGAAGAAAAAAAGAAGAAAAAGAGTGACACAATAGGGAGCCCCTGGTGCGGTTGAGCCGCATTCTGGGCATGCCTTGGTCGTGCCCCTTCCCCTATGCCCATGGTATCTCCAGAGCGTAGTTATGTACGCGTGGTACTAGTCTCGCGATTTCGCGAGGGCTGGGGTTGGGGCTGCATTGCTACACGTGCTCGGAACGTGCCAGGCGGTCGTGTTGTAGGTTACTCCGGGCGCGCTTGACGGTGTCCAGACGTTTAGTAATCGGACTCAAGAATTGCCTTGATAGGCTGCTTTGTACTTCCCCCGCGAGGGCCGCCGTTTGCTCCTCCGTCCGGAGAGAGCGTTCGGTGTTTCCATTGACCGTGATTACTCCTCGAGGGCCTGGCATCTTGAGCTTGAGGTATGCGTAGTGCACCACCGCATTGAACTTTGCAAATGTGGTTCGTCCGAGCAGTGCATGATAGCCACTGCGAAACGGGACTATGTCGAAGATTAACTCCTCGCTTCAGAAGTTATTCGGGGATCCGAAGACCACTTCAAGTGTAATTGAACCTGTACAATTGGCCTCTACACCTGGTATGACGCCTTTAAAGGTCATTTTTGTGGGTTTAATCCTTGAGGGGTCTATGCCCATTTTGCAAACTGTATCCTGGTAAAGCAGGTTCAGGCTGTTGCCGCCGTCCATCAGGACTCTAGTGAGGTGAAATCCGTCAATGATTGGGTCAAGAACCAATGCAGCGAATCCGCCGTGGCAGATGCTAGTGGGGTGGTCCCTTCGATCAAAAGTGAGCAGGCAGGAGGACCACGGGTTGAACTTTGGGGCGACTGGCTCCATCGCGTATACGTCCCTTAGTGCATGCTTCCGCTCCCTTTTGGGTATGTGGGTTGCGTATATCATGTTCACTGTCCGCACTTGTGGGGGAAAGCCCTTCTGTCCTCTATTGTTCGGCGGCCGGGGCTCCTCCTCGTCATCACAATGCTGCCCCTTGTCGTTGTGTTCGACACTTAACTTGCCTGCTTGCTTGAATACCCAACAATCCCTATAGGTGTGGTTGGCTGGTTTTTCGGGGGTGCCATGTATCTGGCACAAGCGATCGAGTATGCGGTCCAAATTGGACGGGCCCTGAGTATTTCTTTTGAACGGCTTTTTCCGCTGACCGGGTTTGGAGCCTCTGAATCCGGCGTTGACTACCATATCTTCAGTATTATCACCGTTAATGCGGCGCTTGTGCTTGTTGCGACGCGACCTGCCATTGCTGTCCTTGGTATCCGAACTACCAGGGTTTTTGGTCAGGTTATTACTGCGAGCTAGCCAGCTGTCCTCTCCCGTGCAGAAGTGGGTCATGAGTGATGTGAGGGCTGCCATGGATTTCGGCTTTTCCTGTCCTAGGTGCCGGGCAAGCCACTCGTCGCGGATGTTATGTTTGAAGGCTGCAAGGGCCTCTGCATCCGGACAGTCAATGATTTGATTTTTCTTGGTTAAGAACCGTGTCCAGAATTGTCTGGCCGATTCATCTGGCTGCTGAATTATGTGGCTTAGGTCATCTGCGTCTGGTGGTCGCACATATGTGCCCTGGAAGTTATCAAGGAATGCGGCTTCCAGGTCTTCCCAACAACCAATTGACTCTGCTGGCAAGCTGTTGAGCCAATGCCGAGCTGGTCCTTTGAGCTTGAGTGGGAGGTATTTGATGGCGTGTAGATCATCACCGCAGGCCATGTGGATGTGAAGGAGATAGTCCTCGATCCAAACCGCAGGATCTGTTGTGCCATCGTATGATTCAATGTTTACGGGTTTGAAACCCTCGGGGATTTGATGATCCATTACTTCGTCTGTGAAGCATAGTGGGTGTGCGGCGCCTCTATATTGGGCTATATCACGACGTAGCTCAAATGAGCTTTGTCTACTGTGTTCGGCCCGGCCGGAATTGCTGTATCCGGCGTGACGGTTGTCATCACGTGTCGTGGGGCGCCCACGCGATCTGTAGATCGATCTTATTTGCCTTGCCTTGTCCTCCAATATGTCTCGCAAGTCCGGCGCATTTCCCCGCGGCTTTGTACTTTTTGAGCGATGCGGGGGTGCGGCTTTAGTGGAGGGCCTAGAGGCCTCTCTGTCGCGGCCACGAGGTGGCTGATCGGCCGCGTCATGCACTGGTGATGTAGGTTTGGGTACTTCCTCCTCTAATTGGGGTAGCAGCCTGTGTTTTGGGTAGCTCTTGGAGGGGCGATCGAGTTTATACTCTTCGGCTACAAGGACTTCGGTCCATCTGTCAGCTAGCAAGTCTTGGTCAGCTCTAAGTTGCTGCTGCTTTTTCTTGAGGCTGCTTGCCGTGGCCATAAGCCTGCGTTTGAAACGCTCTTGTTCGACGGGATCCTCGGGCACGACAAATTCGTCGTCGTCGAGGCTTGCTTCGTCTTCGGAGGGAGGCATATAATTATCGTCCTCCACCTCTCTGTCTGCCGCTCTATCATGAGGGCTGGCTTCTCCCTCCTCCTGTGCTGAATCCTGCTGGAGGGGGTTGTCTTCGGCACTGTCCAGGGTGTTATTGTCTCCGGTGCCGGAATCTCCATTTTTGCTGTGGCGGGATTTAGAGCGGCGCCGCTGACGCCGGTGCTTGGGCTGCTTCTTGGAGGGGTCATCCTCCGCTGTTCCATTGCCATTCCCATCTTTTGGGGTGTCCACCATGTAAATGTCGTATGACGAGGTGGCCTTCCAGTGCCCTGTAGGCGCTGGTTCTTGGTCGTCTCCTGCATCGTCGTCCATACCGTCGATGTCTTCGGAGTTGAAGTCGAGCATGTTGGTTAAATCATCGACAGTGGCTACAAAGTGGGTGGTGGGTGGGCATTGAATTTCTTCGTCGCCCGCATCCCAACCTACCTGACCATAGTTCGGCCAGGGCTCTCCTGATAAAGAGAGAGACTTTAGTGAATTCATGATGTCGCCCAAGGGCGAGTGTTGAAAGATGTCCGCGGCAGTGAACTCCATAATCGGCGCCCAATCGGATTCGGTTGGCAGGGGCGCGGAAGGTTCGGAGTCCGGAGAGGAGTCCGGCACCTTGGAATCACGAGCTTCACAAAGGACAGGGCTGGTATTCGGCTCTATCGCCATAGAGGTGGCAGCCCCAAGGCGGTGTCCAGCCACCCGTCCTCAATCGGCGCAGTCGGCTCCGAGCTAAGGGTCGGAGCGGACACTTGTGCGGCCTCCAGGGCACTGTCCGGCGGCAGAGCTAGATCATGCTCATCGTGACAGTGCAGCGCGCTTGGCTGTGGCTCGAACCCGTCGAAGATCAAGTCTCCGCGGACGTCAGCCGTATAGTTCAAACTTCCGAATCTGACTTGATGGCTAGGGGCGTAGCTTTCAATCAGCTCCAGACGGCCAATCGAGTTGGCCCGCAGTGCAAAGCCGCCGAATACGAAGATCTGTCCGGGGAGAAAAGTCTCACCCTGGACCGCGTCGTTGTTGATGATCGAAGGAGCCATCGGGCCTAAAGGTGACGACACAGAGGAACTCTCAATGAAAGCACCAATGTCGGTGTCAAAACCGGCGGATCTCTGGTAGGGGTTCCCGAACTGTGCGTCTAGGCAGATGGTAACAGGAGACAAGGGACACGATGTTTTTACCCAGGTTCGGGCCCTCTCGATGGAGGTAAAACCCTACTCCTGCTTGATTAATATTGATGATATGGGTAGTACAAGAGTAGATCTACCACGAGATCAGAGGGGCTAAACCCTAGAAGCTAGCCTATGGTATGATTATTGTTCGTCCTATGGACTAAAACCCTCCGGTTTATATAGACACCGAAGAGCGTTAGGGTTACACAAAGTCGGTTACAATGGTAGGAGATCTACATATCCGTATCGCCAAGCTTGCCTTCCACGCCAAGGAAAGTCCCATCCGGACACGGGACGAAGTCTTCAATCTTGTATCTTCATAGTCTAGGAGTCCGGCCAACGGTGATAGTTCGGCTATCCGGACACCCCCTAATCTAGGACTCCCTCACAACCTGTTTAATAATGATGATAAATCTCGCTATTATTACATCCTTACGATATTTCCGTTCTCATTAAAGGGTGATGCTAAGACTTGGTATAATTCTCTTGCTCCTGGTTGTGTGCGTAGTCCCTAGGATATGATTTATTATTTCTCTGCTAAATATTTCCCTGCTCATAAGAAACAAGCTGCCTTGCGGGAAATATATAATTTTGTGCAAATCAAAGAAGAGAGTCTCCCACAAGCTTGGGGGAGGCTTCTCCTATTACTTAATGCTTTGCCTGATCATCCTCTTAAGAAAAATGAAATACTTGATATCTTTTATAATGGACTAACCGATGCTTCCAAGGACTACTTGGATAGTTGTGCTGGTTGTGTTTTCAGGGAAAGAACAGTCAACGAAGCTGAATTACTATTGAATAATATGTTGACTAATGAAAATAATTGGACTCTTCCTGAGCCAATTCCTGAACCAATTGAGCCAACTCCTGAGCCTATACCTAAACCCACTCCGAAGAAGAGATGTGTTTTATTTCTCAGTCATGAAGACATGCAAGAGGCAAAGAAATCAATGAAAGAAAAAGGTATTAAAGCTGAAGATGTTAAGAATTTACCACCTATTGAAGAAATACATGGTCTTAATATACCACCTGTTGAAGAACCACATTGTCTTGATAACCCGACACAGGTAATGTTGGGGATATGACTATTTGTGTAAGCCGCCCAGGAGGGGCCGGGTTACGCAAAGAGACTCATCAAAGAGAAGCCCAAGGCCAAGCATGAAGATGGCGGTTGAAGATGGGCTTAAGGCCCGCTGGCGACTTAAGGCCAGTTGTAGTAAACCACTGTAAGGATATTACTTGTATCATAAGGTAGATTTAACTAGTCACCGAGCTGGACATTGTTTATGAGCCGACCGGGACTCTGTAAGCCGCAGGGCATCCGCCCATGTATATAAGGGGACGACCCGCTGACGGCTTAGGGCAAGAAACAACTAATCGAGAACCAGGCATAGCGTGTCTCACTCCCTGGTCATCAAAACATCAATACCAACCCAACTAGACGTAGGCCTTAGCTTCACCGTAAGGGGCTGAACTAGTATAAACCCTCTCATGTCCTTTGTCCCGATTTAACCCCTTCAAGCTTCCTAGTTGCGATGGCTCCACAACTAAGTCCTTTCACGAGGACATCTGGCGTGACTATTCCACGACAGTTGGCGCCCACCGTGGGGCCAGCGCACGGTGGATTTGAGTTCTTGAAGGGTAACTTCGGAGGGCTCAAGGGATACGTAGTGGGCCGGATGACCAAGAGTCGTCGCGGCAAGATCTACATCGACAACGAAGGCTGGGGTCCCGACGCCGACTCAATTGAGTACGGATACCGGGTTCCCTTCGGCGGAATCCACGTCTTCATCGGCCGGGTTGGTGAGCCGGGACCTGAGCCGGAAAATTGCACCGACTTCGTCGAGACGGCTCAGCGTGTGAGGAAATCCCAGGCTCAGCCAGTCGTAAGGCGTGCCTTCGTGGGCTGTGTCCACGGAGAGGAACTTTCTGGATCTCAAGATGGGGGTGAGACAACCGCTTTTTTAGACGGTGATTCGTCCACCGGCTCAACAGATTTGTTATATCAGGTACAAGATGGCGCACTCGGGGGCTATTCCAGTGGCATCAGTATTCTGGACCCTTATGAGCCGCCCAGATGGGCAGGGATCTTCATGGCTGGAACTCAGCCCGGTGCCAACTCTATGGCTACGGCAGCGATCACATCCGGGTTAGGAGCAGCCGGGGCAGGCGACCCTGTGCGCCCACCGGCTCAGGTGCTGATGGACCTCACGGACAAGCTTACGGCCCTGTTAACTGCTATGGTGATTCCTGCAAACAAAGACGAGCATGATGTAGCGGTAGCACAGGTGCGTGAGGAGATAGCTCAGGCCAAAGAAGCCTTGGCAGCTGAGGATACTAGACTAGCCGCGGAGCGGGCGGCTCTCGACGCCCGGGCACAGCGCTTGCAGTCAGAAGCTTACCAGCTCACGATGAGCTTAAATGCATCCAATGAGGTAATGAGGAGGAGACATCAGAAAACTCAGTCTCGTTTGCCTCGGAATTACGATCCTCGGGTTCTCTTTGCTACACCCGGAGCCGGCCCTAGTAACCCGCCAGAGGCTAATCAGCTTATCACAGCCGGAACAAGGAGGACCGGCTCAGCCTCGGGAGATGGTACCGCCTCATGAGAGCATGCCATCGCCGCGTTATGTACCGATCCCACCGGGACACTTTTCCAACCCTATGGAGAACTTAATTGCAGCTTCAACGTGTTTAGCGGCTCTTCCCATGGAAGGTGATGACCTGGCGGTAGTGGAAACCCGGAGAGTCAGAGAGCTTCTTCAGACGGCCTTGGCTCAGCAGGAAACCTATTCTTACAGCCGGGACAAGATTCATTCAACTCCCCCGCCCTGGTTAGCACCACCTCGCCAAAACCGAAGCCCGAGTTACAGCAGGCACATAGGTCGGAAGCTTTGTCAAGCAATGCTCAACGCCTTAACCAGCCAGGTGGCTATAACCCGGTGCAAGATCGAATACGTCAGGAGAACGAGCAGGCGGCTCAGGTGGCGGCTCAAGAATTTCCAGAGTATCCAACAACTTCCGTTGAGGCGGGAGTAGCCACTAGAACCGGTGGTGTCCCTTGTCTGATTCCGGCTTTGCGGAATGTGCGGTTGCCCAAAGACTTCAAGGGGCCTCGAAAGGTGCCAAATTACACGGCTGACCTACAGCCCGGAGCTTGGATTGAGAGTTATGAGATGGACATGGAGCTGCTAGAGGTCAGTGATGCGGCGATGGCTAAGTATTTCACCATGATGCTAGATGGAACGGCTCGGTGTTGGTTAAAGGGCCTGCCACCCAATTCCATTGGTTCATGGGGTGAGTTAAAGGCTCGGTTCATCCAGAACTTCAAGGACACCTGTAAGCAATCAATGTCGATTGTGGACCTGACGGATTGCAAGCAGGAGGAAGGCGAGTCCACCACCCACTGGGTACGCCGGGTCAAGGAGATCATCCATTCCTCCGACAAGATGGATGCCAGCTCTGCAGTCCTTATGTTGGAGAAAATTGCCGTTCTGAGCCGCTGAGGCAGAAGCTGGGGCGCCTTAAACGTGACCTCACGGATATGGGTACGCTGATGGCGGCTTTAGTATAATATGCCGATTCTGATAGTACCAAGGACCCCGTGTCTGACGATGAGAAGACAGGGAAGGGAAAAAGGAACGGCAATGGAAATGGCCAGCAGCATAACCCGGGAAATCAAGGCGGCAACAAGCGTAAGGCGGATGGCAACCCAGAGTTTGTGGCCAATGCCAACGTACGAGGTAACAACAAGAGATATAAGGGTAAGCCGCCTCGGTCCGGCGGGTTAGGCCCATCTCTTGAGCAGCTACTCAATGAGCCTTGCCCGAAGCAACGCACCCGGGAGCACCCCGCCACCCACCTATGGAAGGATTGTGCGATCATGAAGGCATTTAAAAATTCCAACACCTTCGATGGTAGTCACGGATCTGGCGGCGGGTCAGGGGCTGGCGGCTTTCATGGCCCAGGTGGTGGCTCAAATTCTGGTTTTCAGGGGAATTCAGGTGGCAATAATCAGCAGCAGTCTGGCCAGGGAGGGCAGCAGCAGTCGGGTTACCAAAGCTATCCAAAGCAGTTGAGTGGTGGACAGTATCACGTGTTCACCACTAGCTTGTGCAAACGTGACCAAAAGATTCATAAGAGGGCCGTGAATTCTCTTGAGCCAGCAATTCCTCGTTATTTAAGGTGGTCAGAGCAGCCTATTATATGGAGCAGAGAGGATCACCCTCTACGGGTTAATCCGGGTCAGTTAGCCCTGGTGGTGGCACCCCAGGTTGGTGGATATAAATTCACTAAGGTACTCATTGACGGTGGTAGCAGCATCAATATCCTCTACTACGAGACCTTTCAGCGCATGGGGTTGACTGAGAAGAATTTGAGAACATCTAACACTGTTTTCCATGGGGTGGTTCCGGGTAAATTGGCTTACCCAGTTGGCAAGATTGAGCTGGAGGTGGCTTTTGGAGACGAACATGATTCTAGGGCTAAGAAGTTAACGTTTGAGGTGGTTAAAATTCGGAGCCCATATCATGCTCTATTTGGGCGGCCGGCTTACGCCAAGTTCATGGCCCGGTCGTGTTATGTTTATTTGCAGCTCAAAATGCCGAGTCACAAAGGCACCATCACTGTGCATGGAAGTCGGAGGGTGGCCTTAGAGTGTGAAGAAGGTGATGCGGCTTATGCTAAGTCGGCCTGTGCAGCCGAAGAGCTCAAATTTTATCAAGACAATGTTGACCCGGCGGACATGACCTCCCTCAGGAAACCAACTACTGAGCATGACCCGGCGTTGAAGTTTAAATCAGCCGCCGAGACAAAGCTTGTTGACTTTACCCCAGGGAATACTTCTAAACAGTTCACTATCAGTGCCAATTTGGACCCCAAATAGGAAAGCGCGCTCATCGAGTTCATCCGTGAGAACCGGGACATCTTCGCATGGAAACCTTTTGACATGTCGGGTGTACCGAGGGAACTCGCCGAGCACACTCTCAATATTGATCCGAAGTATAAGCCGGTCAGGCAGTTTCTCCGACGGTTCAACAAGGAGAGACGGAAGGCTATTGGGGAAGAGGTGGCCCGGCTCTTGGCGGCCGGGTTTATCGTTGAAGTTTTTCACCCAGAGTGGCTGGCTAACCCGGTGCTGGTCCTCAAAAAAACGGCACTTGGTGGATGTGTGCGGATTACACGGACTTAAACAAGGCTTGTCCAGCTGATCCTTTCGCCCTCCCCCGTATTGATCAAATTATTGATGCTACGGCGGGTTGTGAACGCTTGAGTTTTTTGGATGCTTACTCTGGTTATCATTAGATCAAAATGGCAGTTAAGGACGAGGAGAAGACAACCTTCATCACTCCGTTTGGAGCCTTCTGCTATGTATCTATGCCGTTTGGGCTCAAGAGTGCCCAGGCGACTTATCAGCGGTGTGTGCAGAACTGTTTGCACAACCAAATCGGGTGTAATGTTCATGCTTATGTGGATGACATTGTGGTGAAGTCCAGAGAAAAGGAGACCTTGATATCCGACTTAAAGGAGACCTTCGATAATCTCCGGGTTTATAAGATGATGCTTAACCCGGCCAAATGTGTGTTTGGCGTTCCTGCGGGCAAGCTATTGGGTTTTCTGGTGTCCAACAGAGGCATCGAAGCTAACCCGGAGAAGATCAAGGCGATCACCTCTCTGGCTAAACCGACATGTATCAATGATGTTCAGCAATTGGCGGGTCGTGTTGCCGCTTTAAGTCGGTTCATAAGCCGGCTAGGCGAGAAGGCCCTTCCATTGTATCAGCTGATGAAGAAAGCTGACACTTTTGTCTGGAGCCAGGCTGCTGATGTTGCTTTTGAGGACTTAAAGAGACAATTGTCTGAACTGCCAGTTCTCGCTGCTCCTATTGATAAGGAGCCTTTGCTATTGTACGTGGCTGCCAATTCACGAGCTGTCAGCATTGCCATCATGGTGGAACGTAAGGAAGCTGGCAAGGAGCATCCAGTTCAACGGCCGGTTTGTTACATCAGTGAGGTGCTTATTGAATCCAAGCAAAGGTACCTACATTGGCAGAATCTTGTTTATGGGGTGTTCATGGCCAACCGGAAGTTGAAGCAGTACTTTCAAAGCCACCCTATAACTGTGGTAAGTTCTGCCCCTTTGGGAGACATCATTCAGAACAGGGAGGCCACAGGGCGAGTCGCCAAGTGGGCTATTGAGCTTGGTCCTCATGGTTTGAAGTACATGCCACATACTGCTATTAAGTCTCAGGCCTTGGTGGACTTTATCAATGACTGGACAGAGTTGCCGGCCCCTGAAGAGAAGCCGGATAACACATATTGGACGATTCACTTTGATGGGTCCAGGCAGCTAGAAGGCTCGGGGGCTGGAGTGGTGTTAACTTCCCCTCGAGGTGACAAATTTTGTTATGTACTCCGGCTTATGTTTCCATGTACTAATAATGCAGCTGAGTATGAGGCCTTACTCCATGGTCTCCGGATGGCGAAGGAGATGAATTTAAGTCGGGTACGATGCTTGGGCGATGCTGTGGCTGGTCACTTCATGGGTTATCAAGTGGAGCACATTGATCGAAGGAAGAACGAGGCGGCTGATGCTTTAAGCCGGCTCGGATCTCAACGTAAGCCGGTGCCACCTAACACCTTTCTTGATGTTTTGCATAACCCTTCTGTCAAGGTGCCTACCGAGGAAGAACTAGCGGTGCCAGACCCAGAGGCACAACTGGTGGTGGCTCTTCATGTCATCCTAGATTGGACAGTGCCTTATTTGGTTTATATGACCCAGGGTGAGTTACCTGAGGATGAGACCTTGGCAAGGCAAATTGTCAGGCGTTCTAAGGCCATGACTATTGTTAACGGCGAGTTACACCATCTAAGTGTCACTGGAGCGTTTCAACACTGCGTGTCGCCTGCAGAAGGCCAAGAAATACTCCGTGAGATCCATGAAGGGGATTGTGGCCAACATGCCGGGTCAAAATCTCTTGTAGCCAAAGCTTTCCGTCATGGTTTCCATTGGCTGACGGCTCATGCTGATGCGGAGGATTTGGTCAGCAAATGTGATGGTTGTCAAAAGTTCTCGCGACGAGCTCATGTGCCGGCTCAAGAATTGCGGATGATCCCAATCACTTGGCCGTTTGCGGTCTGGGGGCTTGACATGGTTGGACCTTTCAAAAGGTCTAAGGATAAAAAGACACATCTGCTGGTGGCGGTGGACAAGTTTACCAAGTGGGTTGAGGCAGAGCCGGTCAGTAAGTGTGACACGGCCACGGCGGTTCAGTTCATCAAGAAGGTGATCTTTCGTTTTGGCTTTCCACATAGCATCATAACTGACAATGGCACTAATCTCTCTAAGGGTGCCATGGAAGAGTTCTGTCAAAGAGAGCATATCCGGCTTGATGTTTCGGCCGTTGCTCACCCTCAGTCCAATGGTCAAGCAGAACGAGCAAATCAAGAGATCCTGAAGGGCATCAAACCCCGGCTCTTAGTCCCTCTATAGCGGACTCTGGGTTGTTGGGTGGAGGAGTTACCCTCCGTGTTATGGAGCATCAACACCATGCCTAACAGATCTACGGGATACACACCTTTCTTCATGGTTTCTGGAGCAGAGGCGGTCCTGCCAAGTGACATCCGGCACAATTCACCCCGTGTGGCGGCTTATGTGGAGGCGGATAATGAAAAGGCTCGGCAGGATGCACTTGACTTGTTGGACGAGGAGCGAGACTTGGCAATAGCCCGCTCGGCGATTTACCAGCAAGACCTACACCGCTATCATAGCCGCCGGGTTAAGAGCAGAACCTTTCAGGAAGGCGATTTGGTGCTTCGGCTCATCCAGGATCAGTCTGACATGCACAAGCTATCCCCGCCTTGGGAAGGGCCCTTTGTGGTCAGCAAAAATCTGCACAACGGGTCATATTATCTCATCGATATTCGAGAGCGCAAGGACTCCCCTAAGTCGGAGGAGGAGACCCGCCGGCCGTGGAACATAGCTCATCTCCGGCCTTACTATACTTAAAAGCCTTTGGCTCTTAAGATGTATATACATTTTCGGATGTACATATTATATAAAGTAATAACGCAGGACCTCTGTCCTTTTTTCCCATAAAGATTGTGTTTATGTCTTCTTTATCAAGTGATGGACACTGCCAACAGGGGCCGAATCATATGTGAATCCGGCTTTTCCTTTTGGTCCGGCTTATGATCATATCTGAATCTAGCCAAGGTCACTTGGGGGCTTCCTGTTCAAACATAGGTCGTATTCGAACCAAAGAGAACATAGCTGTCGATACCCACTTGATCGGCATACTGCCAAACCCACTTGGGGGCTTCTTGATCATGTTTGAATCATAGCTTAACCCCTTTGGGTTTGACGTGGATCATATTCGAATCAGTGTCATTAAACAAATTTTATGGTCGCTTGGGCTTCCTGTTCAAACATAGGTCGTATTCGAACCAAAGAGAACATAGCTGTCGATACCTGTCGTGGGAACAACTCCGACAGTAAGAGAGGGGTAGGATAACGGAGCATGATCTATCAAGATGCATATGGGTGACACGGTGGTTTTAGCGAGTTCGGGCCTCTCACGGTGGAGATAACAACCCTACGTCTCGTGCTCCGGAGAGGCTTTGTTTTATCTGAGTATATATCCGGAGATTACAATGTGTGTGTGAGAGAGAGGAACGGATCCCCATGCCTGAGCTATGTCCTGAGAGTAATGGTGAAAAGAGAGAGAGGTGGAAGAAAAGACCCCCCCAAGTCTAGTGGTGGGGGGTGGCTTATATAGAGTGCGCCACCCCCTCACCTCCTATGTTACAAAGTGGGGTATGAATGCCATAATGCCAGCCCGCTATTAAGCCCTCACTATTAGAAAGATGTCGACTGCCTTGCTGCCTGCTGGTCTTCGTATATCCGAGTGAGTCGTACGGTCGAGTGGTGAACTGTCATCCGAGTGGATGGTATGTTGCTTGGTCGAGTGGATAGTATGCTGCTTGTCCGAGTGGATAGTGTGTGTGTATGAAATTGACCTGGACCCACATGTTGTGTGGACCCCATGCTTCATGATATTTCGACCCTTTGTGGGCCTACCTGTTATGTATATCCCCAACATTAGCCCCCGAATCGATTGCGATTTTGCAGAACGAGTTGGTGTAAGACACAGTTTGGTCCGAGTGATTACAGAAACACTCGGTACATGTCGCCGCGCTTTCAGACAACCAAGGTTTGAACAAAATCTCAATGGATTCCGGCACCATGCTTCCCGACTAATCGAGGTAAGTGTTTGTGAGGAGCAACTTGGTGACATTCATTCATCTCTCGGGAGAGGTTTAACTCGTGATCTGAGTATGGGCGTGTCATTAAATCCGTGCAACCAGATTGACACATGGACTGCTCTTTTTAGAGAGATGGCATTCTTATCCCGGAGGAACGTCAATACGAGTCGGTTTCAGATCCACACTTGTGAGTTTCACACTTTGAGTCCTAGAAGAAGGCTCAAAACAGGTCCATGGAGGAGCGTTAAACTCGCCTTATAGAATATTTTTTTGGAGTGATTTGGAGCTGGGCCTACATCGAGTAACTGATTACTCGGAATTTCTTCACGCCTGGAACGTGTCTTTTTTGTTGTTTGGCTGTCACTTGGGTTGGGCGGACCGTTCCGAGTGGATACCATTCCAGTGGGGGCACACTGAGTGCACCCACTGGGTGTAGTCCCCGAGACTGCCGTCGACTGCGGGCAGTCGGCGGGAGTCTTAGAGCCTGTCTTTTTGTTGTTGTTCATCACTCGGACTGGTCAGGCCGTACCGAGTGGAGATTACTCCAGTGGGGGCACGCTGAGTGCACCCACTGGGTGTAGTTCCCGAGACCGCCGTCGACTGCGGGCAGTCGGCTGGGGTATGAGAGAACTAAAACTCTTCTTAGCTGGTACTGATCGAACTTGTTCTTCTCTGACTCGGAGGTCGAGTAATACTGGAGATGGGTTTGCATCGAGCAAAATGTTTCTTTCTGAGTTCTCTTCCAGTGGGGGCACGCTGAGTGCACCCACTGGTTGTAGTCCCCGAGCCTCTGTTGGACTAGATGAGTCTGGCAGAGGGTTTAAGTCTCTCGGTAAACCTCCAGGCAGTTGGCACAGAAAATATCTTTGTCTGGAATTGAATCAATCGGATGGATGAGTAACGAGGTGGTTGTACGAACGATGTTCGACGAGTAAGGTAGCCTGTACGATTCAGTGATGGTGCTTCATTTTTACCCTTTTGCATGAAAGGGGTATTTATCCAAGTGGACGTGCTTCACTTATAGATCTTCGGCGAACCGAGCATGTATGGTCAGAAGAATATTCCTGATGTGATCAACAGGTTGACCAAATGGGCGTAACCTCTGAGGGTGACATGGCCAACTGCCGTGCGTAGCCCCTGAGTGATGCTCGAAGGAGGTAAACTTGCTACAGAGTGTGATATGAGGTTTGACCATATGAGTAACTTAGCCGTTCCCGTGTTGGGGGTGTAGAGGTAAAGACATGTCCAACTGATGGTGACGTGCGAGGCGGCAGAGGGGCGATGATGTGTACAACCGAGTGACGAAGCACGGAACGGTCGAGTGGTGAAGACGTGCGCAACCGAGTGGCGACGCGTGGGGCGGCCGAATGGTGATGACGTGTGAAGTGGTCGAATGTAGGACTACATATCTAGCCAAGTGAAGATGCACGGGGCAGCCGAGTGGTGAAGACGTGCACAACTGAGTGGCGGTGCGCGAAGCGGCTAAGGCGAAGTCGTGTGTCACCGGACGGTGAAAATGGTCCTCGGAGGACTTAGTCGAATGCTTTCGAAGCTTATGTAGTGACGAGTTTGGTGTGGTTGCGACGCAACAAGACCGGCGTGACAACTGAGTCTGAGTAGGAAAGAAGATGGTGTGCAGAGCATCTGGGTGATTATAAAACTTGTCCAAGTGGCGGATCGAATGCACTTGTTGAAGTGAAGGATCTGACTGGTGATGAAGTACTCGACCACTCAGGCGAGTGTCATTTCAAATGAGGTGCAGCCCCCGAATGCGGCGTAGCCCCCGAGCATACTACAGGCTTCGACAACGGACATGCCGGAATATGAGAAATATAGTCTTGAATGGATGATTTGCAATTCATCGAGTCGGATTTGGGTAAAGATAAGGAGAAGCTTCCGAGTGATGCTTGAAAGAGGCAAACTCGCAAAAGAGTGAAGTGTGAAGTTTAATTATGAAAGGGACTTATCTGTCTCATGCCCGACGAGGTCTATATCATTGATACAATGAAGAGAATTTCATAGAGGGGTTGGTCGGACGTGTTTGAAGTCAACAGAGGGACAAGGTCAGTGTTGTGGTGCGCTAGGATCAGTATGGTGACCGAGTCCGAGCAGCGATGAAGTTGGCGCGTAAGGCTGTCGAGTGATCGCGTAACTTGTGTAAAAAATGGCACAAGTCAACACAATAATTTCTTGAGGAAATTTGATGTGTGCTGAAATGATTTGTGTGAATAACACCCATAGACACCCGCTGGGAGTGCAAGGGGCTTGTTGGTTGACCAGCAAAAGTCTAAAAGAGCGAAGGATTCGTTCGCACTTGTCGAAGCGAGAGATGCTACTGAACTCGTTGGAATACTGGCTAAAATAAAACGGAAGTGTAGTGTTTCGACTGAGTTGCAGCCCCGGAGGACCGATGCAAACTCGAAATGAAGAACGACACATGGTGTTCGTAAATGATATATGCGAAAAAATGGAAGTTGGACTTGGGAGTCACATAACCAGTACTAAGCAAGTATGTGAAAATAAGCAGTCGAGCATAGGGGTACACTCGGTGGTGTGGCGTCCGAGTGAACGTGATGTGTGAATTATGGAATACTCGGGAAGACGAAAATAACAAAATGTAAAATGACTTAGCTGTCTGGAGGCGCGCGGGGCGGTCGAGTGATGATGAGGTGACCAACCGAGTGGCGACGCGCGGGGCGGCCGAGTGGTGATGAGGTGACCAACCGATTGGCGACGCACGGGGCAGCCGAGTGCTGATGAGGTGACCAACCTGGTGGCGACGCGCGGGGCGGCCGAGTGGTTATGAGGTGACCAACCTG
>NC_041385.1:456648166-456648732 GCF_002162155.2 Triticum dicoccoides
TGAAACTTAGGCGAGTACTAGACTGCAGCTAAGCCCCCGAGTGGGAGGGTTGCTCTCCACTCGGTAGGATTTTTTGAAACTTAGGCGAGTACTGGACTGCAGCTAAGCCCCCGAGTGGGAGGGTTGCTCTCCACCCGGTAGGATTTTTTGAAACTTAGGCGAGACGGATTCGCAACTAAGTCACCCACTGGGGGATTTAGAGCATATAAAAAAGAATAACAATCATTTATGAGATTGTAAAAACTGTGTCGCGGCGTGACCGAGTGGTGATGAGGTGACTAACCGATTGGCGACACACGGGACGGTCGAGTGGTGATGAGGTGACCAACCAAGTGGCGACGCGCAGGGCGGCCGAGTGATGAAGATGCTTGCCGTGGAGTAGCGATGCGCGGGGTGGTCGAGTGAAGTAGACCCGTCCCGCGGAGTGGTGACGCGCGGGGCGTCCGAGTGAAGTAGACTCGTCCCGCGGAGTGGCGACGCGCGAGACGTCCGAGTGAAGTAGACTCGTCCCGCAGAGTAGCGGTGCGCGGGGTGGCCGAGTGAAGTAGACCCGTCCCGCGGAGTAG
>NC_041385.1:456649200-456696656 GCF_002162155.2 Triticum dicoccoides
AGCGATGCGCGGGGTGGCCGAGTGAAGTAGACCCGTCCCGCGGAGTAGCGATGCGCGGGGTGGCCGAGTGAAGTAGACCCGTCCCGCGAAGTAGCAATGCGCGGGGTGGCCGAGTGAAGTAGACCCGTCCCGCGGAGTAGCAATGCGCGGAATGGCCGAGTGAAGTAGACCCGTCCCGCCGAGTAGCGACGTGCGGGGTGGCTCACATGACTGACCAAGTGCCTGCATGTTAGTCGTGTAGATGCAAACTTCATACGAGCTAACATGTCATCGTGTTACTCGCCCGCGTGAGATATATGTTCATCCGAGTGAATTGATGTGTTGTCCGGTCGAGTGAATTGTTGTGCTGTCCGGACGAGCGACCTGCCAATTATAGCAAGTACATGTACACCTACAAATATATTTTGTTGTACCAGCGCTTCCCTGCAAGTTAGCAAGTATAGCCAGCATAGCCGCCGAGTTAACGGCATGCATGCATGCACCAATTAACTAGCGCTAAAGCAACGCACTTATGGCCGCAATAATTAGGTAACTGACGTTGTAAATCCTCACCAATTGGCCGCTTAATGAGGCAATTATACCTTGACAAAGCGGAGCCAGCGGGGTTGCCTATTGGTGGGAGTCGTCCTTCCGTTTCCTTGTTTTTCCCTGCATGCAGTTAATTGATTGAGGAAACAACCAACGTTATGCATGCACTTACCAGGCGTTGACTCCTTTAATTCGGATGAAGGGCCATTGCTTGCGTATCGAGGTTTGCGTATCGAGGCCGTTTCCTAGGCCGTCGCTGCAGCGCACCCCCGCCACCGAGACCGTCGCCGGCGACCGGCGTCGGAGGAAGAAGCACTGCACGCCTATGCTGCGTCGGGCCTGCGCCTCCACTGCGGAGGTCGTCGCCGAGCAGCCGCGAACATGAGGCTGAAGTCGATGACGAGGCGAACGGCTCCGGTGGCCGTGCGTGACAACGACGCCGGCGGTCGTGCGTGACCATGAAGAGGCGGACGACACCGGTGGACGTGTGTGGATGCGCAGTTGGTGGTGCCGAGGTCAGGGACGACGATGAAGCGATCGGTGCCGATGGCCGTGCGTGGAGGCGCAGTCGGTTTACTGCTTTCACGCCGTCGTTGCTGCCATTGGCGATGTCCAGAACGCCGATTCAGGTGGTCATCTCACGCAGACGTGAGGTAAGTCAACCTGAAGGTGGATGGTTCTCCTTGTATGTGCTTGGATGGATGTTTGTTTCCTCTGTTTGCCATGCTTTGCTCGTGCATGTACATACAAAAGAAAAAAACAACCATTGTTAGATTGATGATCGATTGTAAAGAACAAGATAGTATGGAATGGAACTTCCTAATCCCTCTGTACGGAGAGTGTCATGTCTCTCCTGTGAATGGAGTGATGTCCGGAGCATCCTGGATCGAACCCTCCATTGACGATTGTTGGTCGACGGACGAAGATCGAAGAAATAAAACCATTTGCATCATGGCTCGATAGACGCCATGCCCCACGGTGGGCGCCAACTGTCGTGGGAACGACTCCGACAGTAAGAGAGGGGTAGGATAACGGAGCATGATCTATCGAGATGCATATGGGTGACATGGTGGTTTTAGCGAGTTCGGGCCTCTCACGGTGGAGATAACAACCCTACGTCTCGTGCTCCGGAGAGGCTTTGTTTTATCTGAGTATATATCCGGAGATTACAATGTGTGTGTGAGAGAGAGGAACGGATCCCCATGCCTGAGCTATGTCCTGAGAGTAATGGTGAAAAGAGAGAGAGGTGGAAGAAAAGACCCCCCCAAGTCTAGTGGTGGGGGGTGGCTTATATAGAGTGCGCCACCCCCTCACCTCCTATGTTACAAAGTGGGGTATGAATGCCATAATGCCAGCCCGCTATTAAGCCCTCACTATTAGAAAGATGTCGACTGCCTTGCTGCCTGCTGGTCTTCGTATATCCGAGTGAGTCGTACGGTCGAGTGGTGAACTGTCATCCGAGTGGATGGTATGTTGCTTGGTCGAGTGGATAGTATGCTGCTTGTCCGAGTGGATAGTGTGTGTGTATGAAATTGACCTGGACCCACATGTTGTGTGGACCCCATGCTTCATGATATTTCGACCCTTCGTGGGCCTACCTGTTATGTATATCCCCAACAATACCCACTTGATCGGCATCGCCAAAGCCACTAGGGGCTATATGATCGTATCCGAATCTTAGCTTAACCCCTTTGGAACTGTTCTCTGATCGTATTCGAATCAGGAGCCTGTGATCATTGCTTTAACTATATTTGAACCTTCTTGAGAAAATAAGACTTGGTCCTTCCGGTTCAGTATTGACTACCCCAAGTCTTACAAGTGTCAGGTACATATGAACCGGGAAAGGTTACCAAGGTGTTCACAGGTATGTTATTGCAAATATAAGTATTTATAAATCGGTCTGTACATGATGTTTTTTATACTATGTTCCGGGTCATCAATACTTTATAAGCCCCTGGCGCGGTAAACCGCCCAAGAAAGTTTTGTTTGCTTTATGTGCAGAGAAAGGCAGGAAAATTTAACTTCAAGGGAGCAAACAATCACCATAAGCTGGGAAATACAGGCTAATGATGGCGTACGAAATCGTTAAGCGCCATAAACATGCACGAAGGCATGACAAACATTAAGAAGTTTTTACAAGACTCCCCGAGTCTGAATAAGTGAAGCATCGTTTAGGCATAAGGTAAGACGCCTGGCAGTTCACTTCTTTGGCGGGCTTGATGGCTCCGGGTTATCCTTCTCCGCCTCTCCGTCGGTTGCTTTGTCCTGGAAGGTGGATGAGGCCCAGTCAATGCCGCTTAAGGCTTTAAATGCAGCCTCATCATCTATTAAACCGGCCGGGTCCACTTCAGGAGCAAAGGTATGCTTACGCGTTGGAGGGATCAGGTTGATTTGATCATATGGAGCGTTTGGGATTCTCCGGTTTTCACTGTCATAAGCCGGTGCATACTTGCTGAGATCCGTATCGTTTCCAATAAGAGTTGCCATGGGACATATGGCTTTGACACAAGTGTTGAAATCATGATCATCAAAAGCAGTACCGTCCTCCTTCAGACTTGGGTATCCAAGGGCAAGGTCGGCCGGGTCTAGTTCCGAGAGCCGTGCTTTAGCCCGACTCAACGCGGCTACAGCTCCGGCTCTTGAGGACGCCCGCCTCAGATCTTGGATCCGCTGAGGAAGAAAAGCGAGGCTCTTCAATACATCTTGTAGAAGGCGGGGTTGTGGAGTTGATAAAGCTACAACGGCCAAGGCACGTTGCGACCCGGTGTACAGCTGCTCCACAAGTGTGTAAACCGCCTTGAGTTTGATCAGCATGTTTTGCTTGAGGTTGGTACTCCTAGGGCCTGTATGGTAACAAGCATAACTATAAGCCGGAGATAATCATCGCAATAAATCCTTGAAAGATCACAACATTTAAGGTTTTTTGAAGGGACTTACCAAAATGGCTGAGACCATTTGGGATATCTGCTGCTTTAAATCGGATAGTTCGGTTATTGCTTCTGCAAGAGATGCTTCTGCCGATTCGGCCCGAGTCACTAATGAAGCCCTTTCGTCAACCGAAGCTTGTTTCTCTGACTCAAAAATTTTCTTCAGCTTCTCTTGTTCAGAGATGCTGAATTCAAACTTGGAGTTTGCCTTTTGAGTTTCAAGCTCTTGAAGCTTCAGTTGGCTCTTCAGATCAGCAATCTCCGATTCAAATTGACTTATGGTAGCCTGTATTGGCACAAAATTATGGTAAGGGTCATGATAAGGTAACAGTCAAGTCCCAAACACTTTACAAATAAAGATAGTTGGCACTTGGGGGCTAATGTATGCTCAAAGAATTTTTTAACTTATCTTCCAAGCTATATATATTAAAGTCTCAAGCATTTTACAAGTAAAGATACTTGACACTTGGGGACTAATGTGTCAATTCAAAGTTTCAAGGTATCTCCGAGTTAAATATATTTACTGTAAATCGTACACACTACCAGTCAGTAGATTTTTTAAAGTCTACAACATATTCAATCATAAGCAATAGACTTGGGGGCTGATACATTAAGTAAGGTTCAGGAAAAACTGAAGTTATACCTCAGATTTATTCTGTATTTGTTTCACCATGTCAATTTCTAGGTCACGACTACTGTGTACTTGGTTCAGATAGCCTGAGACTATATCACCAATACTTAGGTGAGTATAATCGACGATGTCCTGCTTGTCCTTCCGGCACTGAGCAAACTCTTCCTTCGCAATACATTGAGCAAGAACAGTAGGCCGGCCCGGTTCAACATATTGACTCTTCATAAACTCAACCTCTGGGTCAGTCGTCTTGATCGGGCTATGAGTTTCCGGGTCATCTGAGTTGTGGATAATGTCTTCAGCAGGAGGATCAGAGGTTGGCACCGAAATGTCAGAAGCCAGTTCAGGTACTGACTGATGAGTGGAGCTGTCAGGAACGGATGAGTCAAACACTGGCTCAGTAACTACCGGGTCTCGGGACGGCTTATTCTTCTTTGCCCGTTTACTGGGTTTCACTTGCATGCTGTCAATTAAAGTGGAAGGATGAGCACTAATGTATAAGTGTGGAAAACTTAAAGTAAGAAAGGTTGTATTACCCAGGAGCTGTTTTAAAAGTCGGCATGTTTGATTGCATCGACTCGTCGGAAGATGGAGAAGCATCCTGATAATTGGAGTCAGATGAATTGAGAGGTTGGCGAATTAGACCCGCCAAAGGAAAAGCAGAATATAAATCGGAGGTAACCTCGGATCGACGCTTCCTGGTTACGTCAGGTAAGCCGGTGGAGAGCTCTGTGTCTTGAGTGGCCCGAGTTTGCCTCCGGTTCTCAAGCTGTTGTTGCTTCAAAAGAAATTGAGGATCTTGGTAAGCTAGAGGATGTGAAAATCTTACTTTCCGGGTCACCCTTCGTATTTTTTGAGTTCGCAAAGGCTCTGAGTCGGAGGAGATTATAGTTACCTCTTCATCAACTGTTTGACTGTTCCCTGTGTCCTCCTGAAAGATAAGGATGTCAGTAGAGTAATGACAAAAGGTGTTAAGAAAATCAAGGGATTACCTCCTCCTCATCCGAAGAAGTATCATCCAATTTGAGCAAGTCGGAGGCGCTGGGTTTCTTCTTCTTAGAAGTACCCGTCCTGGCGGCTTTCCTTTCGGTCTTCTTGGCCGCCCTGGCTTGTTTTGCAGCCTCATGGTCATACTTGACCTTCTAGAAGTCATCATCGGCCTGTGGAAACAGATAAAGAATCATAAGTACAAGAGGGTAACATGTAAAGAGTATTTTTTTCAAAATTGATAACTTACCGCAGGAGCCGGGTTCTTCTTGCAGAAGGGAAGTAAACCGAAGGTATTGCTGGTCAAGGTGCCCTCCTTCAAAAGCGACTGGACTGTAGCATCTACCACATCATCTGGTAAGTCTTCAGGGCTATGACGCATTGGGTCTTCTTTCTCGCCGGTGTAAGTACACATTAAGCCGGAGCGGCGGCTCAATGGGAGTATCCGCCAGGTGACCCAGACCCGGACCAAGTCGATGCCACTTAGCCCGTTGCCTAAAAGGGCTTTGATCTTCCTGATGGTGGGGTTAAGAGGCAGACGCTCCATAGCAGTTAACTTGTCTGCCAGATGATGGTTGGACTCAAGACACAGGGCACGAAAGCCGTGCAAAGGCTTCTCATTAGTCGGAGAAGTGTCTTGACAGTAGAACTACGTCTGGTTCCAGTCTTTTGGGTGACTTGGCAGCACAGCGTAAGGAGAAAGGTAGTCTCTCCGCCGCTGGATTGAGATGCCACCAAGCTCAAGACTAGGCCCGTTGGCACGTTCATTCTGCCGGTTCAAGTAAAAAAGTTCTCTGAATAGCAGCAGACTTGGTTCCTCTCCTAGGTATACCTCGCAGAAAACTTGGAAATTACATAGATTGGACACGGAATTGGGTCCAATGTCTTGAGGCCTCAGGTCAAAGAAATCCAGAACTTCCCTGAAGAATTTTGAGCCGGGAGGGGCAAATCCCCGGTTCATGTGGTCTGTGAAAACTACTACCTCCCCATCTTTGGGTTGAGGTATCTCCTCAGACGGGTGAGGGGCACGATAGGACATGGCCTCCTTTTTTGGCAGATGGCCAGACTTTACAAACTCGGCAAGTTTGCTTTTGGTTACTGTGGATGGAACCCAATTGCAAGTCATAGGGGCCTTGGCCGCCTTAGGAGCCATAACAGCAGTGGCCTACGACAAAGTAAGAAAGCTCCGGTTCAAGTTTAACCCGGGAGAAATATTCAAAATTATTTAAAGTAGCGGCTTAAGCAAGGGGCCTAATGATGTAAGGGTGATTGTGCAGTAAAGTTTAAGCCGCTATCAGGATCAACAGTCATTCAAAGATTTTTTAGATCATAACAGGAAGGCAAGGCTTACAGTTCAGTGTCACTTATTTAAACCGGGCACCTAGATAGTGGTGATAAAAGTAAGTTTTGCAGAAGAAGCTTTCCGGGTGATAGAAACAAGTTTCATGGACAACAACTATTATTATGGATCAAACTATTGCTCTAAAAGAAAAAATTTCTAGACCTAAAAACAGGGCAAAGAAGTTCATGCATTCAAAGGAGATTTCCAAATAAGAGAAATGAGATCTATTTCTATGCGAGATCAACATAAACAATTACCATAGCAGTTCTGCACAATTTTTACGATCTAAACAGGCCGTGGAAGTGCAAACTAGCAAGGGTTTGCATCGGGCGGCGATGAACCCGACGAACTTGGCAGAGCTTCAAGATAGATCTAAGAAAGGGGAAGAAAGGAACTCACGGATAAGGATGGGCTGCGGAGGCTTGCCGTCGAACTCTGGTCAAAGTTAGGTCGATGCAGCGGCCTGAGTCGATGAAGACGAGGGGGTCGATGGTGACGGCGGCGGAGCTTGAGCGGCAAAGAGGAAAGGAAGAAGACGACTGAAAGGGTAAAAAAGAAAAGACCCAAGTCATGGCTATTTATAGGGAGAAGATAACTAAGACGGCGCAGGAAACAAGGAGATAACAATTATTTTCCAGCGGCCCCGACTCCTCGATTTTCGGAGTAATCAGTAAAGAAGAGATCCGTTGAAGGATTCGATGGGATAAAAAATGAGTTAAAAGAAGAATGACGTCACGCCGAGTTAAGACGGATCCAGAAGATGACGTCATGGCGGGTTAACAAAAAACCCTCTATATAGTCAGAAGACTGAAGATTTAATTCTTTAAAAATATTTTTTAGATTGAAATGAACAGGTTCAAATCAATCTGGGGCCTAATGTTGGGGATATGACTATTTGTGTAAGCCGCCCAGGAGGGGCCGGGTTACGCAAAGAGACTCATTAGAGAGAATCCCAAGGCCAAGCATGAAGATGGCGGTTGAAGATGGGCTTAAGGCCCGCTGGCGACTTAAGGTCAGTTGTAGTAAACCGCTGTAAGGATATTACTTGTATCATAAGGTAGATTTAACTAGTCACTGAGCCGGACATTGTTTATGAGCCGGTCGGGACTCTGTAAGCCGCAGGGCGTCCGCCCATGTATATAAGGGGATGACCCGCTGGCGGCTTAGGGCAAGAAACAACTAATCGAGAACCAGGCATAGTGTGTCTCGCTCCCTGGTCATCGAAACATCAATACCAACCCAACTAGACGTAGGCCTTACCTTCACCGTAAGGGGAAGAACTAGTATAAACCCTCTTGTGTCCTTTGTCCCGATTTAACCCCTTCAAGCTTCCTAGTTGTGATGGCTCCACAACTAAGTCCTTTCACGAGGACATCTGACGTGACTATTCCACGACAGGTAGTAAAGATAAATTCTCTCTATAGATATGATAAAGTTGAAATTCCCTCTACTAAATTTCATAGCCCATGCTTAGATGAATTTGATGACTTTATGGCTAGACAAGAAAGTTTTAATGTTTATGTTGGTAGAGAATTAAAGAATAATGCTTTCGATATAGGACGCGTGAGCAATCATATGGCTAGAGTTAAAGGTGAACTTAAACTCATTAGCAAATATGCTTCTATGGTTGCTACTCAAGCTCAGCAAGTACTTAAAGCTCAAAATGATTTGCTTGATGAATTAAATAATAAAAATGCCTTTGCTGTTAGAGTGGCTACTAGAACTGGTAGAATGACTCAGGAACCTTTGTATCATGAAGTCCACCCAAAGAGGATCGAGCAAGATTCTTAGAGAAACAATTTAGAGGCACCTAGTTCTTCTAAAAAGAAGAAAAAGAAAAATGATAGGACTTTGCATGCTTCTAGTGATCCTGTTATAGACACACCTGAGAATCCTAATGATATCTCTGTTTTTGATGCTGAAACACAATCAGGTGATGAACATGAACCTAGTGATAATGTTAATGATAATGTTCATGTTGATGCTCAACCTAGCAAAAACAATGAAGTAGAGGTTGAACCTGCTATTGATCTTGATAACCCACAATCAAAGAATCAATGTTATGATAAGAGAGATTTTATTGCTAGGAAGCACGATAGAGAAAGAGAACCATGGGTTCAGAAACCCATGCCCTTTCCTCCTAAACCATCCAAGACAAAGGATGATGAGGATTTTGAGCGCTTTGCTGAAATGATTAGACCTATCTTCTTACATATGCACTTAACTAATATGCTTAAAGCAAATCCTTATGCTAAATATATGAAGGATATCATTACAAACAAAAGAAAGATACCGGAAGCTGAAATTTCCACCATGCTTGCTAATTACACTTTTAAGGGTGGAATACCAAAGAAACTTGGAGACCCCGGGGTACCAACTATACCATGCTCCATTAAAAGAAATTATGTTAGAACTGCTTTATGTGATCTTGGAGCCGGTGTCAGTGTTATGCCTCTCTCTTTATATCGTAGACTTGAATTGAATAAGTTGACACCTACTGAAATATCTTTGCAAATGGCTAATAAGTCAACTGCTATATATGTCAGTATTTGTGAGGATGTGCCTGTTGTGGTTGCAAATGTCGCTATCTTAATGGGCTTTGTTATTCTTGATATTCCCGAGGACGATAGTATGTCGATTATCCTTGGTAGACCCTTTTTGAATACTGCAGGGGCTGTTATTGATTGCAACAAAGGTAATGTCACTTTTCATGTTAATGGTAATGAGCATACGGTACACTTTCCGAGGAAACAATCTCAAGTTCATAGCATCAATTCTATTGGAAAAGTTCCAACTATCATTATTGGAGGTTTTGAATTTCCTCTTCCTACTGCCAAGAAAAAGTATGATATTCTTATTATTGGGGATGTTCATATCCCCGTTAAGGTAACTTAGTGGTATTCGAAATTTCTCCGGTTCCGTGTTATTCAGAATGAGTTTGTTAACAAGACTTGATCAACCTTGTCAGTGGATTCATTTTGACGATCACGAGATGGATGAAACTAGAAGGCACAACCTTCTGTACCCTCTTTTTAATTTCTGTTATTTAGAATAAATAAAGCAAAAATAGTATTATCTGTCTGTTTTCTGCATTATCCATGCAATAAAAATAATATCCCGAAAATAAAAGTGCTCCAAATGCCCTGCAAATTTAGTATGATTTTTTATGGAATATTTGAGGATTTTAGGCACTGAAATCACTGCAGGAGGGGCAAGCACCAGACCACGAGAGTGGAGGGCACATCCACCTTCCCTGGGCGCACCTCCTGTCTCGTGGGCCCCTGGTGGCCCCTCTCCACTTATGCCAGCGCCCACACACTCCATCTTCTTCCCAAAAAATCCCCATCCAGCTCAAGCACGAGTTCTAGCTCATTTTGCTGCGATTTTCGATCTCCTTGCTCAAAGCTCCATTCACAAAACTGCTTTGGGATATTGTTGCTTGGTATGTGACTCCTCCATTGGTCCAATTAGTTTTTGTTCTAGTGCTTTATTCATTGCAATTTTTGCTGCATAGATGACCATGTTCTTGAGCTTGCATGTTAAATTTATGAGGTCCCAAGTAATTCTAATGCATGATATAGGCTCTAGGCACTTGTAGGAGTAGTTGCTATCAATCTTGTTTAGTTTTATTCACTTTTTTTGAAGTTACTAAAATTTCAGAAATTTTTCAGAAAAAGAATTATGTCCAGCAGAATGTACCAAGGTGGTTCTTCGGTAAAGAAAGGACCCAGGATTGCTATACGTGAGCAAGACGATGAACTACCGAGGGACGCCGAAGTTCGAGCTTGTGAGTGGCCACCCGATGATTTTATGGTCGAAGCAGGCTTTATGGAAGAATTTGACGCATATGTGCGTAATGCTGATCTGGAGGACTTCTTAAAAGATAATTGTCCTTAGTACTATCAATTGACTGATTCATTTGTGTGCAGGTTTATATATAAATGTACACGTAATTCTCTGAGTGTCCTATTTGATATCTATGATACACCTTATACAACTGCTTGCAAACTTCCACAGTGGGGCAACATTAATGATCCCCACAAATCCGAATTTAGAGACTTCCTTGCTAGTATTACTGTGGGGGAATCTAGGGACATTGCACAAGCTACCATAGGGAGCATTCATTTTCCTGCGATACATTATTTTGTCCTCTTTATTGGTAGATGCATTAATGGTAAAGACGAAGCATGTCATATGTGTGTCCCTAATCTTAGTGTCCTCAAGAGTGCCGTGTTAGGTAATAAAGATTACAACTTGGGGGCAATAGTTGCGCGTAGGTTGCATAACAATGGTAGGGTTGGAGATTTATTTGGAGGAATTTATGCGACCCGTGTGGTTAATTATCTTGGTATAGCCCCACGAGAGGGGGATATGATTTTACCTGCTGCTTATTTAGATTATAATGCTATGGTCCAACATCTTTTTCTTAGGAGGAATGAACAATTCCTCCAGTATTGACTAATCTTTGACAGGCGCAACCCTGTCCATGTTACTCTTCCTGCTCCTCTCCTTGTTGATTACCAAGCAAAAGGAAGATATGTTGTTATCAGGGAGGAAGCAGCTGAACACGAGAGGAGAGCCAAGGCGGCTCGTCAGCATGCCGCATCTCAGGAGGCATTTGTTGCTGCATCTCAGTACGACCCCAGTTACAACTACGGATATCAGCCAGGCTATCCTTGCATTAAACCAACTTAGGCCAAAAGCCTAAGCTTGGGGGAGTACGTATTTGTCACCGACTTTACATTCATGTTCACACACTATTCTAGTCATCGGTGCTCATACTCTTTCATTGTATTATTCATGCTAGGTTAAATTTCTTTTTCTAGTTTTCTTCTTGTGTGTTTGATAAACCTTGAGAAAAACCAAAAAAAATTAGTTAGTTTAATTTCCATGCTTATAGTAGAATTAAAATGAAAACCCAAAAAGATTTCTCGTTCTTCTTCTTACTTGTTGGGAGCTTTCCCGTGTAAATAGTTTTCTTTTCTTTTCTTTCCTTTGGGGGTCGAGAGTAGAAGACCATATCGAAAATGTTTAGTGGCTCTCATATGCATGATTGTTTATTTAACTTAGAGCCCAAATTACTTTGTCTTCTCTCCTGAGTTGAATGCTTGCAGATTCCAGCTTAGTCCAATGCACGTGCACTATTATTATTATACACACCGTTCGGTCGAGCAAGTGAAAGGCAATAATGACGATATATGATGGACTAATTGAGATGAGAAAAGCTGGTATGAACTCGACCTCTCTTGTTTTTGTAAATATGATGAGTTCATCGTTCCTGATTCAGCTTATTATGAAGTAAACATATTTGGAATGACATTTAGAGATTATAGTTGCTTGTGCCATGCTTGATTAGCTATGAGTTATAATGGTTTACCTTGCGTGCCAACATGCTATTAGAATGATTATGATGTGGTATGATGGGATGGTATCCTCCTTTGAATGAATTGAGTGACTCGACTTGGCACATGTTCACGCATGTAGTTGAAACAAATCAACATAGCCTTCATGATATTTATGTTCATGGTAGATTATATCCTACTCATGCTTGTACTTGGTGTGAATTAATTTTAATGCATGTTTATGACTGTTGTCGCTCTCTCAGTTGGTCGCTTCCCTGTCTTTTGCTAGCCTTCACCTGTACTAAGCGGAAATACTGCTTGTGCATCCAAACTCCTTAAACCCCAAAGTTATTCCATATGAGTCCACCATACCTTCCTATATGTGGTATTTACCTGCCGTTCCAAGTAAATTTGTATGTGCCAAACTCCAAACCTTCAAATGAAGTTCTGTTTTGTATGCTTGAGTAGCTCATGTTTCAACTAGGGCTGCCTATATCTTCCATGCTAGGTGGGTTATTCTCAAGAGGAGTGGACTCCGCTCCTCATTCACGAGAAAGGGCCGGTAACCGGGATGCCTAGTCCCATGATCCAAAAATATCAAAGCAAATCAAAATAATTAAACAAAACTCCCCCAGGGCTTCTGTTAGTTGGAGGCACTCGTTGTTTCGAGCAAGCCATGGATTGATGCTTGTTGGTGGTTGGAGGAGTATAAACCTTACCATTCTGTTTGGGAACTGCCTATAATGCATGTAGTATGGAAGATACAGTCATCTCATAGTTGTTGCGCTGATAGTGAAAGTATGCCGCTCAAAATATTATTCAATCTCTATTTTAAAGTGCGCTGATAGTGAGAGCACACTGTCATTTGCATTCATTATTATTGGTTTACATTGGGTATGACTTGACTGGATCTCTTTTACCATGAATTACAATGTTTAGCCAGTCCTTGATCTTTAAAGGTGCTCTGCATTTATGTTTTGTGGTCTTAGAAAGGGCTAGCGAGATATCATTTTGTTATATCATGTTATGATTGCTTTGAAAAAGTGTTGTCATCAAGTTTTATTATTATGGCTCACTAGCTGATTATGCCATTTAGATGAGTAATTGTGAGACCGAGGTGTTATTGTGAGTATGGTTAGTTCATAATATTTGCTGAAACCTGAATGTTGGCTTTGCATGTTTACAACAACAAGAGCAAATAGAGTTTGTAAAAGTTTTTCTTTATCACTTTCAGTTTATCAACTGAATTGCTTGAGGACAAGCAAAGGTTTAAGCTTGGGGGAGTTGATACGTCTCCAACGTATCTACTTTTCCAAACACTTTTGCCCTTGTTTTGGACTCTAACTTGCATGATTTGAATGAAACTAACCCGGACTGACGTTGTTTTCAGTAGAACTGCCATGATGTTGTTTTATGTGTAGAAAACAAAAGGTCTCGGAATGTCCTAAATATCCACGGAGGCACTTTTTGGAAAATATAAAAAATACTGGCGAAAGAATCAAGACCAAGGGGCCCACACCCTGTCCATGAGGGTGGGGGCGTGCCCACTCCCCATGGGCGCGCCCACCCCCCATGGGCGCGCCCACCCCCCATGGGCGCGCCCCCTGTCTTGTGGCCCCCCTGAGGCTGCACCGACCTCAACTCCAACTCTATATATTCCGTCTCGTGGAGAAAAAATCAGAGAGAAAGTTTCATTGCGTTTTACGATACGGAGCCGCCGACAAGCCCTAATCTCTCTCGGAAGGGCTGATCTGGAGCCTGTTCGGGGCTCCGGAGAGGGGGATTCGTCGCCATCGTCATAATCAACCATCCTCCATCACCAATTTCATGATGCTCACCGCCGTGCGTGAGTAATTCCATCGTAGGCTTGCTGGACGGTGATGGGTTGGATGAGATTTACCATGTAATCAAGTTAGTTTTGTTAGGGCTTGATCCCTAGTATCCACTATGTTCTGAGATTGATGTTGCTATGACTTTGCTATGCTTAATGCTTGTCACTAGGGCCCGAGTGCCATGATTTCAGATCTGAACCTATTATGTTTTCATGAATATATGTGTGTTCTTGATCCTATCTTGCAAGTCTATAGTCACCTATTATGTGTTATGACCCGACAACCCCGAAGTGACAATAATCGGGATACTTCTCGGTGATGACCGTAGTTTGAGGAGTTCATGTATTCACTATGTGCTAATGGTTTGTTCCGGGTCTCTATTAAAAGGAGGCCTTAATATCCCTTAGTTTCCGGTAGGACCTCGCTGCCACGGGAGGGTATGACAAAAGATGTCATGCAAGTTCTTTTCCATAAGCACGTATGACTATATTCGGAATACATGCCTACATTACATTGATGAACTGGAGCTAGTTCTGTGTCACCCTATGTTATAGCTATTACATGAGGAATCACATCCGACATAATTATCCATCACAGATCCAATGCCTACGAGCTTTTCACATCTTGTGCTTCGCTTATTTACTTTTCCGTTGCTATTGTTACAATCACTACAAAACCCAAAAATATTACTTTTGCTACTATTACCTTTATTATCATGCTACTTTGCTTCTAAATACTTTGCTGCAGATACTAAGTTATCCAGGTGTGGTTGAATTGACAACTCAACTGCTAATACTCAATAATATTCTTTGGCTCCCCTTGTGTCGAATCAATAAATTTGGGTTGAATACTTTACCCTCGAAAGCTTGCGATCCCCTACACTTGTGGGTTATCAGGTTGCTCTCAAACGACAAAAGCCATGCACTAACTCTAAGCAGCCACCAATTTATGGTGTAGGGGGTGGGCTATTTATAGCCAGGAGGCAACCCGACCTGATTTGTCGAAAAAGACCCTGGGTCACTAAGGAACTGACACGTGCCCAACGGTCAGATTTCAAACACACGCGGTAGCTTAGCTTGGGCTACAAGCTAAGCTGACTTATCCAGCTCTGGATAAGATTTTCTCTCATTGTCTTCGCTCGAAGACATAGGATTTGGTTGAGCATCACATCAGTCACTCTGACTTTGTTCACTTGGACCCCACTTAACAGTACGGTGGTTCCTATGACTCAACAAAGAAGAAAAGGAAACTACGAAACAACTATGTCTTCGCACTCCATAGTCTTCACGCGATGTCTTCTCCTGTCATAGTCTTCAATGTGAATGTCTTCACAGACCACCATTGTCTTCAATGTCTTCACACATTATTAGGGGTCATCTCTGGTAGGTAAACCGAATTAATGACTACTACTTATGTTATCCTGCAATTCTCACAAACACATTAGTCCCTCAACCAAGTTTGTCATCAATACTCCAAAACCAGCTAGGGGTGGCACTAGATGCACTTACAGTAATGGTGAGAGAGCATCCCATGTCTGACTCCTTTTTTGCACTTGAACTTTTTGCCGGGAACTCCATTAAGCAGCACTGAGGAATACCCAGAAGCAAAAATCATATCTATCCACATTAACCATTTTGGACCAAAACCTCTGGAAACAAGTATTTCTCTAATAGTCGTGTGCTCAATCATATCAAAGGCTTTCTCAAAATTAAGTTTGAGAATAATAAGTTCTTGGCCAGATTGTTGACACTTATGGATGAATTCATAAGACCAAGCAAGGCAATCTTGAATTGATTTGTGCTTTAGGAACCCATATTGATTTTTATGAACCAACCCCAGAACCACAACTTGTAGTCTATTGGCCAACAATTTTGTGATGATTTTAATTGAACAATAGAGAGATGGGTCCGAAATCATTTGCAGTACATGAGCACCTTTTTTGGGCAGAAGAGTGATGTAGGAAGAGTTAATGCTTTGCAGATTTATTTTCTCATGATAAAAATCCTCAATCAGTAGCTAGAAATCAGGAGCAATGATGTCCCAACAGTGTTTGATGAAGTCAGTGTTAAATCCTTCAGGCCCAGGAGATTTATCTGAAGGTAGTTCTTTCACAACTTCATCAATTTCTTCTTTTGAAAAAGGCTTCTCTAAATCCAGCAGGTTGTGATTTTTCCGAATTAAAGAGTTCAACCGTAACATTTGAAAGTGGGAATTATGTTGCTCAATCTATTCTTAAATGCCCTCCACAAAATTGCAGACTTAGAATTATGATCTTGCTGCATAATGCCATGTTCATCTTGTAGACTCACAATGTGGTTCCTTCTGTAATTAATTGTGGCCTTTGTCAGTGTCAAAACCGGCGGATCTCGGGTAGGGGGTCCCGAAGTGTGCGTCTAAGGCTAATGGTAATAGGAGGCAGGGGACACGATGTTTTACCCAGGTTCTGGCCCTCTCTATGGAGGTAATACCCTACTTCCTGCTTCATTGATCTTGATGATATGAGTATTACAAGAGTTGATCTACCACGAGATCGTAGAGGCTAAACCCTAGAAGCTAGCCTATGATTATGATTGTTGTTCTACGGACTAAACCCTCCGGTTTATATAGACACCGGAGGGGGCTAGGGTTACACAGAGTTGGTTACAAAGAAGGAGATCTAACATCCGAATCGCCAAGCTTGTCTTCCATGCAAAGGAGAGTCCCATCCGGACACGGTACGAAGTCTTGAGTCTTGTATCTTCACGGTCCAACAGTCTGGCCAAAGTATATAGTCCGGCTGTCCGGATACCCCCTTATCCAGGACTCCCTCAGTAGCCCCTGAACCAGGCTTCAATGACGATGAGTCCAGCGCATAGATTGTCTTCGGCATTGCAAGGCGGGTTCCATCTCCAAGTACTCCAAAGTAGATTAAGGATCGTGTCTGGCTCTGTAAGAGAATTTCCGCACACCACCGTAGAGAGCATAACACTTTACAAATCTAATCTGCTGACAATTTCTCACGGTGTGCCCTTACGTCGCGGCCTGGCTCAATACGAACCGGTTTTTCTCGGACTACCATGACACGCACTGCAAGGCGGTTTTATTGGCATGCCTCATCGAAGCAGAGATCGTGTTCCTCTTATTATGAGATTCCCATCAATACGGGCGCGGGCAACCCCACTATGCCTGTTGGTATGACTCCGTGTTTTTAGGCAAGTCCCAAGCGGTTACGCTGAGGACGCGTGATATTCACCCCCTTTATAGAGGGGCCGAGGCCTATCCCTCTTTCCTACCCCGCTCGCGCCTTTCCGCATCTCGATTTCCAACACCCGAAGCCCAAGCTTAGGCACTTTGGATCTTCAATCATGTCCGGATCCAACCTTCAAGGCCGGTGGATGGCCTCCTTTGTTACAGAGGAGGACATTGCGAAGCTTAGGGAGGTCAGATATCTGACCGCCGACATCAAGCACAGGCTTCCTGATCTAGGGCAAGTCATCCCTACTCCCGAGCCCAACGAGAGCGTCGTATTTGTTTCTCACTTCCTCCATGGCTTAGGCTTCACCCTCGATCCCTTTGTGAGAGGGCTCATGTTCTATTACGGGCTAGATTTTCATGATCTAGCTCCGGACTCCATCCTTCACATCTCGTCGTTTATCGTCGTGTGCGAAGCCTTCCTCCACATCACCCCGCACTTCGGCTTATGGCTCAAGACCTTCAATGTAAAGCCGAAGGCCATCAAGGGGCGACACGCGGAGTGCGAAGGCGCTGCAATAAGAAGAAACGGCGATGCCCCATGGCCAGAGGGCTTCTTCCTGGAGGTGTCCAATCTATGGCAGTGGAGGTGGTTCTACGTCACGGCTCCTAGAGGCACAAAGTGGGTGGCTGCCCCCGACTTCCGCTCGGGCCCTCCGCCTCAACTGGCGTCGTGGGCCAATGTGGGACTAGATTGGGGGCCTACTAATGACGTACCGACATTGCAGAGCCGCATTCAGGAGCTTCTTGAGAGGGACATCAGTCTTGTCAGCGTGATTCAGGTAATGCTAGTCCGACGGATCTTGCCATGCAAACGTCAGCCTCTCCGGATGTGGGAGTTCAACCCGGAAGGTTCGCGAACTATTCAGCACTTCTTCGGCATGACACTCAAAGGGATGTGTTGGTTATTCTTCGGACCACAAGTAAAGTGTCCGGACACCATCGAGGATGCGGGCCTGAGCTGCAACTGCCCAGATACCCAAGTAAGTAACCTAGAAACCAAACACTTCGTTTATATTTATCACAACATTATTCTGAAAACCATCCGCGGCCAAGATTGGCTCAGCAAGGCGGAGAGAATCAGGTGTCCGGCACCACTTCCCAAAGGCTCGCCTAGTCCTGCAATAGCCAGGATGCTTAGTCGTGTGCTAAGTCAAGTGCGCTCGGGGAAAGACGAGGGGGAGAACAAAGAAGCAGAGCTTCACACATTGCACCACCAAACCGGGGGAATTACTATTTCCATGAAGGAGGATAGTCGGGGAGGGGAATCTAAGGTCTCCTCCCCCCGCGGGAAGAAGAGGGCCGCCTCCGAAGACTTGGAGACGGAGGTGCCTAGACAAGGGAAGAAAACTTCACCAGGGGGCCCTGCCCCGGAGGGCGTCCTCACCACGCCATGCCCGAAACGGGCTAGCCCTCCGCCGAGCTGTAAGTTAATCGTAAATACAAAGCTACTGCTTCCTCCTCCGAGAACAATAACCAGGATCCATTCTTTGCAGTCCGGCTAGTAGCTTTTCTCGACAGAGTTCGTCTTTGGGGGATCTTCTTCCGGAGATGATGGAGAGTGAAACCCCACCTGCCTCTCCGCCTCATAGGGAGGGCAACCTTGAGGTGTCGTCATGGTGGAGTCTAGATTCGCTGAGACCAGAAGCTAATACTTCGGCCGCCCTGAGCCCGGAGAGTTCGGCTCCCACGGGGGCCAATAAGAAGGGTCCGGCACAGTCCGGCGACCGGCCGAACACGCCAACGGGCCTTCTGGAGCAAGCTGCTCTCTCGGAGGATCACCGTTCGTTAATGGGCACGGTGCTTAAGAAGATTTCATCCGCCACAAGCGGGTTGAATGAAGCTTTTACGAGCCTGCTCAAAGGATTTGAGGTACATAATGAGATACATAATTTTTGGTTGTACCGCACACGCTAGGTGTGCTCCGTATAGATTGTAGCCCCTAAGACTTAGGTTGCCAGCCCTAGGTGGCAAACAAAGGATCACACTCTTAAGTAATGATCGCACTACATTCATGCGCAGGGGCTAAGGGTCTGGCGGTAGGCCGGACCGCTGAATTCGCCGAACTGAGGCGACAAATTGGAGTTGTGGACGCCGACATCACGCTTGTGAACGAGCGGCTTAACGAGTCACAGAGTATGTGCTCTGTTTTCCTTATTTGATATAGGAAATATTAAGAGGAGCATAATGTTAATGTGATATGCTTCGGCTGTAGGCGGAGCTGCTGCCGTGGAGGCCCTGAGGGTGGAGCTTGCCCTAGCCAAGGAACAAGGCCGGGCTAGCAATGTGGCTGCCCTAAAGGCGGCCGAAGATTTGAGAGCCGAATAGGTTGCTCATCGCCGAAGGGAAGATAAAATAGCCGAGATGGCCGGTATGAGCTCCTTGAAAAGGAGAATCAGGCGAAGTCGGCTGACCTGAAGAAGGCCCTTGATGCGGCCAAGGAGACGCGTTCCGAAATTAGGGATGCGCCGGAGGAGCTTCGATAGGCCGGAGAAATCGCGGCTGGAAGCCCCTATTTGCTGCGGATGAAGTTCTTAGATCCAAAGTATGCTCCTCTGGATCGACGCTGGAGCGCTCCAGACGCGTATGCGGATCTGGCAAAAAGTACGGCTGATGCGACCAAGTTTTTCGAGGATCAAAAAGATAGTGAAGTAGAAAGGCTATTCTGGGCGCAATTCAGTGCTCCAACGTGCCCGTTGCCATTGAGTGAAAGGATGGCCGCTGTGGCCGAGCTCCATAGGTTGTCCGGTCTTGCAATGAGGTCTATAATAGACCATCTATGGCCGAAGGGACCGAAGCCGGACAGTTATTTTGGTTTAGTGCAACAATTCCTTGGTGCCGTATCACAAATCGATGCCATGAAGAGGTTGGCGTGCATAGAGGGTGCGTGGATGGCTCTTGCCCATGTTAAAACATATTGGGCAGATATGGAGGCCACCATAATTGCCACCTAGAATCCGGCGGGAAGCCAGGATCCAGCCGAGCACTATTTCAGGCAGGTTACAGAAGGTGCTCATTTAATAGAGGCTCAGTGCTTGAAGAGTTTCATGTTCGAGTGACAAATCGTTCCGTTGTAAAAACAATTGTATTTGAATTATGGAGGCTATGTTTATACTTTCGCCCGAAAGTGTTATTGTGCCTCCTGTGCGGCCATTTGATGTATATATAACCTGAAAGTTAGCAGTCGTTGGCTTCAGCCCCCACGCATACAATGCGGGGGTGTTCGCAAAAATGTGTGTAATCATAGTTGATCCAATGTCTTGGTCCATTAATGAGGTGATCGCATGTCGAACTAGGCAACCGGACTATATAGCTTTAACACTTTCACTTAGCCATAGGAGTTTGACGGTGGGGCTACTATGTAGCCCCTGGTACCTTCGCGTGCATCCGGATACGGGCGCGTGTATACATGACTGGGAAACGGCCCTTTGTTAGTGCGGAGGAATCCTAAAGATTCCGATGAGTCCTCGAGTGGTTGACCAGTCTCTTGCTATATCACGACAGTCAGTTTTCGGCTTTCTCTACTGAGGTGCTCATCCGGAATAACCAAGGCACAATCGTAGTAGTTCTCCTTTGGCCGCCTTAGCCGATAGAAACGGAACGTAAGGCAGCAAACCCAGGAGCCGGGCAAACCAAACATTTGACCAAAGACATGATTCAGAGCTGATGCATATAAGGCCAAACTCGCGACGCCGAACACTCCCGAAGGTATTCGGACTTTATAACATATACTGGGCTGAGTAGCGCCCTTGATTATGAACCCTGCATTTCCAGGTACGTGTGTTAGTCTATCGTGGCGAAATGCCAATAATGCCAGTATCCCCTGTGGGTGTATTGGGTACCCATGGGATGTCGAGCAACAAGAGATAATAAAGACGGTTTACACAGGGGCTTAATCTAAAGAGAAACATTTGAGCGGGGCCCTGCTACACGTCTGCTCCTTTGTCTCTGTTGTTCCGTGTCCTGGTAGGGTGTCGCACGAATGGTGTCTGTAAAAAGGAAAACTCATGTAAAGGAGTATACGTAAGCGTGCGAAGAGTTGGTTATTATCAATGGATAGTAGAAGTGTAAGAAATTGGTCTGTTAATAAGGTTAAGCCAAAAGGTGGGCTTTATTGCATGTTTGCAGCCCCTGATGCCCTCTATGGGATTATGTGTATAGCACCCAGCTCAGGTTTATCTGGGCTATTACCGACGGTGGTGCGCCGGACTCGTCTAACCGTGTTCGTGGTCTTAACGACCGATCATACGTTCTGATAGGAGAGGCCGCTTAGTGTCCGGCTGCTAGTGCCACTGCATACTCTTCCGCACGTAAGGAACGCTCTATATTTCCGCTAACGGTGATGATGCCACGTGGACTGGGCATCTTGAGTTTAAGGTAGGCATAGTGTGGTACTGCGTTGAAGCGAGCGAAGGCCGTTCTTCCGAGCAATGCATGATAACCACTTTGGAGGGGAGCGATGGTGAAGAGTAATTTCTTCGCTTCTGAAGTTGTCTGGGGAACCGAATGTCACCTTTAATACGAGGGAGCCCCTGTAGCGGGCCTCAACGCCTGGTATGAACCCTTTAAAGGTGGTGTTACTTTCGCTGATTCTGGATGGGTCTATCCCCATCTTGCGGACAGTGTACTGATATATTAGACTGAGACTGCTGCCGCCGTCCATGAGGACACGAGTGAGATGGTATCCATTGATTATTGGGTCGAGCACCAAGGCAGCTGATCCTCCGTGCCGGATACTAGTCATGTGGTCCCTGTGATCAAAGGTGATCGGGCAGGCCGACCAGGGGTTGAGTTTGGGGGCGACGGGCTCTATAGCGTATGCGTCTTTGAGCGCGTGTTTGCGCCTTCTCTTTGGTATGTGAGTCGCGTAGATCATGTTTACTGTTTTTACCTCTGGTGGGAATTTTTTTCTGTCCCCCAGTGTTCGGCTAGCGAGGCTCATCCTCGTCTTCACTTGGTGTTTCCCATCCCTTGTGTTCGGCATTTAACTTACCAGCCTGCTTAAAGACCCAGCATTCTCTGTGAGTGTGGTTCGCAGGTTTTTCGGGGGTGCCATGAATTTGGCACAATCTGTCCAGGACTTTGTTCAGGCCGGACGATCCCTCTTTGCTGCCTTTAAATGGCTTCTTTTGTTGACCGGGTCAAGAGCCCCTGAATCCGGCGTTGACCGCCGTGTTGTGCGGACTTTCTTCCTTGTTTCGACGCTTGTTTTTATTGCGCTGTGGCTTCCCGTTGCCATCCCTAATTTTGGATGTGCCCGGGTCGCTGGTGCCTCTACGGGCCAACCAGCTGTCTTCACCCGCGCAGAAGCGGGTCATATGGCTTGTTAAGGCTTCCCTTGTCCTTGGCTTTTCTTGGCCGAGGTGTCTAGCGAGCCACTCATCTTGGATACTGTGCTTGAAGGCCGCTAGGGCTTCGGCATCCGGACAATCGACAATTTGATTCTTCTTAGTGAGAAATCTCTTCCAAAGCTTACGGGTGGACTCTCCGGGCTGTTGTATTATGTGACTTAAATCGTCAGCGTCCGGAGGTCAGACATAGGTCCCTTGAAAATTGACCCTGAAAGCGTCCTCAAGTTCTCCAAACTTCCGATTAAATTTTCGGGGAGGCTTTTCAACCAGTGCCGAGCTGGCCCCTTCAACTTGAGGGGAAGGTATTTGATGGCATGGAGGTCGTCCCCACGAGCCATGTGGATATGAAGGATAACATCCTCAATCCAGACCCCGGGGTCTGTCGTTCCGTCTTATGCCTCGATGTTCACGGGTTTGAATCCCTGTGGAAATTCATGATCCAGTACCTCTTTGGTGAAGCACAGAGGGTGCATAGCCACTCTGTATCTAGACATGTTGTGGCATATTGTCGACTGCTGTTGTGTCCGGTGTTGATTCCGAACTGGTATCCGATCAGTCTGATTGTTTTGGTGACCATAATCCCGCGCCGGAGCATGTCCTCTAGATCCATGGATGGACCTGGTCGCACCGACCTTTTTGTCCAGGAGCTCACATAAATTGTGTGCGGCAGTAGCTGCTCTGTCGTGGTCATGAAGTGGTTGGTCCGGCCTGCTGGCCATATTGTTCTTTGATGGAATGGCCTCAACATCGAATTCTGACAGCAGCTTGCGCTTTGGGTAGCTCTTTGTGTGGCGATCGTCGCCATATTTTTCTTTAGTGTCTAGCACTTTATTCCATCTGCGGTTGAGCATTTCCTGCGCGGCCTTAAGCCTTTGTTTATGCTTCTTTAGGCTTCTCACAGTGGCCATAAGCCTTCTGTGGAGGTTATCACGTTCCAAACGTTTTTCCGGGACGATGAATGCATTGTCATCCAGACTGTACTCTTCTCCGGAGGCAGGTTGATGAGTTCGGCCCTCGGGATCGCTGTGATCGGGTGTCTGCTCCTGGCTGTGTTCGGCGTGACCTGGCTCATCCTGCTCCATCGCTGGGTCCATATGGTCGTTGTTGCCTTTAGAGTTGTATGGGGTGTCGATTTTTCTAGCGCTGTTATCGCTATTTTTACTGTTGCTGGACTTAGAGCAGCGTCTGCGTCGTTGTTTTGGCTTTTGTCCGGGGGTTTTATCCTCCATTGTGTCCTTTTTGTCGCCATTGTCCTCCTTAGGCGTGTCCACCATGTATATATCATATGATGAGGTGGCAGTCCAGCGCCCCGTGGGCGGTGGTTCCAAATCGTCCCCTGCGCCGATGTCTATACCGTCAGTGTAGTTGGAGTCGAAGTCAAGCATGTCTGTTACATCATCGACAGTGGCTATTAAGTGGGTGGTGGGTGGGCGGAGATTTTCTTCGTCGTCCGAATCCCCCTCGAGCCGGACATAGTTCGGCAAAGAGTCCTCTGATAAAGAGAGAGACCTTAAAGAGTTTAGCACATCGCCAAAGGGTGGGTGCTGAAATATATCCGCAGTGGTGAACTCCATTACCGGAGCCCAATCGGATTCGATGGGCCCGGGTGTGAACGGTCTGGAACCTACAGCCGGACACAAGTCCGGGGGTCTGGTGACACAGACTTCCTTGGGGGTGGAGTCTGTGTTCGGCTTTACCGCCGATGAATATGCAGCCTCCGGGGCGGGGTCCATCCACCCGTCCTTGGACGATGCAATCTCCCCCGGATTTAGGTCCGAGGCTATTGCAGGTGCGATATCCCGAATTTTGTCTGACAGCAGATCTAAGCCATGCTCGTCGTGACTGTTCGCTCCTGGCGTAGGACCAAATCCGCCGAAGATCAAGTTTCCGCGGATATCGGCCGTGTAGTTCAAGTTTCCGAACCTGACCTGATGGCCAGGGCGTAGCTGTCGATCTGCTCCAGATGGCCAAGCGAATTGGTCCACAGTGCGAAGCCGCCGAGCACGAAGATCTGTCCGGGGAGAAAAGTCTCACCCTGGACTGCATTGTTGTTGATGATTGAAGGAGCCATCGAGCCTTGCAGTGACGACACAGAGGAACTCTCAATGAAAGCACCAATGTCGGTATCAAAACCGGCGGATCTCGGGTAGGGGGTCCCGAACTGTGTATCTAAGGCTAATGGTAACAGGAGGCAGGGGACACGATGTTTTACCCAGGTTCGGGCCCTCTATATGGAGGTAATACCCTACTTCCTGCTTGATTGATCTTGATGATATGAGTATTACAAGAGTTGATTTACCACGAGATTGTAGAGGCTAAACCCTAGAAGCTAGCCTATGATTATGATTGTTATTCTATGGACTAAACCCTCCAGTTTATATAGACACCGGAGGGGGCTAGGGTTACACAGAGTCGGTTACAAAGAAGGAGATCTAACATCCGAATCTCCAAGCTTGTCTTCCACGCAAAGGAGAGTCCCATCCAGACACGGTACAAAGTCTTGAGTCTTGTATCTTCATGGTCCAACAGTCCGGCCAAAGTATATAGTCCGGCTGTACGGATACCCCCTTATCCAGGACTCCCTCACCCTTAACTTGCAGATATTTGGCGTTGGCTTCCCCTTGTGTGATCCACCTGATAGTGGCCCTCTGCTTCCAATAAGCCTTTTGGAGAGATAATAAGTTGAGAAGATGATGTTTAACAATCCCCTGCCATTCCATTCTACATTGGACAATTCTCTAAACTCCTCAATATCATCAAGAAACTGAATCATGTCATTGCAGGAGCTAATACTAATTGCAAGTTGAGAAATGTTTCTTGCCCAGATCTTTATTCCCTTCCTCAATCTCTTAAACTTAGCAGTGATTCTCTTAGCACTATTGGGCTCATTCACTTGTTGCTGCCATATGTTTTCACCATCTCTTTAAAGCTATCCATTTGAAGCCATAAGTTTTCAAATCTAAAGACCTTTGACTTTGGGAATAAGAGTGCCCACAGAAATAAGACAAGGCACATGATCTGAAATAGGCTTGGATAAAGAAGTGACCATAGTATTGGGAAAATTCGACGTCCAAGCTTCTAAAGAAAACACCCAATCAAGCTTTTCAAGCAAAGGTCATCCGTGCATATTGCTCCAAGTGAAGTCCCTCCCTTTTAAGGGCATTTCAAGTAGTCCCAGGGACCTAATGGCCTCATTGAAAACCATCACGTCATTAATGTTACCTCCCTCTCTATTTCTATTATATGGATATATGGTGTAGTTAAAATCCCCCCCCCCCACAAGCTAGTTACAATCATCAGGCAATTGTATATTTTTAAACCAGTTCATGAAGATAATTCTCTCTTCAGTTAGACAGGGTCCATAGACATTAGTCAGATACCAATTGGTGTCACAAATCTTAGAGGAGAACTTTATGGAAACAGAGAATTTGTTTTGGAAGACAACTTCTCCAGAAAACATGGAGTCATTCAACTAATAAACCACCAGAAGCACCCACATCCGGCTGAAAATCAAACTTATTCAATCTTTTGGGACAAAAGTGTGTAATGTAACCAGAGTCAAAGCTCTCTCTCTCTTGGTTTCCTACAGACAAATTATGTCACAACACGCTCCTTCAATTTTATTACTGATAGCCAGCCACTTATTTTTGTCATTAATATGCTCTTATATTTCTTTACCGAGGGAGTATTATAGTAAACTCGCAATCCCGTCTCATCCCCATTTCCTCTTCTTCCCGTGCCTCCCCTCTCATGGCAGGACAGAGCCGAAACCCTAGTGATACGTCTCCAACGTATCTATAATTTATGAAGTATTCATGCCATGTTTACAATAGTTTTATACAATTTTGGTATGATTTGATTAGAACTAACCCGGACTGATGCTGTTTTCAGCAGAACTACCGTGGTGTTGTATTTGTGCAGAAATAAAATTTCTTGGAATGCGCTGAAAATCAACGGAGAATTTTTCTGGAAAATATAAAAAATAGTGGAACAAAAAGTTATCAGAGAGGAGTCCCGTGGGGGCCACGAGGGTGGGCCCCTGTGCCTCGTGGACACCTCGAGGGCCCCCCCTAACTTGTTCTCGACGCCAAACCCTCCTATAAATACCCAAACTTCTAGAAAGAAACCTAGATCGGAAGTTCCGCTACCGCAAGCCTCTGTAGCCACGAGAAATCAATCTAGGCCCTCTCTGGCACCCTGCCGGAGGGGGCCATCATCATCGAAGGCCATGTGGAAGGATCTCGAAGGGGCTATCATCACCACGAAGGCCAAGGACCAGAGGGGGAACCTCTCCCCATCCAGGGTGGAGGCCATGGAGGAGTAATCACAAGGTGGAGAACCTCTCCTCCTCTCTCGGTGGCGCCGGAGTGCCATCGGGAGGGGAATCATCACCGCGGTGATCGTCTTCATCAACATCACCATCATCATCACCATCCTCATATCTTTTATATGGTCCACTCTCCTGCACCCCGCTGTAATCCCTACTTGAACATGGTGCTTTATGCTAAATATTATGATCCAATGATGTGTTGCCATCCTATGATATTTTGAGTAGATATCCTTTGTCTTTGGGTTGATTGATGATCTAGATTGGTATGAGTTGTATGTTTTATTTTGGTGTTGTCCTATTGTGCCCTCCGTGTCGCGCAAGCATGAGGGATTCCCACTATAGGGTGTTGCAATACGTTCATGATTCGCTTATAGTGGGTTGCTTGAGTGACAGAAGCATAAACCCGAGTAAGGGGGTTGTTGCGTATGGGATAAAGGGGACTTGATATGTTAATGCTATGGTTGGGTTTTACCTTAATGATCTTTAGTAGTTGCGGATGCTTGCTAGAGTTCCAATCATAAGTGCATATGATCCAAGAAGAGAAAGTATGTTAGCTTATGCCTCTCCCTCATATGAAATTGCAATAGTGATTACCGGTCTTGTTAACAATTGCCTAGGACAATTCCGCACATCGACCCATCATTATTCCACACTCGCTATTTATAATACTTAAGTAATATATTCTAACTCTATGATAATAACACCTACTTTTATAGTTTAGCTCTCCGATATCATGCAAAGTTATCCTCTTCATACCCACAACGTAGTTTTATTTCTTGTTTCTAGTTGGAAGCAAACGTTCGGTGTACGTAGAGTCGTATCAGTGGCAGATAGGACTTGAGAGAATATTGATCTTACCTTTAGCTCCTTGTGGGTTCGACACTCCATGCTTATCACTTCCACCTTTGGGAATTGCTATGATGATTCCCTGCACTTGGGGATTATCACCTAGCCACTACGGCCACCCGACCCCCTTGTTGGCGCCATATTTGGTCGCGGTGGCAGAGGGTGAGGGAGTCCTGGACTAAGGGGTCCTCGGACAGCCGGACTATATACTTTGGCCGGACTATTGGACTATGAAGATACAAGATAGAAGACTTCATACCGTGTCCAGATGGGACTCTCCTTTGCGTGGAAGGCAAGCTTGGCAATTCGGATATGTAGATTCCCTTCTCTGTAACCAACTTTGTACAACCCTAGTCCCCCCCGGTGTCTATATAAACCGGAGGGGTTTAGACTTCAAGGGTTTAGCCACAACAATCATAACCTCATAGGCTAGACTTCTAGGGTTTAGCCATTACGATCTCGTGGTAGATCAACTCTTGTAATACTCATATTCATCAAGATCAATCAAGCAGGAAGTAGGGTATTACCTCCATAGAGAGGGCCCGAACCTGGGTAAACATTGTGTCCCCCGCCTCCTGTTACCATTAGCCTTAGACGCATAGTTTGGGACCCCCTACCTGAGATCCGCCAGTTTTGACACCGACATTGGTGCTTTCATTGAGAGTTCCACTTCGTCGTCACTAGAAGGTTTGATGGCTCCATCAATTGTCTACAACAACATAGTCCAGGGGGAGATCTTCATCCCCGGACATATCTTCGTATTCGGCGGCTTCGCACTGCGGGCCAATTCGCTTGGCCATCTAGAGCAGATCGATAGCTACGACCCTGGCCATCAGGTCAGATTTGGAAGCCTGAATTTTGTGGCCGACATCCGTGGAGACTTGATCTTCGATGGGTTCGAGCCCGTGATGGCTGTCCTCGGCCACCATGATGAATATGACACATCTGGCCGTGTGCAGGAGATAGCGCCAGTGACCACCCTGGCCTTAAAATTGGAGCAAACCGCGTCATCCAAAGACGGGAAGCTTAACCCCGCCACGGAGGCTGCAGACTCAGCGGCGCTCGAGCCGCACACAGACCCAACTTCGAGCTGGGCTTGTGTCACCAGAACCTTGGACTCATCTCCGGCCATGTGTTCCTGACCGAGTGCATCCGCGTCCATCGAACCCAATTGGGCGCCAGTCTTGGAGTTCAACGCCGTGGACATCTTTCAGGACTCGCCTTTTGGCGACATGTTAAACTCACTGAAGTCCCACCCCTTGTTAGGGAATTCTCAGCCGAGCTATGTCCGGCTTGAATGGGAAGCAGACGAAGAAGAACTTCATTTCCCACCACCACCCACTTCATTGCCACGGTCGAGGACTTAACCAACACGCTCGATTACGGCTTAGAGGACATCAACGGTATGGACGACGATGCCGAAGAGGATCAGACACAAAAACAAACACCTTTAGGGTAGTGGACAGCTACATCGTCATACGATATATACATGGTGGACACAACAAAGGAGAATGAGGCCGACGGCGATAACAGCATGCCTGTCGATGAACCTCCCAAGCGCCAGCGTCCCAAGCGCTAACCCCGATCCGACAAAAGGAAAAACAACAATATTTTCATGGACGATGATGATAATCTGAACCAAGCCGAGGACCTCACAGACCCAACATTGGAGCAGGGTGTGCGAGAGGACGGAGAACACAATCCGGAGATGTTGTCCGACCACAGTGACGCAGAAGATAGCAATTACCAACCTGTCTCTGAAGAGGAGATCAGCCTGGGCGACGACGAGTTTGTCATCCCAGAAGAACCATTAGAACAAGAACGCCTCCACCAAAGGCTTATCACCACCGCAAGGAGCCTGAAGAAGCAGAAGTAGCGGCTTAAAGCCGCACAGGATACGCTCAACGACAAATGGAACGAAGTGCTTGACGCTGAGGAAAAATACGGCGGTAATCTCCAGACAAAGAGCTATCCTAAACGTAAGCTGCTACCCGAATTTGACGACAAGGCTATCGCGCCTATACCACCAAAATACAATACGACCGATAGGACGGACCGACCACCTCGTGGCCGAGACAGAGCGGCTAGCAATGCCGTACACAAGCCCGCACCCCCTCCCTGCAAGGGAAGGAAGGTCGTGGCCCAGGACTAGAAACATGATCTACATGAGGACCTGGACAAAAAGGCTGGCAAAACCAGGTCCATTTAGGGATCCAGGGAACGTGCTCCTACACGGGACCACAATTATCAAACAAAATACGCTGGCCATTTACCATCTTAGAACCAATACCGAACACTACAACCGTCGGACCCAATCCACGACACAGCCAGATACAGGGGTGCTGCACACCCTCTGTGCTTCACCGTTGAGGTGCTGGAACATGATTTCCCATAAGGGTTCAAACCCGTAAACATCGAGGCATATGATGGAACGATGGACCCTGCGGTTTGGATAGAAGACTTTATTCTCCATGCCATCAAATATTTACCCCTCAAGCTAAAAGGACCAGCTCGGCACTGGCTAAAAATCCTCCCTGAAAACTCCATAAGAAGCTGGGAGGAACTTGAGGACGCTTTTTGGGCCAATTTCCAAGGGACCTATGTCCGGCCCCCGGATGCAGACGATCTAAGTCACATAATCCAACAACCCGGAGAATCAGCCCGTAAGCTTTGGAACCGGTTTCTCACTAAGAAGAACCAAATCATCGACTGTCCGGACGTCGAAGCCTTAGCGGCCTTCAAACACAGTGTCCGGGACAAATGGATATCCAGACACCTCGACCAGGAAAAGCCAAGGACTATGGCCGCCTTAACCACGCTCATGACCCGCTTTTGCGCGGCCGAAGACAGCTGGTTAGCCCGCAGTAGCATCAGCGACCCTGGCACATCTGAAGTTAGGGATGGTAATGGAAAACCATGACGCAAAAAAAATAAACATCGGAATAATGAAGAAAGCCCAAACAATACAGCGGTAAACGCTGGATTCCGGGGCTCCAGACCGGGTCAACAGAAGAAGCCATTTAAAGGCAACAAAGACAGTCCGTCCAACCTGGATAAAATTCTAGACAGGCCCTGCCAGATCCACGACACTCCCGATAAACCAGCCAATCATACCAACAAAGAATGTTGGGTCTTCAAGCAGGCCGGCAAACTCAATGCCGAACACAAAGGGAAGGGACCATAGAGCAAAGACGAGGATGAACCTCGCCAGCCGAACACGGGGGGACAGAAGAAATTTCTACCGGAGATCAAAACAGTGAACATGATCTATGTCACTCATATCCCAAAGTGGGAGCGCAAACGCGCACTCCGAGATGTCTATGCTGTTGAGCCCGTCGTCCCCAAATTCAACCCATGGTCGGCCTGCCCGATCACCTTCGATCGCAGGGATCATCCGACTAGTATCCGTCACGGGGGTTCGGCTGCCCTAGTGCTCGACCCAATAATCGACGAATACCACCTCACTCGAGTCCCCATGGACGACGACAGTAATCTCAATCTGATATATCAGGACACTGTCCACAAGATGGGGATAGACCTGTCAAGAATCAATCCAAGCAACACTACCTTTAAAGGAGTCATACCGGGCGTGGAAGCCCGCTGCACGGGCTCTCTAACATTGGATGTTGTATTCGGCTCCCCCAACAACTTTCGAAGTGAAGAACTAATCTTCTACATTGCTCCGTTCCGAAGCGGCTATCATGCACTACTCGGAAGAATGACCTTCGCCCATTTTAGTGCAGTCCCGCATTACGCTTATCTAAAACTCAAAATGCCTGGACCACGTGGCGTCATCACGGTTAGCGGAAATATGGAGCGCTCTCTTTGTACAGAAGAATACACGGCAGCTCTAGCAGTCGAAGCACAAAAAGGCCTATTCTAGCCAAGCAGCTCGTCGGTCTTTAAGACCGCGGAACTAGCTAAATGTATCCGGCGCACACCTCAGTGCGGCAGCTCAGATAAACCTGAACTCGATTAGCAGCTACGCCCCCATCGACCGCCCCATAAGGAGACCGCATATGTGCCACGTATACATAAATATACAATCACAACTCCTTGGGTGGCGACGGGGGCACACTGCACATAAAAAGTCCATAGTTCGTCTCGACCCTATTCGGACTCCAGAAGCTATATTTCACGGTTCATTAAAACGAACCAGCTTTACTTACGACCACACCAGAATTATTTTACCTGGTTTTTTCCTTTCTATAGATGGCCACCATACTATACCCTTCAAGGACACCTTACAACGGAGACAAAGGCGCATACGTGCAGTAGGGCCCCGTATTAAGGTTTCTCTTTTAGATTAAGACCCTGTGTAGACCTTTTTTTATCTCTCTTTGTTTTATACTTTCCTGGCATGTAAAATGTCCAAGAAAGATATCGGCATTATCTGTAAAGTTATGGCTCACTGTACTAAAGTAGATGTTATAGAAGCAACTCGGTTCGCATTGTGTTTTGAGATTTATGCTCTCACCACCTACGCTCTTTCCCCACGTCGGATTGCCATACATGCCTTGATACCAGGGTCTATCACCAGGGGCTGTATTCAACCCGGTGTATATTGAAAAGTCCGGACACTTGTAGGGAGTGTTCGGCGTCGCGAGTTTGGCCTTATATGCATCAACTCCGAATCATGTCTTTGGTCAATAGTTGGGTTGCCCGGCTCCTGTGCTTACTACCTTATGTTCCGCTATATCGGCTAGGGTAGTAAAGGGAGAACTAATGCGATTGTGTCCTGGCTCGTTCGGATGAGCACCTCAGTAGAGAAATAATGCGAGAGCTGGTCAACCACTCGATGACTCATCGGAATCTTCGCGATTCCCTCCGTGTTAAACGAATGACCGTCCTTTCGGTCACGTATGTATACACACCGTATTCAGATAACCGCGGACATACCAGGGGCTATATAGTAGCCCCACCATCAAACTCCTATGGCTAAGTGAAAGTGTTAAAGCTCTATAGTCTGATTGCCTAGTTCGCTGCACTAACACCTCCTTAACGGACCAATACGTTGGGTCAAGTGTGATCAAGTGCTTTTCCGAACACCCCCGCGTTATACACGAGGGGGCTGAAGCCAACGACTACAAACTTTCAGATTGTATATATGAAAAAGACGGCCGCACAAGAGGCACTAAAACTTTTCGGGCAAAAAGTATAAAAACATAGCCTTAAATATATCATAATATTGTTATTACAATTTTGATACACTTCACTCGAACATAATATTTTTCGAGCACTGACCCTCTATTAAGCGGGCACCCTCTAGGACATCTTCAAAGTAATGTTCTGTCATGTTAAGGTCCTTGCCTTCGGGTGGACTCCGCGTTGCAATATTGGTGGTCTTCATCTTCGCCTAGTATATCTTGACACTGGCAAGGGCCATCTGTGCACCTTCTATGCACGTTGACCGCTTCACAACGTCAATACACGACACCGCATTAACAAGTCGATGCACCAAACCGAAATAACTATTCAGAATAGGTTCAGCTAGCCACAATCGGGCTATGACGTCCTTCATGGCAGTGCCGAACATCTTGTGGAGCTCGGCCCGCTGGGCCATCTGTTCGTTCAACAGTGGATGCTTCGGCGTGTCAAATTGCGACCAAAACAACTTTTCTGTCGCATGTCCTTCTTGCGCGTGGAAAAACTGATTCGCATCAGCAACACTCTTTGGCAGGTCCATAAAGGTGTCTGGAGAACTCCACAGTTGATTAAGCGGCGCATACTTCGGATCGCCAAACTTAGTTTGCAATAAAAAGGGCTTACCTGCCGCGATCTCCCCAGCTTGTCGGATCTCCTCCCGAGCTGCTGTAGACTCAGACCGGGCGTCCTTCGCCTCTTGTAAGTCCTTGTCAAGATCGACCATTTGGCTTTGTTATCTTCCTCAAGAACTTGGCATCGGCTAGTGGCATTCTTCATCTCAAGTGCCATGGTAGATATTCTCTCCTTGCACTGACGCCGAGCAGTCTGCTCGACTCTTAATTCGACGGTTACCTTTTTGGCAGCCGCATTGCTCATCCTGGCTTGCTCGTTGGCCCGGGCAAGTTCCGCCCGAAGGGTTTCAATTGCGGCGGCACCATCTGCAGTTATGCATATACAAATAATCAGTATCACGCTCATTTTATAATACTAACATGTACTGAATGCCCCAAAGACATACCCTGCTCCTCGTCAAGCCGCCTCTTAATAAGCGTGATGTCATCATCCGCCACATCAACCTTCTGATTCAGATGTGCTACCTCGGTAGCTTGGGCAGTCGCCACGGATGTAACAACCTGTGTTTCAATTAGTCAGATCATTTCCTGGGCATATATTTTTGATCCTCCGACCGCATCCCTTTGGATATCAACCAGAGTCTCAGGGGCTACTATCTATACACATGTGCAATTTGCACTTACAATATAATTGAAATTACACTACATACCTCGAAGCCTCTTAGTAGGCTAGAAAAGGCTTCATTCAATCGGCTTTTCACGGACCGAACTCTTTCCAACACCGTACCCATCAAGGTACGATGTTCCTCTGAGACGGAGGCATGTTGCAAAATGTCCATCAATGTATCCGGCGTACCTTGGACATTCAATAGTCTGGGACTTTTGCTGTTCCCTGTAGGGGCCGCACACCTCGGACCCTAGGCAGCCTAAGTATTACCTTCGGCCCCGGTCTTCACTGTCCCTTGCGCCACTCGTAGATCGGGAAGGATCCTCCGGGACGACACCTCGACATTGTCTGCCTTATCAGGCAGGGAGATCTATGGAGGCGTCTCGCTCTCCATCATCTCCGGAAGTAGATCCCCCGAAGAGGAGGACTGTTGAGGAGGGCTGCGTGCTGGACCGCAAACATGAGTTTAAAATATTACCCTTATAGCCAGGAAAAAAGGGACATGTTTAAAACACCCGGATTCACTTATGATGCGACTAAGGGCCTATCTTTGCAGGGTGACTGCGTGTCAACACCACCCCTTGACTGGGATACCTTCCCCCGCTTAGAAGCTTCTCTTTCTGAGTCTTCGGAGGCGGCCCTTATCTTCCCATGGGGAGAAGGGATGTCAGTTCGCCCTTCCCTTCCACCTTTGGAAGTGGGACTTCTAATCTCCCCAGACAAATTGCCTAGTGAGCCTTTAGAGTGGAAGCTGCCTTGGGCCTCTTCATCCTCCTCTTTATCTTCCCCTGTCGGCACTTGATACGGCACCGGAGCCAGCATCCTTGTCAATAACGGATTGGCAGTGTCTTCGGGAAGTGGAGCTGAACACCTGATTTTCTCCGCCTTCTTTAGCCAGCCCTGTCCGGATAGAGTTTTATCAGTACATTGTCATGAATAATTTGACTAAATCATGTTCGGGGGTCGAGTACTTACTGGAGTATCGGATGGTTGCAGTCAAGACCGATGTCTTCTGTGTATCCGGCCACTGTTTTCGTGCGCCGAAGACCAATTTCCACATCTCTTTGAGCATCGTGCCGGAGAGGTGCTGAAGGGTCCGTGGACCTTCCGGATTAAACTCCCACATGCGGAGAGGGCGTCACTGACAGGGTAGGATCCGGCGGACTAACATTACTTGGATTACATCGATGAGACCGGTGTCCTTCTCAATGAGGCTCCGAATGCGGCTTTGTAGCATCCACACTTCGTTAGTAGATCCCCAGTCCAGCCCCTTGTTAATCCACGATGCGAGCTGTGGTGGAGGGCCGGACCGAAACGCAGGTGTGGCTGCCCGTTTTTTACCGCGGGGTTCGGTGATGTAAAACCACTCCCGTTGCCATAAGTCAGAAGATTCTGCGAAGGAGACCTTTGGCCAAGTGGAGTTGATAAGCTTGCTTATTGAAGCGCCTCCGCACTCCGCTTGTTTCCCATTGATCACCTCCGGTTTCACGCTAAAGGTCTTGAGCCATAAGCCGAAGTGTGGGGAGATACGAAGGAAGGCCTCACACGTGGTGATAAATGCCAAGATCTGGAGGAAGGAGTCTGGGGCTAGATCATGGAAATCTAGTCCATAATAAAACATCAGACCTCGAACAAAAGTATGGAGTGAAAACCCCAGCTGAGGGAGTCCCGGACTAGGGGGTGTCCGGATAGCCGAACTACCATCATTGGCCGGACTCCAAGACTATGAAGATACAAGATTGAAGACTTCGTCCCGTGTCCGAATGGGACTTTCCTTGGCGTGGAAGGCAAGCTTGGCGATACGGATATGTAGATCTCCTACCATTGTAACCGACTCTGTGTAACCCTAGCCCTCTCCGGTGTCTATATAAACCGGATGGCTTTAGTCCATAGGACGAACAACAATCATACCATAGGCTAGCTTCTAGGGTTTAGCCTCCTTGATCTCGTGGTAGATCTACTCTTGTAACCCACATCATCAATATTAATCAAGCAGGACATAGGGTTTTACCTCTATCAAGAGGGCCCGAACCTGGGTAAAAACATCGTGTCCCTCGTCTCCTGTTACCATCCGCCTAGACGCACAGTTCGGGACCCCCTACCCGAGATCCGCCGGTTTTGACACCGACATTGGTGCTTTCATTGAGAGTTCCTCTGTGTCGTCACCGATAGGCTCGATGGCTTCTTTGATCATCATTAACGGCGCAGTCCAGGGTGAGACCTTCCTCCCCGGACAGATCTTCGTATTCGGCGGATTTGCACTGCGGGCCAATTCGCTTGGCCATCTAGAGCAGATCGAAAGCTACGCCCCTAGCTGTCAGGTCAGATTTGGAAGTTTGAACTTCACGGCTGACATCCGCGGGGACTTGATCTTCGACGGATTCGAGCCACAGCCGAGCGTGCCGCACTGTCACGTCGAGCATGATTTAGCTCTGCCGCCGGACAGTACCCTGGAGGACGCACTTGAGCCCGCTCCGATCCTCAATTCGGAGCCGGCCATGCAGATCGAGGACGGATGCCTAGACACCGTCTCGGGGGCTGCAACCTCTATGGCGATAGAGTCGAACACTGACTTTGTCCCTCATAAAGCTCGTGACTCCGAGGTGCCGGACTCCTCGCCGGACTCCGAACCTCCCGCGCCCGCCCTGATCGAATCCGATTGGGCGCCGATCATGGAGTTCACCGCAGCGGACGTCTTTCAACACTCACCTTTCGGCGACATCTTGAGTTTGCTAAAATATCTCTTGTTATCAGGAGAGCCCTGGCCGGACTGCGGCCAGGACGATTGGAATGCGGACGACGAAGAAATTCAGAGCCCACCCACCACCCACTTGGTAGCCACTGTCGACGACCTAACCGACATGCTAGATTACGACTCTGAGGACATCGACGGTATGGACGACGATGCCGGAGACGACCAAGAACCAGCGCTCACCGGGCACTGGAAAGCCACCTCTTCATCCGACATATACATGGTGGATATCCCAAAGGATGGGAACGGCGAAGGAATAGCGGAGGATGACCCCTCCAAGAAAAAGCCCAAGCACCGGCGTCAGCGGCGCCGCTCTAAATCCCGCCATAGCAAGAATGAGGATTCCGACACCGGAGACAATAATACACCGATAGCGCCGAAGACAACCCACTCCAGCAAGATCCAGCACAGGAGGAGGGGGACGCCAGCCCTCATGAGAGAGCGGCCGAAGAAGAGGTAGAGGACTATATGCCTCCCTCCAGAGATGAGGCAAGCCTCGACGACGACGAATTCGTCGTGCCTGAGGATCCCGTCGAACAGGAGCGTTTCAAACGCAGGCTTATGGCCACGGCAAACAGCTTCAAGAAAAAGCAGCAGCAGCTTAGAGCTGATCAAGATCTGCTAGCCGACAGATGGACCGAAGTCCTCGCGGCCGAAGAGCATGAACTCGAACGCCCCTCCAAAAGGTACCCCAAACGTAAGCTGCTCCCCCGATTAGAGGTGGAGGCATATGATCCCGCTTCACCAGGAGACAATACGGCTGATCGACCACCCCGTGGTCGCGACAGAGAGGCCTCAAGGCCCTTCACTAGACTCGTACCCTGGCATCGCTCGAAAAGCACAAGGCCACAGGGGAACACTCCGGACCTACGCGACATATTGGAGGATAAGGCAAGACAATCAAGATCAATCTATGGATCACGTGGGCGCCCCATGATACGTGACGATCACCATCACCCCGGACACAGTAAGTCCAGCCGGGCCGAACACAACAAACAAAGCTCTTTTGAGCTCCGTCGCGATATCGCCCAGTATAGAGGCGCCGTACACCCACTGTGCTTCACAGATGAGGTAATGGATCATCAAATCCCAGAAGGGTTTAAACCCGTCAATATTGAATCTTACGATGGCACAATAGACCCCGCGGTCTGGATCGAGGACTATCTCCTCCACATCCACATGGCCCGCAGAGACGATCTCCACGCCATCAAATATCTCCCACTCAAACTTAAAGGACCAGCCCGGCACTGGCTTAACAGCTTGCCAGCAGAGTCAATCGGGAGTTGGGAGGACCTGGAAGCCGCATTCCTCGATAACTTCCAAGGCACGTACGTGCGACCACCAGATGCAGATGACCTAAGCCACATAATTCAGCAGCCAGACGAATCGGCTAGACAATTCTGGACACGGTTCTTAACCAAGAAAAACCAAATCATCGACTGTCCGGATGCAGAGGCCCTCGCGGCCTTCAAGCATAACATCCACGACGAGTGGCTTGCCCGGCACCTGGGACAGGAAAAGCCGAAATCCATGGCAGCCCTTACATCACTCATGACCCGCTTCTGTGCGGGTGAGGACAGCTAGCTAGCACGCAGCAACAACCTCAATAAAAATGCTGGCAGTCCGGATATCAAGGACCGTAGTGGCAGGTCGCGTCGCAACAAAAACAAACGCCGCATTAACGGCGATAACAGTGAGGATACGGCAGTCAATGCCGGATTCAGAGGCTCTAAACCCGGTCAACGAAAAAAGCCATTCAAAAGAACAACTCAGGGTCCGTCCAATTTGGACGGAATTCTCGACCGCTTGTGCCAGATACATGGCACCCCTGAAAAGCCAGCTAACCACACCAATAGGGACTGTTGGGTGTTCAAGCAGGCAGGCAAGTTAATTGCCGAAAACAGCGACAAGGGGCTAGATAGTGACGACGAGGAAGAGACCTGACCGCCGAACAATAGAGGACAGAAGGGTTTCCCCCCATAGGTGCGGACGGTGAACATGATATATGCCACGCACATACCCAAAAGGGAGCGGAAGCGTGCACTCAGGGATGTATACGCGATGGAGCCAGTTGCCCCGAAGTTCAATCCATGGTCCTCTTGCCCGATCACCTTTGACCGAAGGGACCACCCTACCAGCATTCGCCATGGTGGGTTCGCTGCATTGGTTCTAGACCCAATCGTCGATGGATTTCATCTCACCAGAGTCCTTATGGACGGCGGTAGCAGCCTAAACCTGCTTTATCAGGACACGGTGCGCAAAATGGGCATAGACCCCTCGAGGATTAAACCTACCAAGAGGACCTTTAAAGGCGTCATACCAGGTGTAGAAGCCAATTGTACAGGCTCAGTTACACTGGAAGTGGTCTTCGGATCCCCGGATAACTTCCGAAGCAAGGAGTTAATCTTCGACATAGTCCCGTTCCGCAGCGGCTATCATGCTTTGCTCGGACGTACCACGTTCGCAAAGTTCAACGCGGTGCCGCACTACGCATACCTCAAGCTCAAGATGCCAGGCCCTAGAGGAGTCATCACGGTCAACGGAAATACTGAATGCTCCCTCTGAACGGAGGAACATACAGCGGCTCTCGCGACAGAAGTACAAAGCAGCCTTTTAAGGCAATTCTCGAGTCCGGCTGCCAAGCGGCCGGACACAGCTAAGCATGCCTGGAGTAACCTACAACACGACCACCTGGCACGTTCCGAGCACGCGTAGCAGTGCGTCCCCAACCCCAGCCCCTGTAAAACATTAAGACAGACCCTTCGCGTACTCCATTACGCTCTGAAGATACCACGGGCATCGGGCAAGGGGCTCGACCACAATAGGCCCAGACTGCGGCTCAACCGCGCCAGGGGCTCTTAAGTGTGTCGTTTCTTTTTCTTTTCCTTTTATTTTTTACCTACAGGACTCCGTTCGTCAGAGGCCCTGTCCGGCAGCAGACATGCCGAACCCACGATGCAACAGCCAGGGAAGGAGAAAGGCTACAACGAAAACCCAGGTGGTCTCCATCATGAGCATTAAATCTGTTTTATGCATTATTCCGTAGCCTACCCCTGGAGGGGGACATGTTAAACAGTCCCATCCCTTGCTTACCGCACCACTTGTATCGTCCTGCACTTACAGCAGTTTTTATTGAAGAAAGCAATGCAGCACATTTTTGCTTCTAATTGCATTTCTTTCTTACGCATATGTTCATCTATGACATGTTGCATCCTTACGTTTTGGTACGGCTAAATACACCAGGGGCTTATGTTTCCCGCGTTATGGTGTGATAAGTCCGAACACTTTCACAAGTGCGGCACCCCGAACTTATAGCATTATATGCATCGGCTCCGAATCATGTTCTTGGGTCAATAGTTGGGTTTGCCCGGCTCCCATGTTTTGGTACCTTACGTTCCGTTTTATCGGCTAAGGTAGCACTGGGATAACCACTGCGATTGCGCCCCAGTTGAGCTGGGTTAACGCCTCAGTGGAGAAAGCTAAAACTGACCGTCATGATGAGGCAAGAGCTGGTCGCTGTTTGAGAGGTTCTTTGCGAGTCCCTAAAGACTTATGACGCTTTGAGCGAGGAGCCGGATTCTGTTCGGCCAAGGCGTGGATAGCGCCCCAAATTCGGCCTTCCGAAAACTAGGGGCTTCGCCGAAATTTAAAATTATAGAATTCTATGGCTAAGTGAGAGTGTTCAAGCATTATACGTCCGGTTGCCTTGTTCATTGTGTTGAGCGCCTCCCTAGATGGACCCAAAAATGGGAACAAGAGCGCTCGAGTTTATCCCGAACACCCCAGCACTCGTGGTATGGGGGCTGAAGCCGACGACTTGCCATCTCTCAGATTTGATAAACAGCCGCACAGAAGGTAATATTTTAAATTAACAAGCGTTGCTTAGCGCATATGAACCAAGTTTTCAGCGCACAGGATAACAAAATGCGAGTCTACTCAAATATTACATCTTTGGAGCACTCACCCGCAATAGTGCGGGCGCCCTTCAGCACACTCCTATAATACATCTCGGGCGTGCGATGCTCCTTGCCCTCTGGTGGGGGGTCTGTCACAAGCTTCTGGGCATCCATCTTGCCCCAGTGCACCTTTGCGCGGGCAAGGGCCCGACGCGCACCTTCAATACAGGTGGAGTGCTTGATGACTTCAACCCACGGGCACGCATCCACCAGCCGCCGCACCAGGCCGAAGTAGCTCCCAGGCATGGCCTCCTTAGGCCACATCCGAACTATGAGGCCTTTCATGGCCTGTTCGGCCGCCTTGTGGAGCTCGACCAGCTGCTTCAGCTGGTCGCTAAGGGGCACCGAATGTTCGGCCTCAGCATACTGAGACCAGAAGACCTTCTCCGTCGAGCTCCCCTCCTCGGCCCGTTAGAATTCGGACACGCTGCGAGGAAGATATGCGAACGCTCCTGGAGAGCTCCGAATTCGGGTAAGCGACAGGTAATTAACACTCACATGCTTACTTTGCATGAAAAATGCCTTACCCGCTGCTATTTTCTTTACCGCCTCGATCTCCTGGAGGGCCTTGTAGGCTTCGGCCTTAGCGGCTTTGGCACTCTCAAGAGCCGTTGCAAGCTCAGACTCTCGAGTCTTCGAGTCACGCTCCAGGCTCTCATGTTTCCTCACGAGATCCTGGAGCTCTTGCTGTACCTCCGCCACCTGCGCCTCCTGTTTCTCTCACTCGGTGCGCTCCGCAGCCGCATTGTGTTCGGCCATGGCCACCGCCTCCTTCAGGGTCGCCACCTCGTTAGTGGCCCCTGCAATACCCCAGTTATCCTTGTCATTTTTCTTGCAACCAAATCCTTTTCTGTAAGGTACAATTTTCATAAGGTATTACTCACCTTCTTTTTCCTCGAGCTGCTTCTTGGCATGGCCGAGCTCGTTCTCGGACCGCTCGAGGTTTTCCTTCAAAGTTTTGACCTCCGCAGTCAGTGCGGCAGAGGTCAGCAGCACAGCCTGCAATCCCATATTGACATATTTTCATGACTCCTGCGTTTATCTTTCTAAAGATCCTCAGTCCGGCTTTTCTTTCCGAACACCGAACTGAGCATCAGGGGCTACTGTATATGCGGTACCATTTTACATATATTGAAATTCTTACCTCAAAGCCTGTTAGAAGGCTGCTGCAGGCTTCGGTCAGCCCGCTCTTGGCGAGCTGAACCTTCTGAATCACCGCACTCATAACAGTGCGGTGTTCCTCTTCGATGGAGGCGCCGTTGAGCGCCTCCAGCAAATTATCCGGCACCTCCGGTTGGACGGAGGCAGCCGGCGTCGCGGTCTTGCCCTTCTCCGAAGGGGTCGCCCGCCGGACTCCGGAGCCACTATGGGTTCCGGGGCTGAGTCCGGTGCAAAGTCCGGGAGGTTGTCCTGCGACACCTCCGGGGCCCTCTCCTCCTGGTGGGTCCCTTCCTGGGATCCCACCTCGGCATCGTCTGCATCACGGGGGGTGGAGGCAGTCCTAAGAGAATCCATATCCAACGCCCCTAAGGACCCGCTCGACGAAGTGGGAAGATCATCCTTAGGCGGACTGCAGGGTTGTATGCGGCATTAGAAAGACATAATGTGGCGGAAAACGAAAACCTTGAAGTTATTCGGGAGTCCGGATACTTACGATCTCGCCAGAGGCTTGGCCCTTGGAGGCGAGGCCTCGTCGTCGTCACTGGCGTTGGCGGAACAGTCCGGGGGAAGAGTTTTTCCCCTCTTGGACCCTTCGGCCTCCCTTGTTGGGGAGGCCTTCCTTTTCTTCCCTCCCCCCGCTGGGGGAGAGGCTTTCTTCTTCTCCTCCTCACCTTGGTGGGAGGAGTCGGCCTCGGATTCATCGTCCGATAGCACCTGAAAACGGGAACTCCTCCGAGTCCCCGTGGCCTTCTTCTCCGGCACCACGTGGGGTGCCGGAGCCAGCAGCCCCGTTAGGCGGGCATCAACTGGGTCCTCTGGCAATGGGGCCGGACAGATAGCCTATGCGGCCTTCTTCAGCCAGTCCTATCAAAGGAAAGGGAGTTTAGATCCCGCATAGAGCCAAACTATGAATAACAAGCATCCTGTAAAGGATAATATCACTTACCTCGTCAGCTGGACGCTGCGAGCTGAATCCGCGATCTTCGATAGCGGATGTGGGAGCCTCGGCGCCCTTGAACAGCACCTTCCAGACCTCTTCGTACGTAGTGTCGAAGAGCTCATTCAAAGTCTGGTGTTGCGCCGGATCGAACTCCCACATGTTGAAGCCCCGTCGTTGGCACGGGAGAATCTGGCGGATGAGCATGACCTGGACTACGTTGACAAGCTTGAGCTTCTTGTCCACCAGCTTTTGGACGCAGGCTTGGAGTCCGGTCAGCTCCTCCGGATCGCCCCAAATCCGGCCGCTCTCTTTCCAGGAGGTGAGCCATGTGGGGATGCCGGATCTGAATTCGGGGGCCACTGCCCATTCGGGATCACGCGGCTCGGTGATGTAGAACCACCCCGATTGCCACCCCTTGATGGTTTCCACAAAGGTGCCCTCCAGCCACGTAACGTGGGACATCCTGCCCACCATGGCGCCTCCGCACTCCACTTGGCTGCCCTTCAGAACCTTCGGCTTGACACTGAAGGTCTTGAGCCACAAGCCGAAGTGGGGCTGGATGCAGAGGAAGGCCTCGCACACGACGATAAACGCCGAGATGTTGAGAATAAAATTCGGGGCCAGATCATGGAAATCTAGGCCGTAGTTGAACATGAGCCCCCGGACAAAGGGATGAAGTGGGAAGCCCAGTCCGCGGAGGAAATGGGGAAGGAATACTACCCTCTCATGGGGCCTGGGGGTGGGGATGAGCTCTCCCTCTTCGGGGAGCCGATGCGTGATGTCGCTGGACAAGTATCCGGCGTTGCGCAGCTTCTGGATATGCCCCTCCGTGACGGAGGAGGCCATCCACTTGCCTCCCGCTCTGGACATATTTGGAGAAGGTTGAGGTGAGATGTGCGGGCTTGGGCGCTAGAGCTCGAGTTCGTAGAGATGGATAAGCCAAGGAGGAAGAAGGCGCGGGTAAAAAGGTTGGATCTTTATCCCCTTATATGGGTGGACGGAAACATGCGTCCCCACCGGCCTGATAAAACTCGCTTATCTCCCAAGCACCGCAATCAATGGCGCGGTTGGGTTACCCACGTCCGTATTGATGGGAATCCTGGAATAAGGGGAACACGATCTCTGCTTCGACAAGACGTGCCAAGGAAACCGCCTCGCTAAACGCGCTGAGATGGAACAATAAAAACAATTTGAAGGCTTGGTAGTGGTGTGACGTTACGCCACAAAATACGTCAGCAGATTGAACTTGTGTAATATTATTGTCTCTACGGTTGTATGTGGAATTTATTTTGCAGAGCCGGACACTATCCTGGTGTTCACAATCTTCTATAAACTATTCGAAGGAGGAACCCGCCTTGCAATGCCGAAGACAACATGCGCGCCGGACTCGTCGTCATTGAAGCCTGGTTCAGGGGCTACTGAGGGAGTCCCGGACTAGGGGGTGTCCGGATAGCCGAACTACCATCATCGGACGGACTCCAAGACTATGAAGATACAAGATTGAAGACTTCGTCCCGTGTCCGGATGGGACTTTCCTTGGCGTGGAAGGCAAGCTTGGCGATACGGATATGTAGATCTCCTACCATTGTAACCGACTCTGTGTAACCCTAGCCCTCTCCGGTGTCTATATAAACCGGATGGCTTTAGTCCATAGGACGAACAACAATCATACCATAGGCTAGCTTCTAGGGTTTAGCCTCCTTGATCTCGTGGTAGATCTACTCTTGTAACCCACATCATCAATATTAATCAAGAAGGACGTAGGGTTTTACCTCCATCAAGAGGGCCCGAACCTGGGTAAAAACATCGTGTCCCTCGTCTCCTGTTACCATCCGCCTAGACACACAGTTCGGGACCCCCTACCCGAGATCCGCCGGTTTTGACACCGACACCAGCCCTCGGAGGAAGTGAGAGATAAACACAACACTCTCATTGGATCTGGGAGTAGGAATAACTTGCCCTTGAGCGGGAAGCCTGTGGTAGATTTCCGCGGTCAAGTATCTTGCCTCCCTAAGCTTTCAGATGTCTTCCTCTGTGACAGAAGATGCCATCCACCGGCCTTGAAGGCTGGGTCCGGACATGGCTGGAGGCTCGAAGCAACTGGATTGACCCTTGAGTGTTGGGACTTGAGGAGGGAGGCAGAGGGAAGAACTAGCATAGAACAAAGAGGACATGCCTTAGCCCCTTTATAAAGGCGACGAATATCAAGTGTCCCCTCTGTGGCCTTAAAACATGCCTATTCCCAAGGAATCATGCCAACGAAATGGTTGGGTTACCCACGCCCGTGTTGATGAAAATCTCATAATAAGGGGACACGATCTCTGCTTTGACAAGATGTGCCAATAAAAACCACCTCCCGAAACATGGGGTGGCAGGCTAGAAAACGATTCAAAATAATGGACGGGTAATGACATAATGTCGTACTACCAAAATAGTCAACGGATTGGACTCGTAAATATTGTACTCTCTACGGTGGCTTGTAGGACTTGATTTGCTGAGCAGGACACGATTCTTGTGTTCGAGGTCTACTTTGAAGTATTCAGAGAAGGAACCCGCCTCGCAACGCCGAAGACAATCAGCCTGCCGGACTCATCGTCATTGAAGCCTGGTTCAGGGGCTATTGAGGGAGTCCTAGACTAAGGGGTCCTCGGACAGCCAGACTATATACTTTGGCCGGACGTTGGACTATGAAGATACAAGATAGAAGACTTCGTCCTATGTCCGGATGGGACTCTCCTTTGCGTGGAAGGCAAGCTTGGCGATTCGGATATGTAGATTCCCTTCTCTGTAACCGACTTTGTACAACCCTAGTCCCCCCCGGTGTCTATATAAACTGGAGGGGTTTTGACTTCTAGGGTTTAGCCACAACAATCCTAACCTCACAGGCTAGACTTCTAGGGTTTAGCCATTACAATCTCATGGTAGATCAACTCTTGTAATACTCATATTCATCAAGATCAATCAAGCAGGAAGTAGGGTATTACCTCCATAGAGAGGGCCCGAACCTGGGTAAACATTGTGTCCCCCGCCTCCTATTACCATTAGCCTTAGACGCACAGTTCGGGACCCCCTACCCGAGATCCGCCGGTTTTGTCACCGACAGAGGGCCCTACTCCCTAAGGGGTGGGGGTCCTTCACTCGCTTCCTGCACGAGTGGCAGATACCGATTTCTGTGCGATGATGAAAGAATTTTGCATCACCTTTTATCTCTTGGTTTTGCATCATAGACATAGAAATTTTTCGCGTTTGCGCATGCTTTTTGCCTGTTTTCCCCATAATCCCAAAGGAGCAGGAGATTTTAAGCACTAATAGAAAACACCTATTTCTGGGTTAAAATCATAATTGATGTCATAATAACCTATCATATGAAGAGAAGATCAAGTGAGGAGAAATCCAATCGTGCCGGGCTATCCAAGAGAGAATACGGTACAACAAGACATGCTCGTACCGCTGGTCGTACCATACGATGCCATCTCCCCTGGCCAACTCCGTCAACCATGTGTGATCGGATCTCTAAGATGATGAACACAGAGGCCACAACCACGAAACTGAAGCAAAACACCTCTTCTATGGATTCCCTGTGTTGGCTACTAGAGTCGAGGTTGGCTGTTTCTCAGGGCGTGGACCACTAAGGCGCCATGTACATTCATGCCATCGCTTCCTCGATGACACACTCTTTAGCTCCGACTGAGTCGTGTCATCCACTTGATGACTCCCTTTAGGCGCATAGGTGGGGGAATGTTGGTTTAAGTCATTTGGGAGTCATGGTCGTTGTATATGTCTCTAGATTCACTCTTTATACAACCGAGTTGCTGTGTGTCTTGCCTCGTTGCCTTTGCGGCTTTGACTGATGTTGGGCTAGGGGTAACTGTCACGCCCAATATGCGACCCTATCCTAAAGGAACTCGAAGGTCCCACCAGGGATAGAAGCGCATATTGGAGATGCCTTTGCAAGGTGGATATCATTACATCATACCATTACATAATAGTTGGGGATACATACAAGAGGCATACAGTGCCACACGAATACAACATCATCATACATAAGAGCACCATCCGACTACGGATGAAACACAAACAGGAACTCGAACGACATCCACCCTGCTAGCCCAAGCTGCCAATCTGGAACCTATCCCCCTGATCGAAGAAGAAGCAGAAGAAGAACTCCAAAACAAGCAAACATCGCTCTAGCGTCATGATCATCGCATAACCTGTACCTGCAACTGTTGTTGTAGTAATCTGTGAGCCACGAGGACTCAGCAATCCCATTACCATGGGTATCAAGACTAGCAAAGCTTAATGGGAAAGGAAGGGGTAAACTGGTGCGGTTGCAGCATCGACTAAGCATATATGGTGGCTAACATACGCAAATGAGAGCGAGAAGAGAAGCAAACGGAATGGTCGAGAAGCTAGAAGTGATCAAGAAGTGATCCTGAATACTTACGTTCATACATAACCCAAAACCGTGTTCACTTCCCGGACTCCGCCGAAAAGAGACCATCACGGCTACACACGCGGTTGATGCGTTTTAATTTGAATTTGGTGTCAAGTTCTCTACAACCGGACGTTAACAAATTCCCATCTGCCACATAACCGCGGGCACGGCTCTTGGAAGTTTATACCCTGCAGGGGTGTCCCAACTTAGCCCATCACAAGCTCTCACGGTCAACGAAGGATATTCCTTCTCCCAGGAAGACCCGATCAGTCTCGGAATCCCGGTTTACAAGATATTTCGACAATGGTAAAACAAGACCAGCAAAGCCGTCTGATGTGCCGACAATCCCGATAGGAGCTGCACATATCTCGTTCTCAGGGAAACAACGGATGAGACTAGCTAGGAGTAAAACCAGCCCTCAAGTTTCCCCGAGGTGGCCCCGCAGGCAGCTCGGTTCGGACCAGCACTTAGAGAAGCACCG
>NC_041385.1:456696982-456699631 GCF_002162155.2 Triticum dicoccoides
TAAAGATGACCCTCGGGAGCACGACTCCCAGGGGAAAAGTATAGGTGGTGGTGAGGCAAATGGTAAAACCAAGGTTGGGCCTTGCTGGAGGAGTTTTATTCAAAGTGAACTGTCAAGGGGTCCCATAAATCACCCAACCGCGTAAGGAACACAAAATCAAGGAACATAACACCGGTATGACGGAAACTAGGGTGGCAAGAGTGGAACAAAACACCAGGCATAAGGCCGAGCCTTCCACCGTTTACCAAGTATATAGATGCATTAATTAAATAAGAGATATTGTGATATCCCAACATAATCCTGTCCACCATGGAGCAATCTTCACTTCACATGCAACTAGCAACGCTATAAGAGGGGCCGAGCAAAAGCGGTAACATAGCCAAACAACGGTTTGCTAGGAAGGGTGAAAAAGGTTAGAGGCTGGCATGGCAATCTGGGAGGCTTGATAGACAAGAGATAGGAAGCGCAGCATAGTGATAGAACGAAGCAACTAGCATAGCAATGATAGTAATGAGATCCAAGGTGACGGTCATCTTGCCTGAAATCCCGCAAGGAAGAAGAACGAGTCCATGAAGAAGATGAAGCCATGAAGACAAACCAAGCGTAGACGAACGAATCCCCACGATCGCAACGAAACGGAAACTATCGAGAAGAAGCACACAACATGGTAAACACACCACACATATACATGACATGATGCTCAACCAAGTATGATGCAAGACAAGACTACATGAAGCTACTCATGGCAAGAGATGATGCATACAAGAACAACACATCAAAGCAAGGTTAAATGAGGCCGAAAACAACATATAACAATTCCGGTACGTCCTCATACGCAAATTTCGAAATTGATCCAGATCTTAACAAACATTAAGTTGAAGTTGTTAAACAGCAAGTTAAGATGCACGAAGATGATCTACACGAGATTCTAGTCAAGTTACATATAAAGTTCATTTAATTCGGAGCTACGACATAGAAGATATGAGCAAAACAAGTCAAACATGGCATTGATGCAAAATACATTCAAACATCAAGCAAACATTCTCAAAACATGGATGCAACATGATAATATGAAACTATATGCAAATCTAAGCAAGTTTCATACAGAGCACACTCAAAACGGAGCAAACGGTTCAACACATACCCATGAAACAAGTTTAAAGGACAAGCTGTCCAAAACAGCAACTAGGCATCTAGCAAGCATCAAACCAATATGCTACAGCACCTCAACAGGAAAACAAAAGGCATGGACATGATGTACAGATGAAGCATGACAAAACATGAACACTGAGCTATCTTCAGAAATCACTATAACATGCTCAAAAGGACATGGCAAAATGCAAATAATAACAGTTCACAGACGGCAGAAATCACTGGACATGGCAGAAATAACATCAGGTTACAATGTTTAGAGCTATCAAACAACATGTTACAAGAACTTAACATGGAAAACAAAGGCATGGCTTGGTAATACTAAAGGCAAAGAACAAAACTCCCTTACTGAACTAATTCCAAAGATCAACAGAAAAAATGGTAGCATCCATGCAAACATGGCAAGTGATATGACAGATTCAGACCTGGCAGGAACAATGATAAGTAGGCATGTTTGTGAGCTTGTAAAACTCACCACAGAGAAATACATGGCATGACAAGGTGACCAACAGTAATATGACATATTTATGAAGCTAAGAATGGTAACAACAAGTTCATAGGGTTCATGGATCACTAGTTATTGACATGGCAAAACTGAACTTAATGTTAACAGGCTGACAGCAACATCATTTAGCAACTTTGGGACATGGATATGAAAAATCTACAACAAGCTATAAATGCAACCAAGGGCATGAATGGATAGATCATGGCATGTATAACAAAACATCCTTAATGAACATCTCCAGATTATGTATAGAATGACTTGTAGCAGCAGGTTTACATAGCATCATGATATAACAGATTCAGACTAGCAAAACAGTAACATCAAGTACCCTACTCCACAAGCTCGATGACTCACTAAAATACTCACAAAAATACATAGATTGCACCACTCTAAAGATGTCATGATGTAGCTCAAAAGTCATGTAGGCATCAAGCTCATAGGATGCACACACAAAATGCAATGAAAAAGACAAAACAGCAAGTTATAACCATCTCAGCAGGTTAATATCATTTAGCACTCTTGCAACAATGATAAAGGCATCAAGATGGACTCAAACAAACATGGCACAACAGAATGAAATGAAGAGCATCTCTCAATGAACATTTTGATATACAATATGTGCAAAACGGAGCTACATGCAAGGAGTTATGGCACGATGAACATGGCATCATAATGCAATATTTTCGGGACAGATATTTCGGGGGTCAACCTGCTGGATCTGGATCTGGGAGCACGGAAAATGAGGCGGGGCCGGGGCACTCGCTGGAGCACGACCGGAGACGAAGGGGACGGGCAGATCTGCAGCGAGGGACGCCGGATCCGGCCGCGGGACGGCGCACGGGGCCGGGAGTAAGGCGGCGGGGGTCGGCGCGGAGGTGGGGTTCGGTGGAGGCAGCACGGGGTCGAAGTGGAGGGGCGGCGCGGGGCGCAGCCCGGTCGGTTGAGGCCGTCGCCGGCGGAATCCGGTGGCGGCGAGGCAGCCGGAGGGCGCC
>NC_041385.1:456699992-456819578 GCF_002162155.2 Triticum dicoccoides
GCCGGCGATGGAGGCGGGGAGCGGGGTTCGCGGGCGGCAGCGAGAGATGACCGGGCGGAGGTCGGGGAGGCTCGGGCCTCGCAGGACAGCCGGTGCGGGCCTGCGCGGGCTCGCGACGGGCTCCGCGGGCCGCGGCGAAGTGGGCGCGGGGCGCGTGTGAGGTGGCACGCTACGGTAGGCTGAGGGCGGCGGCGGAGGCGACGTGGCACGACGCCATTGGTCGGAGTGACATGGCTGCCAGCGGTGGACACGTCCGGCGGTAGGGTGGACGTGTCCGGCGGCGCGAGGAGGAAGGGGGCTAGGGTTTGCCCGAAATTTCGGGGAGAGAGGCCTTTTTATAGGTAGAGGGAGCTAGGAGGGTCCAAATGGGGAGCAGTTTTTGCCAACAAGATCGTGATCGAACGACCGAGAGCATGGAGGGGGTTTGGATGGGCTCATGGGCTGTGGTGAAGAGGGGCTGGGCAGAAAAGAGAGACGGGTTTCGGGCTACGCGGTTAACTGTTGGGGCATCAAACAGACTCCGAATGCGACGAAAATTGACAGGCGGTCTACCTACTCTAAAACAACACCGCACGCCAAGTTTCATCCCATTCCGAGAACATTTCCCCCCGCTCACGAAACAAGGTCTGAGAGGTGCGAGGGGCGCATGCGAGTGTGGTTGGGCTCAGAATGGACAACAGAGAGAACCGGGGGAACCCGAACGGATGCAAGTTTTGAAAAACATGCAGATGAAATGCAGATGATGACATGGCAAAATGCAACACGCAAGCAAATGAAATGGAAACAACGACGAGTAGCTGGAAGACACCTGGCGCATCATATCCGGGGCGTTACAACTCTCCTCCACTAACAAGAGATCTCGTCCCGAGATCTTAGGAACGAGACAGAAGAGAGAGAGGAAGAGGTGAAATAAGACCACAAGAAAGAAGATGAACAAAGTTGAGAGAACTCGGGTAGAAAAGAGGAATGGCGAATATGACAAGAATCAAAAGCTCATGGAAACAAGATAGACTCTGAAACCACTCTGGTTAGAACAAGATAGAAAAGGAATGAACAAAAGAATTCGGGCAGCACTCCGACTAAAAATGGAAGGAATATGACATGAAGTTCACCCAATGGGACGACACTTGATGAGATGAACAACGCAATGCCTCCGGACAAATTGAAAGAATGGAATGAAAAGAACGGATGAGAGAACAACAACTTCCACCATGAATGAATTCGATAGCATCCTTAGAAGAAGGTTGGAATGGAGTTGTTGAGGAAAAACAACAACAAAAGAATAAGCTTGTTGTGACTTATAAAAAACAACTCAAAACTTGAGGTGAAATTATACCACAACCAATGTCTGAATAGCTGAGAAGAACGAAGAAATGCAAAACTCCACTTCAGAAGAATACAGAGAATTAATTGCACTTCGAGACGTGAGAAGAAAAGATACTTGAACTCCACCAACAAGAATCTTGATGAACTCTTGAAGAATGAATTAAATCATGAAGAACCACCATGAAGAACTCCAGTGACAAAAGGATGATGAGATAGAATGAAGGATGAAAGAATAAGATTAAAGCTTGCGATGATTTAGATGGAGGTCCCGACGAAATGGCCGCGGAAATTTGAACTCCGGAAAAGAAAAGATGAGAACACTTGGAACTAGAATTTATTCCTCATGAACAAACTCCGAAGGAAGGGATTACTCACTTGGATGAAATAAGAATAAGATTTATTGTATGCTTATCCTTCATCAAATTAAATTGATAACAAGCAATGGATTTTGCATACTACTTATTCTTCTTGAAAAGGATTGAGAAGTGACATATCGCAAACTTGAGAAGGTCTTCATGAACCACTGGTAGGATTGAAAAGAACGAATGAATTAAAATGATAGTCAAGGAAAAAGAATCTTGAACGAACCACCGTAAGAATTCGAAGATGACTGATGAAAGAGATTGAATCACTGGGAAGAATTAGAAGAACCAATACGCTAGAGGGGATTTAGATGCAAAAGAACAAAGAGATCATGAGCTGATTAAAGAACACTTGAACGAAGCACCGGGATAATTGGATAATGGTAGCTGAAATGTGAGGACAAAGAATTCTTCTGGAATGATGGCCTCCAGTGAAAAGAAACGGGAAAACAAATTTTGACATACTCCCGATGGGTAAGAAAACAATATCTGACAAATGGAATAATTCGAGAGAATAATATGAAGCTAGAACCACGAATCTTTGGGAGAATGGACAAGATTTAGAAGGAACTCTTCTTCGGTCTTCAAATGACGACAGGAAACCCCACCAAAATTACTGAGATACTCCGGAAGAATGACAAAGAGGAAGGGTTGAAACAAAGATGAAAAGAATTTGAAAGCGGTCTTGGAGATGGCATCTGACTGATGAAATTCATTCTTATGTCAAACTCGAAAAGAAATAGGAATAGCTCCGAAATAATTAGAAGAGTCAGGTAAGATCCTGGGAAAAGACCTGTGGGTTAGGGCCCACTGAAGAGAAAACACCGTTGGAAAGGGATGTTGACGAGATAGATGATACACCAGAACAATTGAAATATTTGAATGAGGTGATAACCTCGAATTAATTGGAACATAGACGAATCTCCTGAGATGTCTGGAGCACTCCGGAAGGATAGACTGGCAAGAGGCGAATGAGCAGGGAAAACACTTGATCCCAGGAAAAGAATGTGATCAACCCGATAAACTTGAATTGAGTCCACCAGAAAAGAGATGAAGAATGTCAAACAAAAGAGAATTCACCGGTTGAAACAATTGACGAAAGACTGAAGAGGCTCCGCACGAATGAAATTGATGCTCGAAAGAGACTCAGGCTCCGGGAATAAGAGGGTGGGAGGGCGGGAAAAACAAAGGCAACTTGGAAGGGGAACCAACGAATAACTTGAAGAGAAAGCACCGGTTGAAATAATTGAGGAATGAAAGCAAAGACTTCACATGAATAGGATGGATACTCGATTACGGACTCTGACTCCGAGATGAAAAGGGGTGGGCGGGTGGGAAAAAGAAAACAACTGAGGATTGAACTCAAAGATGAAGAGGCTCGAGTCAACTTGACGAGAAATGCACCGGATGAAAAGAGCTGAGAACCAACGATCGGAAAACCAACTGTGTGATCCTAATGAAAGTTTGAAAGGGAAGAGGAGTAATTCAAAACACCTACGTCAAGATTCCTCACCAGAGCGACGAAGAGGTTGAGGAGTAAAAAGAATTCCTACTCTCCGATATAACTAAACTCCGAAAATGGTTTTCTTCTAGACTCGACAACGGCCAAGCTACACGATCAATCAAGGGGGCTCTTATGGTCGGTCGAGGCTCTGATACCAATTTGTCATGCCCAATATGCGACCCTATCCTAAAGGAACTCGAAGGTCCCACCAAGGATAGAAGCGCATATTGGAGACGCCTTTGCAAGGTGGATATCATTACATCATACCATCTATTATATACTTAAGACAATAGGCAAACAAGCCATTACATTCGTCCACACAGATTAAATTATCTCAACCATTAATTTTAGGTGTAAACGGCTGAGATCTGAAGATGTAAGCGTTACATATAAATATTGTGTGTTGCACAAATAAAGGCTGTCACGTAGAGGCATCTTTTTTAGGGGACTATCACGTTGGTAGTACCTGATGAAAAGTATGTGCAGCGGAAGGTCACCTTTAATATTTTCAATGCCATCACGTAAAAATACGGAAGCAAATCCCGTTTGGACACTAATACGAGAAAAAAATAGGCAGACATGCTACGCATTGGCAACTTGCCACTTATTGTCCGTACTTTAGCAAATATATATCAGCTAATTTGAAAGGATTTCATTGTACGGGAGTAATTGCATTGGCTCCTAATAATAACAGAAAAAAATCATTCTGCCGAGCCCAACCATGAGTATTATTAGATGATAGAAAAATAACTGTTCAGATTTATTGATGAAAGAGGAACGACCCAGATTTAATGAAATATATAGAGATGCTCACGTTGTAGTTGTACAAGCTTTGTGCACAAATCACGTTTTTTTTGAGGTAGTGCGCAAATCACGTTGAATAGTCTTGATCGGACTGGACAAACGGGATGTCCTCAAATATTATGCTAGGAATATACATCTATTAGCCGTATCCAACACAAATACCTTTAACCTCAACTTCCGCATGGCAAGGGGGGCAGCCACCCTGTGACCGTGATGACGCCGCGAAGATGGCAGCCGGCCAGCAACCCCGCGCGCATCTACGGCGCTCCATGTCTTGGTACCTCGATGATGCTGCGCATGGAAGCCGGCCGGCAACCCCGCACAGACCTGTGGGGCTGCATCCTGCATGTCTTCATAGCACGCCCTTCGTACTGACAGCATACGGCAGCTTGCCGGCAACCTTGATCAGCTAAAAAGCACCGATACGGCCAGAACTGCCGATTTGCCGTCCTGATACGGGGGGACACGGGATACGCCCAGATACGGCTGGATACGTGTATCCCGCAGTATCCCATCTTTTTGGAATTAAAAAAAAAAGAAATAAAATCGGGATACGGCCTAGATACGGCGTGGACACGGTGGGGACTCGGCAGCCAGACTCCAGTGACCATGCTGCTGCCCAGTTATCCTCCCGATAGCAACCATGGTCAAGCAGGTAACCTCAATGGCTGCTAGCAAGGAAGGAGATCTTGGTAGAGAAAGATGGCAAGGCGGCCGCCAACAAGGAAGAAGCTCCGGCAGGAAGAAAGATGGGGAGTGTGGTGGCCAGCGAGGAAGAAGATGGGTGATGGAAGCTGCCGATTTGGCGGCGCTGTCGTTTCCTTTCTTCACTGGCGGCTGGAGAAAGGGAGTACGAGAATGGGAGGTTGGGGTCGGCTGGAGCAGCTGGAGTGCTACTAGTCTAGGGTTTTCTGGAATTGGGCCTTACATGGGCTCTAAGTGGATGGACAGCTACATGGGCTCTAAGTGGACGGACAGCTACATGGGCTGTGAGTGGACTGCTCTCAGTCTTTCATGAATAGAAAGGAGACAATATATATCCAGTACTAAAAAATTCTCATTAGATCTTAATTCAAATTTATTTTTCTATATACTTTCATATTTATTTTTCTAAATACTTATATACCCCGCCGTATCCCCGAATGGCTGCTTTTGGAAAATGCCGTATTCCGTATCCCCGTATGCGTATCCCCGTGCTTCCATCCCCGTATCCGTGCTTCTTAGCTGATCAGAGGCGCTCCATGTCTTGGTGGCAAGCCCTTTCGTACTAGCAGCATCCATCACAGGGCCTCGCACAAGTGAGAGATTCAGCATTACAGTATCTGAGCAACTGACGGGGGATCGTGATGGCAAAAGTCCCATAGCTAAAGTGAAACTCTGCTCTGCAAAAGCTAAAGCGATACTTCGGTGGGCTGTGATTTAGGCGCTTGCTGTAGCAATAAGCATAGCATGTCCTCCTCTGCACCACAGAAGTTAATGCATGTCTGCATTATGTAGCTCACACGTGAGACTATCTGACAAAGAATAAACAAGGTTAGCATGTCGATTAAACCTTCCATAACTAATTTTGTTTAGAGGCTTGCCCTTTTCTTCCGGGAAGTTTAGAACCATGTACCTAGGAGGACTACATGTATTTGCATTTTAATCTATAGCTATTTTGAAACCCGAGATCGAACATGTACCTAGGAGGACTAAATGTATTTGCATTGTCATCTATAGCAATTGAAGCCTGGGATGTCAAATTTTGAATATAGTGTCATGTAAACATATATACTTACAAATAGATGAATTTGTTTGGAATCTAACTTCTGCGTGGTTACTAAAGTCTGAACATAGCATCGTCACCCACGGTGACGACAACGTGAGGGCGTAGCGTGCGACCTAGGACCAACATTTCCATGTTTTGTCACAACATTCAAACTACGGCCATCCTAATCAAATGTATTAGCTCCCAACTAATACATTCTTAGGAAAACGCTCGGACTGGGCCTCAATAGCAGCATCCATTCTTGCCTCCATTGGAAGCACGTCCATGTGAAGCAAGCTTATTTTCATGGCATGCATATAAACTGGTTTGCGCTGAATCTGTATAAAAATTTCTTTGTGCAATTACAAGTTTTTTTATTACTAATACAATTAATAAAATAGTGTTAGAAAGGAGAGAAGGATTGGTGGAATTGTTGTTGTATTGCTTGAGCCTCGTGGGCATATATATAGGAGTACAATGATCTACTTGGAGTACAAGGCAAGCCAGAATATTTCCTAGTCTAACCTATGTTTCCTAATACAATCACGTTACTCAACATCCCCCCGCAGTCACAACGGTAGCGATGCAGACGGTGAGACTGGAGAAGAATCCGAAGGCAAGCCGACGGACACCCCCCACAGTCGTAACGGTCGATGCATCGCTGAGTCGTGGCTGGAGTGGAAACCAACGAGGTTGCTCAAGCGGGCGGTAGCCCTTTGTGCCGTTTGTCGATGTAGCCGAGAGCGTGGGTGGTGGAGCCGTGGTCGAGGTAGCCGTGCGAAGAATGCCGTGGTCGATGTCGAGTCGGGGTAGCCGGTGTCGAGGAAGTCGCCGTGGAGCCGCGGGCGCAAGGGGGCGCCGAGTTAGCATGGGCGCAGTGGTGTCGAAGTAGTGGTGCGCCAGGAAGTAGATGATGTTGACGACGCGTCGCGGCGGGTTTGCCAAGCCCGGGGACACATCGTGGACGAAGGCACGCACCGGTGTTGCCAGCACCGGTCATGCGTAGACGGACGAAGACGAAGTTGACGAAGCGCCGCGCCAGGCTTGCCAGGCCCGGGGACACGTCGTGGACGAAGACACGCGGCGGTGTTGCCAGCACCGGGCATGCGTAGACGAGGGACCTGCACGAGCTGTACACCATGTCGGAGAAGTCGGAGAGGCCAGCAGAGAAGGACTCGACGACGGTTGCGGCGCCAATCGGCACGGGGCCAATGTCGCCCGCGGTTGTCGGAGTAGATGAAGCGGTCGGGGTAGATGACGGCGACGCTGGTGACGAACTGGTGCTGGACGAAGACGAAGGGGGTGGACGGGCGGCGGCGGCGGCTACAAAGGTAGCGGCGGCGGCGGCCAAAGAAGAGCGGCAGCGGCGGCCTGAAGGCGGCGGCGGCTACAAAGGTAGCGGCGGCGGCGGCCAAAGAAGAGCGGCAGCGGCGGCCTGAAGGCGGCGGCGGCGGCTAGGTTAGGAGTGCGGCGGCGGTGCTCGACGTAGGCGAAGAACCCTGACAGCATGACGAAGACCGGCGTGGACGGTGGCGTTCCCGCGCCAAGGGAGACGACGCGGCGCATACCACGGGAGGTCGACGCGCGGTGACGGCGGTGGACCGCGGGCCGCGGCGCTACGGCCTGAAGGGGCGACGCGGCGGCGGCGGGCAGGTCGGGGTGACGACGGAAGACCTCGGGACGGTCGCAGGGACCGCGGGCCGCGGTGCTATAGCCCGAAGGGGCGGCACAACGGCGGAGCGCGGGGTGGTGCAACCGCGTGGACGGCCTCGAGACGGCAGCGTGGACCGCGTGCCACGCTCACTACGGCCCGACGGGGCGACGCAGCGGCGGCGCGAGGGTCGGTGCAGCCACGGGGACGGCCTGGAGTGGACGACCTCGGGGCGGCGGTAGACCGCGGGCCGCGGCACTACGGCCCGAAGGGGCGACGCAGCGGTGACGCGGGTCGGTGCAGCCGGGAGGAGAACCACGGGGCGGCGGCGCTGCGGCCCGACGGGGCGACGCAGCGGCAGCCCGTTGCTCGATCGACGGAGGGGCGCGCTGAACTCGAAGACGATCTTCGCGGGACCTGCGAAGGCGCGCGTAACCGACGGGCCAGGTCGGTCGCGCGGCGTAGATGAGGCTGATAGCGGCGGCGAGCGGGTGATCAAGCCGATCGCGCGCGAGGTCGGGGACACCGCTCGGTGAAGGCGTGGTGGCGGCGGAGTCCGAGATGAAGCCGGCGGCGGCGGGCGGTAGGGCGGCTATGATTGGCCGCCGCATGGCGCGAGGCCGCCGGGTCGGGGTGATGCAGGAGTCCCGGTCGAAGCAGGCGGTGACGGCCGGTGTAGATCGACGGGCGGGCCGTCGCGCGAACGGCGGCGGTGAAGGGCCGCCGCATGATGCGAGGCCGCCGGGTCGGGGCGACCGGCGGGTAGACGCGTGGACGACGCGCGAGGCCGCCAGGTCGGTGAAGACGCCGGTGTAGTCGATGCCGAAGTCGGAGTAGAGGCGCACGGGGTCGACGGCGGCGGTGGGCGACGCAAACCGGATCACATAGACCGGAAAACCAAAAAGTAGACGCCGATCAAAGCGACCGGCGAGAGAGAAAACCCGGATCAAAGGATCGGGAAAAAGACTCTCTAGGGCAGCCGGTCAACACGACCGGCGGACGAACCCTAGGTACGGGTGGCGCGGCCCCCGGCGGCGGTCAAGGAGACCGACCGCCCCGGGGGCGGCGCGCAGGTGCGGAAGCGGTGGCGGCTAGGGTTTAGGATCGACTTGCGATAGATACCATGTTAGAAAGGAGAGAAGGATTGGTGGAATTGTTGTTGTATTGCTTGAGCCTCGTGGGCATATATATAGGAGTACAATGATCTACTTGGAGTACAAGGCAAGCCAGAATATTTCCTAGTCTAACCTATGTTTCCTAATACAATCACGTTACTCAACAAATAGGAATAGAAAATGATGAAATGCAAAATCATCTCGACTAGAATTTTGTGATTTTATTCAGTTGCACCATAGCAAAAACAAAAAAAAAATCTACAGATTTGAGTATGATGGAAAGCTACGTTGAATTTTTTTGAGTACCTTCAATATCTGCATAGCAAATACTATTAATCAAAGACTCCCAATGGAATAGAAATATATTCTTTGCTCCAAACAATTAAGTGTGAACAAAACAATTGTGCGATATGGAAGATATAGGTTTAAGACAAATAAAACTTCCATAGGAAGGATACATCCATATTTACTTCTCACCATAATCCATTGTATGCACCTGAATTACTTTTGAAAGCTACGGTGTCATGTGCTAAATATATCAGTGCCAGACTGTGCGTGAGTGTCTGAGTCGTAAGCTATATACAACTGTTATGTTTAGCCGAAGTATAGTGATGTTCACTGATCAAATCTGGAATACTACATCACTATGATATAAGTATTTCTCTATATCTATCATTAACATGGCTCCAAGTGTCATAAAGATGGCCGACTGGAGAAAACGATGAAGCTTATGTACAAATAATACGATACATATGCCTAATTTGTTTCCCACCATAATCAATCATATATGCACAGGAATTAATTCTGACAGCAGTATGAATCATGACCAAATATAGCAATGTGCAATACTATATGTGTATTTGAGCTGTAAGTTCCAAAAATATATATTATTTCAGTTCGCATTATAATGTTGAAATATACTTTTCTAGCAACATATATTATTGCTTCGGTTGGAAGCAGCCAAAAAAGTGGTTGATTCAGAAGAATCAAAGCAAACCATTCCAAATATTATTAAAGTCAGTAGTTGCTCGAGCAATAAATGAGGTACTAAGTTTGCTCCATTGGAATTCTATAGGACGCCATTTTGTCAGCAACATCTCGAAGAAACAATAAAAAAACATGAGCTCATATCTTAGGAAAAAACATTATAAAATTCCAAGCATCTCCTTTCAGTCTCTGTGTGCATCTTTTTAGGAATTCATCTTTGTCTATGTGGCAGAAAAATGCATCGTCTAAGCAATTCATGTGTTTGACCCACGTCCATATGAATTTACATCCACGTGTCCATGAGAATTCCATTTCAAGTATAACAATTTTATTCAGATGAGAGTACAGTTTTGATATCCTAGGAAATAATAAAACTATGTCTACAACGAGTGAGAGATGCTCCCCCTCCTATCCATATTAATTGGCACTTCCTTAGTATAACTTTGTACTAAAGTTGTACTAAGAGAGCAGTTAGTTAGTATTTGTCGGAGGGAGTATTATTTTTCAATGAGTATTTGTATATATTTACATTGCTTTAGTGACCAAACTATATTTGAAATTACAAAGTTAGCATGCATGAAATTATCATATGGCATAACATTGTACAAATGAAAAACACAACTACATACGACCAATATATATGTAGGTAGAAGCTAGACATTAATGTTCACATTTAGTTTCTGGTGGAAAGATTGACACTACAAATGACTGGAAAAGAGTATGTGAAATCTAAAAATGTATAGAACTTTATATTTAAAATGTTTATGGTATGGACTACTAACACAACAATATGCAAATCTAGCCGCGCAAATGCGCGGGTGACCCTGCTAGTTACATAATAGTTGGGGATACATACAAGAGGCATACAGTGCTACATGAATACAACATCATCATACATAAGAGCACCATCCGACTACGGATGGAACACAAACAGAAACTCAAACTACATCCACCCTGCTAGCCCAGGCTGCCGACCTGGAACCTATCCCCCTGATCAAAGAAGAAGTAGAAGAAGAACTCCAAAACAAGCAAACATCGCTCTCGCGTCATGATCATCGCATAACATGTACCTGCAACTGTTGTTGTAGTAATCAATGAGCAACGAGGACTCAACAATCCCATTACCATGGGTATCAAGACTAGCAAAGCTTAATGGGAAAGGAAGGGGTAAAGTGGTGCGGTTGCAGCAGCGACTAAGCATATATGGTGGCTAACATACGCAAATGAGAGTGAGAAGAGAAGCAAATAGAACGGTCAAGAAGCTAGAAGTGATCAAGAAGTGATCCTGAAACTACTTACGTTCATACATAACCCAAAACCGTGTTCACTTCCCAGACTCCGCCGAAAAGAGACCATCACGGCTACACACGCGGTTGATGCGTTTTAATTCGAATCTGGAGTCAAGTTCTCTACAACCGGACGTTAACAAATTCTCATCTGCCACATAACCGCGGGCATGGCTCTCAAAAGTTTATACCCTGCAGGGGTGTCCCAACTTAGCCCATCACAAGCTCTCACGGTCAACGAAGGATATTCCTTCTCCCAGGAAGACCCGGTCAGTCTCGGAATCCCAGTTTACAAGACATTTCGACAATGGTAAAATAAGACCAACAACGCCGCCCGATGTGCCGACAATCCCGATAGGAGCTGCACATATCTCGTTCTCAGGGCAACACCGGATGAGACTAGCTAGGAGTAAGACCAGCCCTCAAGTTTCCCCGAGGTGGCCCCGCAGGCAGCTCGGTTCGAACCAGCACTTGGAGAAGCACTGGCCCGGGGGGGGGGGCTAAAATAAAGATGACCCTCGGGAGCGCGACTCCCAAGGGAAAAGTATAGGTGGTGGTGAGGCAAATGGTAAAATCAAGGTTGGGCCTTGCTGGAGGAGTTTTATTTAAAGCGAACTGTCAAGGGGGTTGCATAAATCACCCAACCGCGTAAAGAACGCAAAATCAAGGAACATAACACCGGTATGACGGAAACTAGGGCGGCAAGAGTGGAACAAAAAACCAGGCATAAGGCCGAGCCTTCTATCCTTTACCAAGTATATAGATGCACTACAAAAAAACACATCCGTGACATTTTGGGCTGAACAAATTTTTTTCTGTCATACATATGACACTTCTATGACGATAATTGTGACAAAACCCGGTATCATATAGATGTGGTGGGCTCCTACTTCTATGACAAAAAATAATGACAGAAAATGGGCTTTTCGTCCTGGGCGGGCCGGAGACGCGGCTGCATGACATTCTTTGGGCCGTCCATGACGGAAAAACCATGGTAGAAGCGAGGGGGAGGAAAATTTCAGGGAGTTGCCGGTTACGGTGGGAGGTCGGGGGCTGAGTGATGCGCGTTTCTCTTGTACACGTACGCGCGTGTGTGCGAGGTGTTGGCTCTAACTGAACCCGAGCGAGGCGTTGGGCTCTAACTGAACCCGAGCGATTGCACTGCAGGCTACGCGTTACTAAACCCGAGCGATCGATCGATGGCTGTTAACTGAACCTGATGGAGCGATTCCTTCGCTACTGCTGCTAACTGAAGCCGATCGATTGGATGGACAGTGAGTGTTGCGGGGGGTGGGGGGGTTTGGATAAACAGTGAGCAGTGGCGTTGCCTCTGGATGAACAGGACACCGTGGTGTGGAGGGCTGGATGAACAGTAGACGGTGGAGGGGTGGCCATGGAGGGGTGGTTGAATAGGACCAATTGGTGTGGGGGGCTAGATGAATAGTAGACGATGGAGGGCTGGATGAACAGTAGACGATGGAGTGGTGGTTGAACAGTAGCCGGTGGAGTAGCGCGCGGTGGCGGCTGGATGAACAGGAGCCCGTGGAGGCTGGAGGAGGTCGACGGTAGCCCGTGGAGGCTGGAGGAGGTAGACGGTGGAGATGAACAGTATTCCGTGGAGTCCCGTTTTGCGGTACGCCACACCCCTCCCGATGAACAGGACCCCCGTTTTGATCGTAGCGCTCCAACACAAGTCCGTTTCGTCCGTTTTGCGGTACGCCACACCCCTCCCGATCAACAGGACCCCCGTTTCGACCGTAGGAGGTCCGTTTCGTCCGTTTTGCGGTATGCCACACCCCTCCCGATCAACAGGACCCCCGTTTCGACCGTAGGAGGTCCATTTCCTCCGTTTTGCGATACGCCACACCCCTCCCGATCAACAGGACCCCGTTCCGAACATGGCCGGTCGAACACAAGGCCGTTTCCTCCGTTCTGCGGTACGCCAGGCCTTGTTTCCATCGCCTGTTCCATCCAAGCCGGTTGGCTCCCACGCATTCCGTTGCCTCCCGATGAACACGACGCATTCCGTTGCCTTCCCATGAACACGACACATTTCGTTGCCTCCCCATGAACATGATGACGACTCTGTTTCTTCGTCCCGACCCAACCATGTAGGTATGCGCGAGTAGGCGTTCGAGACCGCGCCCGTATGTACGTACGTGGCCGTATTTTCTTTCTTGCACCCTGGCCGCTGTACGTACGTGTACATGCTACGTGCGCGCCTCTACTACGAAACGTGCGCGCCTCTACATCGACCAGTATGTATGTACACGTTCGCGACCAGGATGACAACGCTACGTACGCTTCGACCAGGTGGGTCCCAACTGTCAGGCACTTCCTTGCATGGGAAGATATAGCTGGTGGGTCCCAGGAGTCAGGGGGCGAATCGTTTTTTTTGCCCAGAAGCACTTCCTTGCGTGCGAAGATGTAGCTGATGGGTCCCAGCAGTCAGGGGGGCGAATCATTTTTTTTGCCCAGACACACTTCCTTGCGTGCGAAGATGTAGCTGGTGGGTCCCAGCAGTCAGGGGGCGAATCGTTTTGTTTTTTTTGTCCGGATGCACTTCCTTGCGCGTGAAGGTGTAGCTGGTGGGTCCCAGCAGTCAGGGGGGAAACATTTTTCTTGTGAAATATGGTGGCCCGTCCGGTGGGTCCCCGCTGTCAGGTGGAGGAATAATTATTTTGTGCATAATAAGGAGGCACTTCCTTGCTGCGGCCGTGGACCCTACTGTCAGCCTCTCCACGTACAGTCCATGTCCGATGGAAGCTGTTCCTTGACCATGTTGACCACACCGCGTCGAGAGCACCAGGGCGGTGAACGACGGCGAGGCCTAGGAAGGGGACGACGCGGAGCCGGGGAAGACGCGGCAGTGGATGCCCACGCGTAGAGGAGTACGAGGGTTCACTGGTTCGCTGCGGTGTGAGGCTGCCGTCGCCGCAGAATAACAGGGGGTGTGGGTGAGTAGAGGGATGGCCTGGCCAGCGGTGGGAGTAGTAGGGGGCGGTGAGGCCTCCGCCGCATCATAGCCGTCCACGGGAGGCAGGAGCACGAGGCACGACCGGCGCTGGTTTGGGCGGCTGGAGCAAGCAGACCAGAGGTTGAAGAAGCACTACGGCCGTTGGATGGACATCGTACGGTCACTGGAGCTAGAATCGTGCATATTGACTAAGTTGACAAAGCCCTCCGTCCCCGTCAACTTAGTAGGCCCACAAGTCAGCCTGCCACTATACTGGGTCCCAGCTAACAGGGGGAGTATTCATTTTTTTGTGCGTAATAAGGAGGCACTTCCTTGCATACGAAGATATAGCTGGTGGGTCCGAGCTGTCAGAGCCGGCCGCGGGGAGGAGGGAGCAGGCAGTCCTGCCGGCGCTTGTTTTAGCGGCTGGAGCAGGAAGAGCAGAGATTGAAGAAGCACGACGGCCATTGGATGGCCATCCAACAGTCACTGCTTGTGCGTCAACCTTTTTTTAGGAAAGCCTCAAATCTGTGGAAAACAACATACAACCCATCTGCCATTTTTAATAATTTACAGCCCATTTGCTAATTCTTAAGGTTTTTTTGGAGCCCATATTATTTTTGTTAGCATTACAGCCCATATTGTGGCCACGGTTAAAAACTTATATGAAATTTTGCATATTTCGGTGCGGTCCGAACTGTTTTTAATCCCGAAATTTCGACTCACATTCAAACTGATTTTAAAAATAAATGTATATCAATATAAAATCCAACAAATTCTCCACGCATAAAAATTAATGTAATTTAAAATCTCGAAATAAAAAAAAAGATATTTAAAACTAATTGCCGGTTTGATGTGTTTTGAAAATGTACAGTCCATTTCTCATTACTGATGGGCCATTTTCTCAGCAAGCCGAATGAAAGCTCTCCTTGTCTTGAAAGATTTGCAGCCCAACAGGCCTGACAAAGCGACTTACTTGGCAAATCACAAAAAAACTGGGTTGTGGTCGTGGACCCAGCTGTCAGCCTCTACACGTACAGTACTCTCCCGATGGAATGTCGTTGACCACATTGACCATGCCGTGCCGAGAGCACCAAGGCGGTGGATGACGGCGAGGCCTAGGAAGGGGACGACATGGAGCCGGGGAAGACGCGACAATGGATGCCCACGCGGAGAGGAGTACAAGGGTTCACTGGTTCGGCTGCGGTGTGAGGCTTCCGTCGCCGCAGGCTAGCGGTGGGAGTAGTAGGGGGCGATGAGGCCTCAACGATAGCACAGCCGGCCACTGGAGGCAGGAGCAGGCGGTCTCTCCGGTGCTGGTTTGGGCGGCTGGTGCAAGAAGAGCAGCGATTGAAGAAGCAACAGGACCATTCAATTCAAATCCAATGATTAATGCTGCTAGAATCGTTTGTTGACTAAGTTGACAAGCCCTGCGTATGCGTCAACGTAGTAGGCCCATAGGCCAGCCTCCCAAACGGTGCGCCCCAGATGTCAGTGGGAGGAATCATTTTTTTCGCGTAATAAGGAGGCAGTTTATTGCGTGCGGCCAGGCCAGCGGAGGGAGTCGGGTGGGCCGGGGAAGCCTGCGCGGCATCACAGCGGGCCACAAGAGGAGGGAGCAGGCAGTCCCGCCGGCGCTAGTTTAGGCGGCTGGAGCAAGAAGATCAGAGATTGAAGAAGCACGGCGGCTAGAATCGTGTGTTCACTGACAAAGCCTTGCGTAAACAAGTCAGCCTCGAAATTTGTGGCGTGTACAGCCCATTTGCTATTATTTTTATAATTTTTACTCATTTTCTAATTCATATGAAATTTATTGCAGCACGTTTTCCATTTTTAGAATTGCCGGTCATTTTCTGGTCAGTACCAGGGTCAAAAAATTAACTAAATATGTGGGAAATTTTTGCTATGGAACGAAGTATTCTTAATCCAAAAATTAATATCCATACTAAAACAAATTTAAAAATAAATTAGTACTATGTCATGTTAAATCCAATGAAATACGTATAAGATATCAGTGAAGAACAAAATAAAAAAAAACTAATATCCCATTTGCTCGCCTTGAAAGATTTGCAGCCCAGTAATTCGGAGAAAACAAATAGGCCTAGATTGGGTATTCTTCAAAAAGAAATACTGGGCTACCTATTTTCCCAAAGAACTGGTGCATGAGCATTTAGCTTTATTTATTTATTTACTTATTTATGTTTAGGGGACCATGAGCATGTACCTGGGCCGGATTCATGTGAGAGCCTCCCTTCCAGTTAATTATGGGCTTCTCTATTGGGCCTTCATCAGTGGGCTGCATGTTATCAACAAGTGGAAAATGTGTTCCGTACGAAAAATAGTATGAGCTACGTATGGTACGGGGCACTAAAGTATCGAACCGTGCAACGACTTCCAAAATATTGTGTTTGTTGTTCTAACAACACATTTATATTCAACCAACAGACGAAATATACTACTGATTGTACATTGAAAACAGCAGCAGCAACAACCAGGGCTAGGGGTGCAATAGAAGCAGTAAGCAGGCCAAAAGAGTGAAGAAGCAGCTCTCTCTTCCAAACCAAACATCAACCATCATTACAAAAGGGCTACCAAAAAAGAACAAGTGTATGCATCAAACTATATAAAGATCCTACTACACCAAGTGTACGCATCTAACTAACTGGCTCAGTTAGACGTTACTATTTATTAAGCTATGGAGATTGGCTGACGGCTTGAACCAGATGGGTGCCTGACGGGGGAAACTCCAGCCAGCAGGTCGAAGTCTGATACTTGCGACCCTCTCTCCTACTTTGGGCTGCAGAACGTGGCGGCACATATCAGGGTATGGTGCATGCAGAGATGCATGGTACGCTGTGTACACACAGTTTTGCCTGATGAACGAAACCGCGCTGCCATCATGATCCTTGCCATCAGTTATCTCCTGGTTAATCAGATAATTCAGTCCGACAAACAGAGAGTGTGTACCAAGGCTACTTACCAGCCTCCAGTCAAAAATTCCTGAAGGCCCAGAGAAGCTAGGATCCTGCTTAAAGACCTTGCAGTGACTGTGATTGTATTCCGCGAAACAACACGTCTGGTACGTGTGAACGATCATCAATCTTTCACCGTCGTCTGATCGAGCCAGGAACCACCTGCAACTGCCATGCCGCTTTTCTTTGAAAGGTTCTGGGCTTAGGAAGGGTAGGGACACCAGGCGGCCTACAACATCATATCAAGTTGGAGTCAAATAAAAAAGGGCTCTTGATTTAGTCAATCTTAAGAACAGCATGTTATGAGCATGAATATTTTTTTAGTAAATGTTGACAGTAATATAAGCAAGCCATCATGATATCATAGGAAAGTAACATACTACTATAACAGCCGTTTGTAGCGATGACTGGAGTAGGCCAGCAATACGTCCAGCCATAGAAGGAGTCGACAGCGTAAATGAAGCCCTTGTGTTCAATGGCATCAGAGAACCATGGAGGATGTATGATCCTGCGATGGACGTGCAGATTTATCCACTTACCGCAGTGACCTGTCAGATAGGCGAGACCGCGGTTGAAGAACGCAATTAGCCTAAAATCTTTATAATTCCCAGATCTTGTGGGCACTTGACAGATTACAACCTTGAGCAAATCAAACTTGGTATCATGTTGGCTACTGTAAGATTCCGAGTATTCTGGGCCGCAGTGCCAAAGCAGTGTAGTGTTAATCGAAGGAAGGGGGATCAATCGCCGGGTGTAGACCTCCACGAGCATCCAGCTGCCGCAACCATCGACGAGCACCATCCAAGACGTGTTCATGCCGACCCAGTACATACCGTTAATGTAGCTGAGGCTGACGGGGATTGGATCGCAGTGAAGGGGGTTGATGCTCGCCACCCTACGATCGTTATGCTGCGTGACATGCCGTTTCTGAAGATCAGGCGACATCAGCAAGCAAGGAGCTAGCTTAAAAAGCTCCATCCTGAGGGCTTTGAGTAAACGGTACGACCCCGACGAGCACGCGGCGAGCGGCATGGTACTGAGATTGTCCACACGTGAAACAATGAGCTTGATTACCTCTGTGGGGAGAGAATTCCAACCACTCTTTCGGCGGACGCTGCTCGGTTCTGCCATTGTTAGTGCTTGGGTTTCAGAAGAGGGGGGTGGAGGCGCCTTAGCGGGGATGGAAGCTTGGACGATATTATGTGCGGACAAAGATGGAGAAGCGAATATGTGCTGCGGGAAGTGGACAGGTGATGATGACTACAGCATGCCGCTTGACTTATGAGACACATACCAGCAGCATAGGGTCATATCGATGCCAGACAACTTGCTTGAGTGATCACAGTACTAGTACTCCCTATAGTACCTACTACAGTACTATGCCCTAGCTTGCTAGAGCAGAGTAGTAGAGTAGGACTCTGCTCTACTACTAGCACCGGAGGAGTAGTATATTCTAATCTAAAATAGTTACAAACTTCGATGCCCGATCATGGAACGACTATGAACCATGCTCAAAGACCGTGTCTACGTGGTGTTTGGACTTATATGCAAAAAAATAGCAAGATGCCCATGCATTGCATGGCACACCATCATCACCAAATCGGTTTTTTCTCTACTCCTACTCCTATAAAAGACTCAGTTGATGATGATGGAGGCGAGGAGGCATGTTCAGCCGGGCGTGCAGCGGATGATGCAGAACTATTCGATTTGTTATAAAAGACAAGTACTTGTAGAGATAGAGACATAGGGAGGAGCACGAGGTAAGGCCTTATCTGTAAATGTGGAGAGAGGTGCGGGTATCTTTTGTAAAATTGTCATAGTTGGCTTTCTATCCGTCAGATATAGATCGGACGGTCTATATTAGAAGATGGCAGGCATACCATCATCACCAACTTGGTTTTCTATAAGAGTAGATATATATAGATATAGATAGATAGAGACTAGGGAGTACTAGTAAGGACACCATCTACTGCTTCGTGTGCTACTCCTGCGCTCCATTCGGCGGCCGCAATGTCCCTTACAGGCTACAGCCACTCCCTCCTGCGCTCCATTCGGCGGGCGCTGTTGAAATATGGGGAGCGCACTCTCGCGACTGCTGGCAGCCACGACTTCACCGACAACGACTTCTTCCCCGACCTCGGCAACCTCTTCCTCAACGACATGGGCGACAACCTCAACGCCAACGGTGCTGCTCCCGTTGCACCGTATGTGTTTCTGTCCTTCCTGTTTGAAATTGTGGTAGAATATCATGTTTCTACTCTGTATCCTACTACTATGCTAGTCCACATGATTAGTTTCATCTCTGTTATAGCCGTCATGATTTATTTTGTGCTTATTCGGATTAAATCTCGTAGTAACTTGCTCACATATTCAACTGGCACAACGACCCCTACAGCCACTCCCGTTTCATGGACGGCCTGGTCGATGCCTCCAAGGAGCCCTTCGTCCACTTCTATGAGTGCCCGATGCCGTTTTGTGGCTCACCGGCGGACATGGTGCATCACCTCACGGATGCGTGCATCGCTCACTGCTGGCCCTTGGCGGAGAACATCAAGTACGACACATGCTACCGGTTCACCATGCCGGAGTCGCTGGAGGATCACCACCGCCTTCTAGTCTCGGAGGAGGACGGCAGCGTCTTCCTCTTGATCGTGGGCACCAGCGAGGCCCACGCAGGCCGCTGCCCCGTCTCTATAATGTGCGTCAGGGGCGTCGTCGCTGACGCTGACACTGACACGAGGCAGATGTACGGGTGCATGGTCAATGTTACTACCCCTCCGGGCGCGTGCGGCGAAACCGGCCTCATCGGACAGACTTGGACTCTGAGGAGCTGAGACTATCCCACCAATGTGGACTTGGAAAACCCATGGCATCCGTTCCATCCTTTACCCGCCGACTCAGTGCACGGGGACTCCAAGGAGGTTCACCTGGACATACGCATTATCAAGTGCACTTAGAAAACATGTAGTGTGTGTGTGGGCGCTTATGGCCCGTGTCTTTGCTGCTTTTGATTCTGTAAGCTTGTCGTTAAACTTGAGTGGCTTTCGCCGCAGTCCTTCCTTTGAACTGCTCCTCTCAGTGAGCTGATGTAAGACACTTTGGGTTTCATTTGATAATGGAACCGGGGAGGAGCCTCCCTGTTCTTCTAAAAAACAATATGCATTATCAAGTTAAATGTTGATCATTAGTCTTCGCTCAATGTAATATGCTGTCTAAGCATGTGGAGACTTCCATGCATGATCTTGCTCTATTGGAGTATCGCGCATGAATAAAAGTGTATCCGTTTATGGTTTAGTCTAGAATCTTCCATGTATGAATTTTTACTACAGTACTGGTGAAAGACTTACGATGAACCATTTCTTACATCTCCTCTGCACCCTTGCAAGTCATCCTGATTTAATCCCTCCGTCTAGGTGTATAAGGGCATGGTTAATATTACTTAATAGTATAGACAACTATTGACTATAAGAAAGTGCCATGTCATCTGTAGCCAACATGTATAACAATCGATACTCAAAAACTAATTCTTAAAGATCATTTCTTGCAAAGCACAATAAGTGTTATTTCTTCACAAGTTTTGGATGCAGGTTGAACAGTTGAACGCTTTTGTTTGCAAAAGATACCTTTTTATCTATTTCACCTGGATGTTTGTGAGCTCTAGAGATGAGATAATATCCGAAGAAACCTATCGATACCCGTTACAACTGAGATGACCCCCACATCCTTTGTCAAAATAAACAACTCCCCGATCAATGCATTTCACTCTTCGGTGCAACGCACGGGCACCTTACTATTATAGATTAGTACGACCAAAAATTGAACTAACATTATATATAGTACGATAAATACTGATGCATGTCACCTAAAATTATATCATTCAAAATCATAGGGCTTCTTCTATTTTTAGCGGTCCACGACCACAAGTATTGAGCTATAACCAAAACTATGTTCAAATACGAATCCAACGATATAGTTTTTGTTGACATGCACTAATATTTTGTCAGTTAAATCTTCAGTCAAATTCAATGGGGGGACTAATAAACCACGACCGATGTAGTACAAGTGTAGAGGGCGGCGCTGCACGGGAGTCTCACCTCTCACCCCGCTCGTGGCACTGCAGTAAAGCCGTCGTATCACAAAACCCAACCACTCCCAGTAATAAATGGCCTGGTAAAATAAACGGACAAGCAACCATCACATCCCTCCGTATTTTTTGCATTTCATCTCTCTGCATTTACTTTCTCCGGTTCATCTCCCACACTCGATCCCTAGCTACTACTCCTAGGGCTAGTTCTTTTGGCGGCTTCCCTAGCTTTTCACACAAGACTAGTCATAGTGGAGAGTAACAATAAGGCGCCTCACTCATTTATTTGTGCTTTTAAACTACTACTCCGTCTTGGTTTATTCCTCACCATTATAGTTTGTGCTAAATTTTGACCAAAGATTTAACTGATAAAATGTTACTCAAAACACTTAGGCGCGGCGCATCTAGGTGTGTAAGTCATCTTACGAAAACCAAATAATCCAAAAACACTTAGGCGCGGTGCATTAACTTCTACCTCGTTTCTTGTTTCTTGACATATCAACTAATAAGAGATAAAGAGTGTGCATGCTTTTAATGACTTGAGATATCAAACACGACATGCAGTGGTTAGTTCATTGCATGCAATACTATTAATTAGCAAATAAACATTAACGTTTCTCGTTTTCTTGTCCTCCTTGGTCACGGTGCACAGCCTAAGATGACTTACTCACCTAGACGGATGGAGTAGTGCATGTGACATGCACTAACATTTCATTAGTTAAATTTATGATCAAAATTTGACACAGATTACAATGGGGACCAATAAACCAGGACGGAGGTAGTAGTTATGGGATTACTAATCTAGAAGCCTAAAAGAACTGGCCCCTGGTACCCCTACTAGTATTAGTACTCAAGTTGGAATTCCAATTGCACGGCACAACTTGTTAGGCAAAAAATTCGATACAGGGTGTAGGAAGCGCTTTGGGAATTTGCATGCCTTTCCAACCAGTGAGATACTCCGTACAAAGTTCGACAGACAAATAACCACAGAGAAGGAAGATAAAAGTAAACAATCAAACGAGCATTTTTGCATTTGTTTTGCATTGAATCGTTTCACAAGCTTGACTAGTGTTGTTTTTCTACTTTTACAAAAACCGCATCGTAATGTTAAAACATGCATTTGCACGTACATAAGTAAAAGTAGTACTCCCTCCATCTACGTGTACAAGTCTACCCTCCTTCTTGGTCACCGTGCACAACCAAAGATGACTTATTGACCTGGACGGAGGGAGTAGCACAGTCTGCAAGCATATATCGAGACAGACGTGTAGTCCGATAGTATATAGTAAAGTTTGTGCTATATGCACGTACTTGCAAAATGCGTAATAATACACAACGTTTCTAAACTTTCCCTTTTACATACTTAATTAAGGATGCTAAAAATTCCTGAACGTTCGGGATTTATCATTTGCGTGCCAAAACTAATGAGATCGCCTTACAAAATAAAAATTATACTCCTCCTAAAAGCCACGGCGCTCGCAGGAGCGCTTGCGGCGCGCCATGAGTGCCCTGGTGCGCGGCCGTTTCCCAGCGCGCCGACACAACGCCTCTTCCTCAGCCTCGCAACTTGCGAGGTGCTGATTGGCGGCTTGCCGGCGGGTGAGCACGATCTCACCAGTGTGGTGATCTGACGCCAACAGGTACTCCTCCTGGCTGGAAGCATGCACCCGGTCCATGTACCGCCAAGCGTAGATGAGGCGCTTGGGCCCGACTGCACTCAGGGCGTCGGCACGGGCGTCCTCCGCCACCCTCGTGGCCCTCGCAGGAGCCTTCTGCCAAAGAACCAATTGCTTGACTCTCTCGGACGCGACATAGATCTCCCCAAAAGCTTGTTGCGCGGTGCGCTTCTCTTCCTCAGCCTTCTTCTCCGCCTCTATTTTGGCGCGCTCTGCTGGAGGCAAAGCCTCCCACAAGGCGACATCCATTTCTTTCCAAAGCTCCTCAAGGTTGGGGGGCTCGGCGGGCGGCGCAGCGTTCTCCTCGTAGCGGGGAGCCGACGCGTCCTCTGACACGCATGCTGGCGAGATTGGGAACGCCAACGCGTCCACCTCGACACATCGCGGCAAGGAGCGGAACGCCGACGCGTCCTCCTTGACTAGTGGCGACGAGGAACGGAACGGCAACGCATCGCGTCATGGTGAGGAGCGGAACGCCAACGCGTCCTCCTCGACTAGTGGCGGCGAGGAACGGAACAGCGACGCGTCGCGTAGCGGCGAGGAGCGGAACACCGACGCGTCCTCCTCGACTAGTGGTGGCGAGGAACGGAACGACGACGCGTGACCATCCGCGCAGTGCAGCGAGGGGCTCCTAGGGCTTGGGAGGGGCGATGCCATGGTGGTCGATGTGAGAGGGAGGGGGAGGAGATAGCGATGAACGTGAACGTGAGGGGGAGGAGATAGCAATGTCGTGGGAGGCGCAATATTTATAGCGAGCAATGGCACACCTACGTAAGATATGGACTGAGCTACACTGACTTAACTGCAGGTCCAATTGCGTCACTGACATGTGGGCTAGTACACTGCTGGGCCTATATGTCAGTGACCCAATGCACCTGAAGTTAAGTAAAAGCTACGTGGGCATATTTGTTGGAGTAAATTACGGGGGAGCGAATGGGTGGAAATATTGCTGGTCACAACGGATTGGACGAGCGTGGGGGGAGGAGAGTCATGCATGGAGATTTTTTCACACGGGGTGGAGTGGTGGGACCGCCGGAGGGAGAAGGAGAGTTTGGCAGGCATATTGTTTCCACACATGGAGAGGAAAAGATTTGGAGACGAACGGGCTTCCTGCAGGTATGGGGAACGGTGCATAATAAGTCATCTTGCATGCCGGGCTAGGTATAGTCTCAAGTCATTAAAAACATACACGCCCCACACATGTTCATATTTCAAGGTGCACTAAATTATTGCATGCGATGATTAAGGCTGGCCAACATGGTGGTATCTTAGCTGGTATCATGCACACGGGAATAGCAAACATGCTGATGTGGCAAAGAATTAAAGAAGAGAGGGGGGTTAGAGTAACTAGTGTTCATGCATGCATTGGTAAACACATTTTTTGTGAAGAACGACAGCATTAGTTGAGTACTTTTGCAGACTTCAAAAACTATTCCACTGCCTCTACTATCTTGCTAAGAGTAGGTGAAATTTTTGAGTCGAGCCCTTCAAATTAGAAGGGAGGTAGTGGTACTCTAATAGCTAGGTGTGTAAGTCATCTTACGAAAACCAAATAATCCCAAAACACGTAGGCTCGATGCATTAACTTCTACCTCGTTTCTTGTATCTTGACATATCAACCAATAAGAGATGAGGGTGTGCATGCTTTTAATGACCTGAGACTATCAAACATGACATGCAGTGGTTAGTTCATTGCATGCAATACTATTTAATTAGCAAATAAACATTAATGTCTCTCGTTTTCCCCTCCTCCTTGGTCAGGGTGCACAACCTAAGATGACTTACTCACCTAGACGGAGAGAGTATCAACATTCACAATGTCTAATCAATATTTTTACACTCATTATAAAACATAGTTCTTATACTCATTATAATCAGTATTGTAGATATTGATATTTTTAGTATAAATTTGGTCATGGGATTTCATTGATGCCTGTCAAAGCGTGGAGGAAGCGGAGCTTAGGGCTTGCATTGCCGGTCTCTACATAGGTATTTCTCTTCATAATCCTGTAATTTTAGAGACTGATTGCGCTTTTGTGGTAGCGTCTCTTGCATCGGGGGACTATGATAGCTCTGCTATGCGTGACCTGAAGATGAAAGCGTTGAGCATCTCGAAGTTGATCAACAATCTTCAATTGTCAAAGATTAGCCGTTCGGCCAATAAGGTGGCACACTTAATCGCTAAGTATAGCTTTGACAATAGATTAGATGGTATTCTTGTAAATAACATACCGCCCTGTGTGGTGAATATTGTATCGAATGAGTGTACTGGTGTGGCTGGTTAATTCCCCGCAAAAAAAGGTGTGGCTGGTTAATTAATATAAGGTGGTGTTCAAAAAATGTATATACTTGGTCAAACACTTTGCAAACGGTTGACGGGAGTAAAACGGACCAGAGGGAGTATCATGCATGCGGAGTAGGCAAAAAAACTGCTCATTTATAGCCGGTCGAAGTCTCAAAGGGCGCGACCGCGCGAGGCATGCGAAGGTCGTGGGAGGTGCGACGGTTGACGGAATTAAGTGAAGTTACATCCACGCGCCGGCATGGCGTGCGAATAGGTAGAAGCAATACCGTCAGGCCTACGATATGGGTCTAGTAGACATGACATCTAGTGGGTCCCGCATAGTTATCGAGAACTCTTTGGGGGCTTGCAGCCGTTTATCCACCGGGCAAGCCAACAACCCCACGCCGTTCGCACGCCCTACTCGTCCCCATCTTCTACCTCACAATAGTTCGCTCCCAGTCGTCCCGTCCTTTCACATTAGTTCGCTCCCAGTTTTTGCGGGGTACAACAGTTCAACTTCTCCTAACCCTCCTCCAAAATCCATGGTTTCCCAAATCTCCATGGTCGCTGCTGAGTACCAGGTTAGAGCCATCACCGGCGATGAGTTCATCGTCATCTACACACGTGGATCCGCGACGGTGAAATCATGGCTTGCTCGCTTCCTACGCATGTTCAACAGTTCAACGGATGAGTGGGTTGCTGGGCTAGATGTTGAGTACACCACAGTCCTGGGACGAGAGAAGGATCTAAAGGACGAAGAGAGGAAGAAGCCCACCGTGATCCAGGTTTGCATACATAACATTTGCTTGGTCTACCACATATGCCATGCCGATGTTGAGTGCCATGATTTTAAGAACTTCCTCAAGGACAAAAGAGTGAAATTCGTTACTGTAGGCTTTAAGAATGACAGGGATGTCCCGCATCGGATAGGTCTCATTGTAGGCTAGCCCTTTGATCTCCAGAAGGCAAGCCTGGTGTCCTCCTCTCAACCTTCAATGCTGACCCTGGCAGCAGCCATGATTGATCCTTCATACGCTAAACTGAAGAAACCTCATCACGAGTTTCATCATGCATGGGAGTCGAAGACATTAGATGAAGATCACATCCTGTACGCAGCAATGGATGCCTACCTTTGTTTAAATATCTACATGGGTTGGATGAAGAAGCAGAGCCCAGTGTCCGATTCAAGCAAAGAAGCGTCAGCGAAGAGGAAGAGGAAGATGGACGAGGATGAAGTCGAGTAGGCAGTGCCGTCGCTCATGCTGGTTCTAATGCAGTGTCAAGATGACTAGTTTCTTAGTTTATTTTCAAGGGTGTGTTGTGCTGAGGCCCCAGCAGAACTATGTTTATGTTCTTTCTCGTTATTTGAACTGTTTAGTACGTAGAGTAGTACTAGTACTATGTCTTACTACTGTTCTTCTTGCAGTTGGTACTACTTCTCGTACCTTCGTGTTCCTACTGTACTTAATACGTTCGTACTAGTAGTATAATTTGGGTCAGTCGATTTGTGAAAGAAGTTCGATGGAGCGAAGGAAGAAGACGGCAGAAGAGGTGGAAGAAGCCCTTCTAGCCATCCATGTTGCATCAAACGGCTCATATGAGTCGACTGACCCAAATTGCTCCTTCAGATTGCAGGATCCATGTGGCATTCAAGGTCTCGAAGGTAGATTCTGCGTCCGCATCCGGTTTGCGGGCTCGACGCGCGCGCGACCGGCTTCCGCCGCGACAGCCACCATGCGCGCCTCCTCCGCGCGGGCGGAGACGACAATGACACGCTAGTTCCTCCTCGCCGGCGTGCTGGAGCACGCGCTCGTCCTCCTCTTCGTACGCTGCATGCATAGACGCGGCTCCACCAGCTGCTCGCGTGCTTGGCAGCGTGGTGGCATGGCAAGGAGGGACTGCAGACGACGTGAGCGGGCGAGCCTTCGGCTTCATGGCACAGGGATGGCGGCTACACGACGGTGATGAGCGAGAAATTGTTTGCCGGAGCAGGCAGGCGCTGGCATGCGCAACGGCGGCGGCGGCATATTGATGAGTGCGCGTATGGGAGCTTACTTTAGTTTTATATGAGGTTGGTCAAACTTAAAAGAAAACCGTACTAGTACATGTAAACATTAGACTTAGGCAACACTTTTATTAATTTTTTTTGAAGTTAGTACCAAATCCACGATACGGAATCCTGTGCAAGCGCGTGAACCACGGCCGCATAGTCGATCGAACGGTGCGTCACCGTGTCGCGCTCGAAGGACATCCACCGAACCTTTTTGTGTGTGTGAAAACAATCCTCGAATATTACTCAATTTTTTTTCCTGGGAAAGTTCTTGACGCTGCAATATTTCCATATATTTGAATTTAGCTCCAGTTTGTGTTTATTTGGATTTGGACATTTTAGGTGCGCCCTAGTTTTTTTTAATACTTATTTTGTGTGTGTGACTGAGAGAGAACGTGTGTATGTGTCCATATGTGTGTTGTGGCGGAAGGGTAATGTGGAGACGGTGTGCGTGTGATACAGACATAGAGAGGTGTGAATGTGCAAATGATCATGCATGAGTGAGACATAGACAGATGCCGATACGTTGTGTATACATGAGAGAACGGTCTTCTAGTTTACTTGTGTGTGTGTGTGTGTGTGTGTGTGAGAGAGAGAGAGAGAGAGAGGAGCATCTATAACACAACAACCATCTCTCTCGATTCGTCCGTCCCTCGCACGATCACATGCTACATATGCATCAACGCGCACATTTTGACACCCTCACTCGGCCCCCGCCCACCTCAAGGCCCGCACAATCTCTTCGTGAATACCCATTTCTCTCCTTAGGTTTGTTTTCACTCAATATCTGACACACACACGAACACACACACACACACATGGGTGGGGGGCCGGTGGTCCAGCCGGCGGCCCGTGCGGTGTTCTGTATGGGAAGAATCAAAGACGAGGAAGAAGAAGGGTTAGGAGACGTAGGATCTTCATCCAACAGCCTGAAATGGTCGAGAGACAGATGGGAGTTGCATTCTTAATGCGCTCTGGTTCATCATGTGTGGGCACTGCGCAACCAACATTTTATTATCCAAAATCTGCTTGCTCTTCTTTACCATGTTCCTCTTCCGTTCTTCTTTAATATGTACTCTCTCCGTTCCTAAATACAAGTCTTTGTATAGATTCCACCATGGACTACATATGGAGCAAAATGAGTGAATCTACACTCTAAAATGTATCTGGATACATCTGTATGTGATCCATAGTGGAAATCTCTACCAAGACTTATATTTTGGAACGGAGGGAGTATGCTAGTAGTACAGTATGTTCCTTGTACTGAAGATGAGCAGGGACATTTGCAGTGTAGAGGTCTATACGGTCGGTTGTGATGGACACTTTGAGCCTCTTTGATTCGTAGGATCTTGTAAACATAGGAATAGGATTTGTAGTGGCCTGCCCACTTGCATCCTATAAGAATAGTAAGGAAATGCACGGAGCTGTGTCGCCTTTGAGAGTTATACTGATATTAACAGTACCGCACCTTCACTTGAAGAGATCTGGTATCCGAAGCCTTTCTAGCCGTACCAGCAATACTAGCACATATATTCCAGCAAGTTCCACTTTGCTGATTTTACTTTGATGCTTAAGGTTTTCCCGTTATATCTACACTATGATCTATGTAGCTGCTTTGTGTCGCACTAGCAGCAGTCCACTCTTGAAGCTAAACACTGCAATGACTTACAAAATTGGCACCAAGGCATTGAGTGCCATTCTGGATGCAATGAAACTCATACGCTCCCCACATGTTGACTCTTCTTCAAAATATGATCCTAATGACTATTCTAACCTCGAGGAGTCAAAGGCAGATGGCCTGTCCTGTTCACCCATCAAGGTGCCTGTTCTAATTTGGCAATGTTTTATTGATTGCGGGTATCTTGCATATGTTGTCTGGCATTTCTTCTACTTTATTGCACCACCATCTGCTTAGTTTACTCATCATATATGTCGAGATGCCATGCCCATCCATTATCAATACATATTCCATCTGTCATCATACCATGTTTTTCCACTCAAATGTTGTTCGTGTGCATCATACATCAAAAAGGAAGAGGGTGATTGCCGAACCTGAAGGAGCACCAGCAAAGTCCTTGAAAAATGTGGTGGTACCGGAGAAATCAGACAGCACCCCACTTATATTGGCTATACAACCAGTGACACAAAACGTAGGACCGACTCCAGCAGACTGTACCCATACTTCACTGGCCACACCACTAGCCTCACCACACAGGACCTGCACTCCAGTAAAAGGTATACCGATTTCATTTGACATAGCACTAGCTGTACCACAGAAAAATCCCACTCCACAAAAAGTACAGCAAGTCCACCGGCCGAAGACCTATCCCAACTGCAGAGACGGCCAATTCCTGCAGATTGGAACCCCATTCCATTTATTCCCAGTTTAAAAGACAATGATTTCAATGTTGTTAGGGACTACGTGCATATATTCCCATCATGGTAAGATTATTGTGAAGACAAACACCATTTTCACATCTTCCTGTCCAACTTACGTGTAAGTGCTATTATTCATGGTTATTATTTTCCTATTTTCTGCTGATTGAACACATCAATGATTTACATTACATTGTTGTAACTAGGCGAGGGTCAATCTGGATAGTCATGACGAGCAAAGCTTGCTTGTGCTTTTCAAGGAAGCATTGCAGCAGTATCGGTGTTACCTGAGGAAATCACACTTTGGTGGCAAATCTATAAACGAATTTCCGGTGAAGTCTCCTGTGCTAAATTTAGAAGACATTGAATGGAAAAACCTTGTTATGCACTGGTCTCGTTCCCAGGATGAGGTACTGTCTATGAAATCACATGACAATTTGAACTTCTACTTTTCTGCATGTGCCTTACGGATCTTGTTTGCAGGAAATCTGCTCGAAGAAGAATTCCAGTTTGAAAAGAACGACAGGATATCACAAATATGCTACCCGCTGCTTTGCTCTTGTTAGTACCTATTGTCCTGTATCACTGTACTTGCATACATACCTGGTTCATTATGTGACAGCAGTATGCATGATAGCTTGCTTATCAATTGTTCGCTCCAAATTATCTGATCTGTATGAATGGTTACACTAGTGTAGAATATATCCAATGCCAATGTTTTTTTAGCTCCGCATTGTTCTTGTAAGTACATGATGTCCTTTATCAGTGTACTTATAATGACAGGTAGTCGTTCATGTACCATCACTCTGCAACTTATTTTCCTTTGCCCTCCATTTTCTACACATCAGATCTATATTTACTCTTACCATAAGGTTGGTACTGAAGAACTTTAGCTGTGCATTGCTCTTGGCTGTACCTTTTGCCTGTATCGCTGCACTTACATTTATAGCTACTTGGTTATGTAGCACCACTCTTCATCTTATCTTAAATATTCTCCATTTTTTCATATATTATCACATCTATATTTACTCTTAACAAAATGTAGAATAAAGGCAATGCTTATGAAGAAGATTTTGTGGTAAACTTCTTGAATTGCCCCCCCCCATCAGCATGGACAAGGCCTTTATAGAGCATGTCTTCACCAATAATGTAAGTTTGTCCATCTCAAGCCTTCAAACTTTGTTGTATATATTTGGTTAGGCATGACTGCAACAGCTGTTTATTTTTGGTGTTTGCATCAAATTGCATGTTTAAAGTTTATTATGTAGTTCATAAACAAAAGTTTGTCCTTTCTTAATTAAGTTTTCAGTTGTACAACCAAGTTCCTTATTCATACCATGTAAATTAAACTATACAAAGCCAGTGATCTTCTTTTGCACTGCATGTATGCTTCTGTTCTTCATCCGTAATCCAGTGGTATGGTGAACCTAACCACTACAGCACAATGTCATATTCTGCAATGTCTTAACTATGAACAATGTCATATCATTCTACTACTCCCTCCGTCTGAAAATACTTGTCATTGAAATGGATGTATCTAGATGTATTTTAGTTCTAGACACATCCATTTTGATGACAAGTAATTCCGGACGGAGGGAATATTATTTAAACCGTCTCTTTATTTGCCAATCTGAAATGGGATAAATTGATAGCACACTAACCATTGATACTTATGAGTTCTTGATCTGTAATCTAGTGGTGTCGTGAAGCTGCCAACTCCTTCACAATGTCATTTCCTGCCATGTCTTGACCTGAACAATACCATATTGTGTTAATGCAATTTTAAACCGTGTCACTTTATTCGTTAGTAAGAAATGTGATGAATTGTCAGCACTGATACTTTTATGTGCAAAACCTGTCATTTGTCTGCTTGTTTATCTTTCAGAGTGAGGAAGATTTAAGTGTTGAACAAGCGCAGTCTCATCATCTTGCTCAACTGCTTGCGCTGCAGCTCCCCAGCAGGGCTAACCTTTCTTGAACTCTATTGAAGTGCTGTCGGTTTTGTATATTATTTTGTCGGCGTGTTTATTTGCACTGGTGGCGATCTTTGATACCTAGTGTATGTAATCTGCTGTCTGCTTGTGCCTTATTGTCATAGTGGCAAACTTTGATGCCCAGTGTATGTAATATGCTGTAATTTCTTTATTGTATAGTCTAGATTTTTTTCTTATTCACGATGCTGCAGTTATTTTACTGTATATTTATCCTGTCTTCGCAGTAAACCGGCCAAACCGTAAAATTACGGTACATAATCGGGCCGTCATGCAATCACGATGTAGGTTGGGCCTGAGACATGCCAAACAGCTAACGGGCCGGCAGCAGCCCGAAATGAACCCCGGCCCATGATTGTGTGAATCAAATCACGGGCTTTTAACAGGCCAAAATTGTCTCGGTCCTTGTTTGGCCCAATCAGATATCGGCTGCGAGCAGGCCGGATGCAAACCGGGCCGTAGTTAGGCCCAACTATATGACGGGCATTTAACAGGCCGAAATTAATATAGGGACGAAATGTTAAACGGGTCCTTAAGAGGCCAAAACTAATGTGTGGCCGAATTACTAAGTGGGCCTCTAGCAAGTGGGCCCAAAAGCATAGTGTTCAGTTGACGGGCCGAATCTGATATGGGCCATAATTGAGCCCATAGCCTCTTAAAGGGCCTTAACTGATCTGGGCCGTAATTTGGCCCAGAACGTGGTAGGCTTTTAACGGGCCAGATCTCATATGGGCCACTATTAGGCCCGGAACGTGGCAGGCCATTAATGGACCGGATCAAATATGGACCGGCATTTGGCCCAAAACATGGCAGCCAGTTAATGGGCCGGCCTACTAGGGTCCTCAAATTCTTGTGGGCCTACAGCTGGGCCAGCCCGTTAATGTCGGCGAAATCTCATGGGCCTTTAGCCGGGCCAGCCCATTATGATCCGCAAGAATCTTGTGGGCCTTTACCTGGGCCGGCCCATTATGGCACACAAAAATCTTGTGGGCCTTTACCTGGGCCGGCCCATTATGGCCCGCAAAATCTTGTGGGCCTTTAGTTGGGCCGGCCCATTTAAACTTGATGGGCCGATCCACGTGTCAACATATCATAGGCGCGTCTCGCCCATTGGATGAGTGACACCTGTGCCAGCGCAGACCTGACACGTGTCTCCTCCAGCCAATGATGATTTTACACATGGAAAATCCCCATTGGTCGGGGCTGTTAACGGGTTATCGGATCCAAAACCCGACCCGATAGCTTAACGGCGTTCCGTTACGGTGGATGCCACGTGTCGGTCACCCTTGACGAAAGCACTTCTGTGACGCGCGATTTATCGTCATGGAAGTGGACACTTCCGTGATGATAATTTTGGTAATGTCATGGAACACTTCTACGACAGCACAGGTATGACTATCTTGATTCTATCATAAATTTGTCATGGATGTACATGCATGACAAAAACCGCGACCTACTGTGACAAACACGTATCATCACGGAAGTGTATTTTTTTGTAGTGATGCATTAATTAAATAAGAGATATTGTGATATCCCAACATAATCTTGTCCACCATGGAGCAATCTTCAACTTCACCTACAACTAGCAACACTATAAGAGGGGTCGAGCAAAAGCGGTAACATAGCCAAACAACGGTTTGCTAGGAAGGGTGAAAAAGGTTAGAGGCTGGCATGGCAATCTGGAAGGCTTGATAGACAAGAGATAGGAAGCACAACATAGCGATAGAACGAAGCAACTAGCATATCTAGTAATGAGATCCAAGGTGACGGTCATCTTGCCTGAAATCTCGCAAGGAATAAGAACGAGTCCATGAAGAAGATGAAGCCACGAAGACGAACCAAGCGTAGACGAATGAATCCTCACGATCGCAACGAAACGGGAACTATCGAGAAGAAGCACACAACATGGTAAACACACCACACATATACATGACATGATGCTCAACCAAGTATGATGCAAGACAAGACTACATGAAGCTACTCATGGCAAGAGATGATGCATACAAGAACAACACATCAAAGCAAGGTTAAATGAGGCTGGAAACAACATGTAACAATTCCGGTACGTCCTCATATGCAAATTTCGAAATTGATCCAGATCTGAACAAACATTAAGTTGAAGTTGTTAAATAACAAGTTAAGATGCACCAAGATGATCTACATGAGATTCTAGTCAAGTTACATATAAAGTTCATTTAATTCGGAGCTACGGCCTAAAAGATATGAGCAAAACAAGTCAAACATGGCATTGATGCAAAATACATTCAAACATCAAGCAAACATTCTCAAAACATGGATGCAACATTATAATATGAAATTATATGCAAATCTAAGCAAGTTTCATATAGAGCACACTCAAAACGGAGCAAACGGTTCAACACATACCCATGAAACAAGTTTAAAGGACAAGCTGTCTAGCAACTAGGCATCTAGCAAGCATCAAACCAATATGCTACAGCACCTCAACAGGAAAACAAAAGGCATGGACATGATGTACAGATGAAGCATGACAAAACACGAACACTGAGCTATCTCCAGAAATCACTATAACATGCTCAAAAGGACATGGCAAGATTGCAAATAATAACAGTTCACAGACTTGGCAGAAATCATTGGACATGGCAGAAATAACATCAGGTTACAATGTTTAGTGCTATCAAACAACATGTTACAGAACTTAACATGGCAAACAAAGGCATGGGTTGCTAATACTAAAGGCAAAGAACAAAATTCCCTTAATGAACTAATTCTAAAGATCAACAGAAAAGATGGTAGCATCCATGCAAACATGGCAAGTGATATGACAGATTCAGACATGGCAGGAACAACGATAAGTAGGCATGTTGGTGAGCTTGTAAAACTCACCACAGAGCAATACATGGCATGACAAGGTGATCAACAATAATATGACATATTTATGAAGCTAAGCACGGCAAGAACAAGTTCATAGGGTTCATGGATCACTAGTTATTGACATGGCAAAAGTGAACTTAATGTTAACAGGCTGACAGCAACATTATTTAGCAACTTTGGGGCATGATATGAACAATCTAAAGCAAGCTATAAATGCTACCCAGGGCATGAATGGATAGATCATGGCATGTATAACAAAACATCCTTAGTGAACATCTCCAGATTATGCATAGAATGACTTGTAGCAGCAGGTTTACATAGCATCATGATATAACAGATTCAGACTAGCAAACAGTAACAGCAAGTACCCTACTCCACGAGCTCAATGGACTCACTACAAGGCTCACAAAAATACACGGATTGAACCACTGTAAAGATGGCATGATGTAGCTCAAAACTCATGTAGGCATCAAGCTCATAGGATGCACACACAAAATGCAATGAAAAAGACAAAACAGCAAGTTATAACCGTCTCAGCAGGTTAATGTCATTTAGCACGCTTGCAACGATGATAAAGGCATCAAGATGGACTCAAACAAATATTGAGCAATATAATGAAATCAAGAGCATCTCTCAATGAACATTTTGATATATCATACGCGCAAAACGGAGCTACATGCAAGGAGTTATGGCACGATGAACATGGCATCGAAATGCAATATTTTCGGGTCTTGCAGATATTTCTTGGGTCAACCTGCTGGATCTGGACCTGGGAGCGCGGAAAATGAGGCGGGGCCAAGGCACTCGTCGGAGCACGGCCGGAGACGGAGGAGATGGCGGATTTGCGGTGAGGGACGCCCGATCCGGTCGCGGGACGACGCGCGGGGCCGGGAGGACGGCAGCGGGGGTCGGCGTGGAGGCGGGGTTCGGCGAAGGCAGCACGGGGTCGAAGTGGAGGGGCGGCGCGGGGCGCAGCCCGGTCGGCGGAGGTCGTCACCGGCGGAATCCGGTGGCGGCGAGGCGGCCGGAGGGCGCCGGAGGTGCGTCGGCGATGGAGGCGGGGAGCGGGGTCCGCGGGCGGCGGCGGGAGACGACCGAGCGGAGGTCGGGGCGGCTCGGGCCTCGTGGGCTAGCCGGCGGCGGGGGCGGGCCTGCGGGGCCCGCGACGGGCTCCGCGGGCCGCGGCGAAGTGGGCGCGGGGCACGGGTGAGGTGGCGTGCTACGGTAGGCTGAGGGCGGTGGCGGAGGCGACGTGGCACGACGCCATTGGTCGGAGTGACGTGGCTGCCGGCGGTGGACACGTTCGGCGGCGGGGCGGACGCGTCCGGCGGCGCGACGAGGAAGGGGGCTAGGGTTTGCCCGAAATTTCGGGGAGAGAGGCCTTTTTATAGGTAGAGGGAGCTAGGAGGGTCCAAATGGGGAGCGGTTTTCACCCACACGATCGTGATCGAACGACCGAGAGCATGGAGGGGGTTTGGGTGGGCTCATGGGCTGTTGTGAAGAGGGGCTGGGCTGCAAAGAGAGAGGGGTTTCAGGCTACGCGGTTAACCGTTGGGGCATCAAACGGACTCCAAATGCGACGAAAATTGACAGGCAGTCTACCTACTCTAAAACAACACCGCACAGCAAGTTTCATCCCATTCCGAGAACATTTTCCCCCTGCTCATGAAACAAGGTCTGAAAGGTGCGACGAGCGCGTGCAAGTGTGGTTGGGCTCAGAACGGACAACAGAGAGAACTGGGGGAACCCGAACGGATGCATGTTTTGAAAAACATGCAGATGAAATGCAGATGATGACATGGCAAAATGCAACACGCAAGGAAATGACATGGCAACAATGACGAGTAGCTGGAAGACACCTGGCGCATCAGATCTGGGGTGTTACAACTCTCCTCCACTAACAAGAGATCTCGTCCCGAGATCTTAGGAACGAGACGGAAGAGAAAGAGGAAGAGGTGAAATAAGACCACAAGAAAGAAGATGAACAAAGTCAAGAGAACTCGGGTAGAAAAGAGGAACAGCGAATATGACAAGAATCAAAAGCTCATGGAAACAAGATAGACTATGAAACCACTCTGGTTAGAACAAGATAGTAAAGGAATGAAGAAAAGAATTCGGGCAGCACTCTGACTGAAAATGGAAGGAATAGGACATGAAGTTCGCCCAATGGGACGACACTTGACGAGATGAACAACGCAATGCCTTCGAACGAATTGAAAGAATGGAATGAAAAGAGCGGATGAGAGAACAACAACTTCCACCATGAATGAATTCGATAGTATCCTTAGAAGAAGGTTAGAACAGAGTTGTTGAGGAAAAACAACAACAAAAGAATAAGCTTGTTGTGGACTTATCAAAAACAACTCAAAACTTGAGGTGAAATTATACCACAACCAATGTCTGAATAGCTGAGAAGAACGAAGAAATGCAAAACTCCACTTCAGAAGAATACGGAGAATTAATTGCACTTTGAGACGCGAGAAGAAAAGATTCTTGAACTCCACCAACAATAATCTTGATGAACTGTTGAATAATGAATTAAATCATGAAGAACCACCATGAAGAACTCCGGTGACAAAAGGATGATGAGATAGAATGAAGGATGAAAGAATAAGATTAAAGCTTGCGATGATTTAGATGGAGGTTCCGACGAAATGGCCGAGGAAATTGAACTCCGGAAAAGAAAAGATGAAAACACTTGGAACTAGAATTTATTCCTCATGAACAAACTCCGAAGGAAGGGATTACTCACTTGGATGAAATAAGAATAAGATTTATTGTATGCTTATCCTTCATCAAATTAAATTGATAACAAGAAATGGATTTTGCATACTACTTATTCTTCTTGAAAAGGATTGAGAAGTGACATATCGCAAACTTGAGAAGGTCTTCATGAACCACCGGTAGGATTGAAAAGAACAAATGAATTAAAATGATAATCAAGGAAAAAGAATCTTGAACAAACCACCACAAGAATTCGAAAATGACTGATGAAAGAGACTGAATCACCGGGAAGAATTAGAAGAACCAATATGCTAGAGGGGATTTAGATGCAAAAGAACAAAGAGATCATGAGCTGATTAAAGAACACTTGAACAAAGCACCAGGATAATTGGATAACGGTAGCTGAAATGTGAGGACAAATAATTCTTCTGGAATGATGGCCTCCGGTGAAAAGAAATGAGAAAACAACTTCTGACATACTCCGGATGGGTACGAAAACAATATCTGACAAATGGAATAATTCGAGAGAATAATATGAAGCTAGAACCATGAACCTTTGGGAGAATGGACAAGATTTAGAAGGAACTCTTCCTCGGTCTTCAAATGACGACGGGAAACCCCACCAAAATTACTGAGATACTCCGGAAGAATGACAATGAGGAAGGGTTGAACCAAAGATGAAAAGAATTTGAAAGCGGTCTTGGAGATGGCATCTGACTGATGAAATTCATTCTTACGTCAAACTCGAAAAGAATTAGGAATAACTCCGAAATAATTAGAAGAGTCAGGTAAGATCCTGGGAAAAGACCTGTGGGTTAGGGCCCACTGAAGAGAAAACACCGTTGGAAAGGGATGTTGACAAGATAGATGATACACCGGAACAATTGAAATATTTGAATGAGGTGATAACCTCGAATTAATTGGAACACAGACGAATCTCCTGAGATGTCTTGAGCACTTCGGAAGGATGGAGTGGCGAGAGGCGAACGAGCAGGGAAAACACTTGATCCCAGGAAAAGAATGTGATCAACCTGAAAAAGTTGAATTGAGTCCACTGGAAAAGAGATGAAGAATGTCAAACGAAAGAGAATTCACCGGTTAAAACAATTGATGAAAGACTGAAGAGGCTCCACATGAATGAAATTGATGCTCGAAAGAGACTCAGGCTCCGGGAATAAGAGGGTGGGAGGACGGGAAAAACAAAGGCAACTTGGAAGGGGGAACCGACGAATAACTTGAAGAGAAAGCACCGGTTGAAATAATTGAGGAAAGAAAGCAAAGACTTCACACGAGTAGGATGGATACTCGATTAAAGACTCTGACTCCGAGATGAAAAGGGGTGGGCGGCTGGGAAAAAGAAAACAACTGAGGATTGAACTCAAAGATGAAGAGGCTCGAGTCAACTTGACGAGAAATGCACCGGATGAAAAGAGCTGAGAACCAACGATCGGAAAACCAGCTGCGTGATCCTAAAGGAAGTTTGAAATGGAAGAGGAGTAATTCAAAACACCTACGTCAAGATTCCTCACCAGAGCGATGAAGAGGCTGAGGAGTAAAAAGAATTCCTACTCTCCGATATAACTAAACTCTGAAAACGGTTTTCTTCTAGGCGCGGAGGCAGGGTTCGGCGGAGGCAGCACGGGGTCGAAGTGGAGGGGCGGCGCAGGGCGCGGCCCGGTCGGCGGAGGTGTTCGCCGGCGGGTTTCGAGCTACGCGGTTAACCGTTGGGGCATCAAACGGACTCAAAATGCGACGAAAATTGACAGGCGGTGTACCTACTCTAAAACAACACCGCACGCCAAGTTTCATCCCATTCCGAGAACATTTTCCCCCGCTCACGAAACAAGGTCTGAGAGGTGTGACGGGCGCGTGCAAATGTGGTTGGGCTCAGAACGGACAACGGAGAGAACCGGGGGGACCCGAACGGATGCAAGTTTTGAAAAACATGCAGATGAAATGCAGATGATGACATGGCAAAATGCAACACGCAAGCAAATGACATGGCAACAACGACGAGTAGCTGGAAGACACCTGGCGCATCAGATCCGGGGCGTTACAGTAACGCCTCCGACTCAACCGTGCACTAATCATACACGCAAATGCGCACAATCAAGATCAGAGACTCACGGAAAGATATCACAACACAACTCTAGACATTAATTAAAATAATAAAAGCTTTATATTACAAGCTAGGGGCCTCGAGGGCTCGAATACATAAGCTCGAATACACAAGAGTCAGCGGATGCAACAATATCTAAGTACAGACATAAGCAAACAAGTCTGCCTTAAGAAGGCTAACATAACAACGATAACTGGATCGAAAAGGTGCAGGTTTCCTGCCTGGAAGCCTCCTAACTACTCCTGGTCATCGGCGGTCTCCAACTAGTAGTAGGCTCTGCCGGGGTAGTAGTAGTCATCAGCAGGATCAGCTGGCTCCTAGGCTCTGTCATCTGATCGCAACAATCGGGTAGAGGAGAAAATGGGTAGCAAAGCAACCATGAGTACTCGTCCAAAGTCCTCGCAAGACTTACGTCAGTTCTATACTAAATATGCGTCAGTATCAAAGAAATGCGGCTATATCTTTGGACCAGACTGCAGAAATTCCAGAATAGAGGGGAAGGCCTAGCCTATCAAAGACTAGCATCTTGTAGCGTCTTGCACCATTAGAAGAGTGCAGATTAGCATAACATAAGTAATAAGTATGTTGTAGTAATGCCCAAAGATCCTTCCTCGACTTCCTGGGAGAAAGCGATCCCAGAGCCATCATATCCATTTAGTGTCTCCACTATCTAGTCTAGTTATAATAGGTCATGATATAACTTCGAGTGTCCGTTACCGTGGATACGGTTATTCGAGTAGATATACTTCCCTGCAGGGGTGCACCAACTGACCCAACACGTTTGATTAGCTTTGGCCAGACACACTTTTTGGGTCATACCCAGCCTCGGCTGATCGACACACCATAGTCCTACCTAGGTTCAACAGAGAGGCCAACACGCCGGTCTGCATCCTAAATGCAAAGGGGTCATGGGCCAATCATCCTTTGCAATCCTGCGCGTTGCGAACGCAGCCTAGAGCAGACCCACCGCCTAATAGAAGCATAGGTGGTTCTCGTCCAACCGTGCATGCACTGCTAAACTGCTGACGTCAGTGAGCTAGCGAAATAATCGTACGACGCCGAGTGCCCATACTTATTCCCGCATGGCGGTCGGTGCGAAAAGGCCAGAGGCCTACTCAGATCACATATACAAACTTGTTAGTGTCTTGGGAGCATGCGGAGACGATCAATGATCCACGATTTGTGGTCTCGTCGCCCCGTCTCGAGGACTTACGCAAGGGCCAAGAATGCCAGCCGTGCTGCATAATTATCTCACGGGTATCCTGACGGTCAACCCGACTCCGTAAGTTTTGCGGGTACACTCATGGTCAACATGACTGCAGTAACTCTCGCAGGTACCCCTCGGGGCTGACCCGACTTCAACAAGGTTCCGAGGTAAAGTCAAAGTAACAGTGTGTCTATAACATCAAGGGGGAAATCTGAGGAATCACCATCGATGGATTCCCACTCGATGTAACCGTCAAGCTGAACTTGGAGGAATCACCCTCGAAGGTTTCACACTTGAGGTGTTGCACGGTAGAGTCGTCATCAGGAGTGGTGAAGAAGGAACCACCCTTCGTAATCCACGACGGATTAGCTACACCATAGAGATATCATCAGGAGTGCGTTACGAGGAATCACCCTTGACACTCGATAGTACCCCTATAGGGTCATAAAACTAAGGGGGTGTGCGGTGGTGTGTCGGTCTCTGCACATCGATCACATTGATCAAGTCATCTAGTAATAAATGGGGGCAATAGGGACAAGGTGAGGGGTCACTGATGGATCACTAACCAACCTATATATACTAAGCATATAGGATAACAGGTAAGGTAACAATAGCAGGTTACAAAAGCATGCTATGCATCAGAATAGGAGCTATTTGGACAATAGTAGCAAAATATAATGCAAGCATGAGAGAGAAAGAATGAGCGATATAGGAATGTTCAAGGGGTTTTTGCTTGTGTGTAAGCTCTGCAAAAGAGGTTGGACGTCAGGTGTGCAGTCGTAACTGGGAGCAGCGTCGGTCTCGGGGTCCACCAGAGAGAAGATGGGGAAGAAACAATAAACATAAAGCAAACAAATGCATCATGATGCATGATATGGCAATATGAAGTTCAAGGGGTGACCTAACGCAGTGCTATGATAATCCCCAAGTCCCCTTTATCAAGCATCCACAACTACTAAAGATCATTAAGGTAAAACCCAACCATAGCATTAACATATCAAGTCCCCTTTATCCCATACGCCGTGACCCACTTATCCGTGTTTATGCTTCTGTCACTCAAGCAACACATACAATAAGTAAACCATGGACGTATTGCAACACCCTACAACGGGAATCCCTCACGCTTGCGTGACACGGAGGGAACAATAGGACAACACCAAAATAAAACATACAATTCATACCAATCTAGATCATTAATCAACCCAAAGACAAAAGATATCTACTCAAAACATCATAGGATGGCAACACATCATTGGATCATAATATGTGGCATAAAGCACCATGTTCAAGTAGGGATTATAGCGGGGTGCGGGAGAGTGGACCGCGTAAAAGAGATGAGGATGGTGATGATGATGGTGATGTTGATGAAGACGATCACCGCGGCGATGATTCCCCTCCCGATGGCACTCCGACGCCATCGGGAGAGAGGAGGAGAGGTGGCCCCCTTGTGGTTCCTCCTCCATGCCCCCCCCCCCCGATGGGGAGAGGTTCCCCCTCTGGTCATTGGCCTTCATGGTGATGATGGCCCCTCTGAGATCCTTCCCCATGGCCTCCGGTGATGATGGCCCCCTCCGGCAGGGTGCCAGAGAGGGCCTAGATTGATTTCTCATGGCTACAAAGGCTTGCGGCGACGTAACTTCCGATCTAGGTTTCTTTCTGGAAGTTTGGGTATTTGTAGGAGGGTTTGGCGTCGAGAACAAGTTAGGGGGACCCACGAGGAGTCCACGAGGCACAGGGGCACGCCCCAGGGGGGTGGGCGCGCCCCCCACCCTCATGGGCCCCACGGGACTCCTCTCCGATAACTTTTTGTTCCAGTATTTTTATATTTTCTAGAAAATATATCCGTTGATTTTCAGTGCATTCCGAGACCTTTTATTTCTGCACAAAAAACACCACGATAGTTCTGCTAAAAACAGCGTCAGTCCGGGTTAGTTTTAACCAAATCATACCAAAAGCATGTAAAAAATATTATAAACATGGCATGAATACTTCATAAATTATAGATACGTTGGAGATGTATCAGCATCCCCAAGCTTATTCCTGCTCGTCCTTGAGTAGGTAAATGATAAAAGAAATAATTTATGAAGTGTGAATGCTAGCAAGTGCTTAAGTTTGATCAATGATAGTTTCAATCACTTTTTCTAGCATCATTATATATCATAACAGTAGCTCAACTCATAAAACTTTGCATGATCAAGTAACAAGCTATTCACATGTTAAAGTATAGATAATAAACTTTCTTGAAAACTAACAAACCATGCTCTTAGTCATCAAACAATTGCAGTTCATCTTATTTTCGGGAAGGGTCTATGTAAGAGCTTTGATTCAGCAAACTCCACATACTCAACTATCATATAATCTTTCATGATTGCTAACACTCATGTGATATTTATGGTTTCAAAGTTTTAATCGGACACGGAGAAAGATAGGGGCTTATAGTTTCGCCTCCCAACCTTTTACCTCAAGGGTAATGTCAACAATAATAATTTATTAAAACCTACATCCAAGTGGATATATATATATCCGGATCGCTCCAACACAAAGTGCTTACCAAAGGAAAAAGTGTAAAAAGGAAAGGTGATGATCACCATAACTCTTGTATAAGGGTAGAAGATAAAAGTAAAAGATAGGCCCTTCGCAGAGGGAAGCAGAGGTTGTCATGCGCTTTTATGGTTGGAATAAGGTTGGAAAAAGCGGTAGGCGTAAGCGAGGAGGTTGGCCTTCGCCTAGTGCCTAGGTGGTGCCTAAGCGCCCTAGGCATGTCCTAGGCGGTAATATAATTTTTACTCGTAGTGTATTTATCATCGTTATATGGGTGTTGATATTAGTTTAGGGCATACAAATAAGTTAATTACCGTCTACTGCCATTGGAATATAACCCGTTTGGCATATCAGTGTAGTATGTGGCATGATTTCTTGCTTGGATAGGCAATTCCTTGCTTGCCCTGCCTAGACCTCCATTTATGCCCTAGGCGAGGCGTTTGGCCATTGCCTAGCGCCTAGGCGTGCCTAAGCGCCTCCTAGGCACTGCCTTTTCCAACAGAGGGTTGGATGCACAAAATCTTAATGCAAAAGAACGTCACTTTATATTGCCGCTTGTGATGAAGACCTTTATTATGCAGTCCGTCGCTTTTATTTCTTCCCTATCACAAGTTCGTATAAAGCTTATTTTCTTTGCACTAATAGATCATACATATCTAAGGAGCAATTTTTATTGGGTGCATGATGACAACTTACTTGAAGGATCTTACTCAATCCATAGGTAGGTATGGTGGACTCTCATGGCAAAACTGGTTTAAGGGATGTTTGGAAGCACAAGTAGTATCTCTACTTGGTGCAAAGAATTTGGCTAGCATGAGAGGGAAAGGCAAGCTCAACATGTTAGATGATCCAAGACAATATAACGTTTCGGATATAGGAAAACATAACCCATTAAGTTGTCTTCCTTGTCCAACATCAACCTTTTAGCATGTCATAATTTAATGAGTGCTCACAATTACAAAAGATGTCCAAGATAGTATATTTATATGTGAAATATCTCTTCCTTTAATATTCTTTCATGAATTGTTTAAGTGACCAATTCTGTGTTTGCTAACTTTCAATAAGTTTAAAACCTATACTTATTACGTGTGAAGTCATTACTCCCCATGTTATAAGCATATGAGACATATATAAATTCAGATTTATGATATTCAATTCATTCAACCATTTACTCATAAGATATACGTGAAGCACGTGAGTAAATGACAAACTACTCCAAAAAGATATAAATGAGAAACACTGAGTAGTCAAATAATTAACTAGCTATGGGAGGATTCTTTTTAATTCAAGATTTCAGATCCAATGATTTTATTCAAACAGCAAGTAAAATTTAAAATACGCTCCAAGCAAACCACATCTCATGTGACGAATAAAAATATAGCTCTGAGTAAGGTATACCGATAGTTTTGAAGACGAAAGAGGGGATGCCTTCCGGGGCATCCCCAAGCTTAGGCGCTTGAGTCTTCCTTGAATATTACCTGGGGGTGCCTTAGGCATCCCCAAGCTTAGGGTCTTTACACTCCTTATTCTCCTCATATTGATATCTCACCCAAAACTTGAAAACTTCAATCACACAAAACTTAACGGAACTTTGTGACATGAGTTAGTATGATAAAGAGTAAATCATTTACTTTGGTACTGTAAAAGACAAGACACATTATTTTTATCACACAATTCCTACTTTACCATATAATTTCTACCATTTATATTGAGCAATATAAGCCACAAAAACTAGAAAACAAGCAAACTATGCATTGGAAACAGAATCTGCCAGAAACAGAACAATCTGTAATGATCTGAACAACAACCATACTTCTCCTACTCCAAAAATTATTAAATAAATTGGAGGACGTGAGGAATTTGTCTGTTAATCGTCTGCAAAAAGAATCAACTCAAAATCACTCTTCTGTAAAAAATGACAGATAATCTCGTGAGTGCAAAGTTTCTGTTTTTTACAGCAAGATCACATTAACTTTCACCCAAGTCTTCTCAAAGGTCTTACTTGGCACTTTATTTAAACAAAAGCTATAAAACATGATTACTATAGTAGCTTAATCATGTGGACACACAAAAACAGTAAGGGTAATTATTGGGTTGTCTCCCAACAAGCGCTTTTCTTTAATGCCTTTTAGCTAGGCATGATGATTTCAATGATGCTCATATAAAAGATAAGAATTGAGACATAAAGAGAGCATCATGAAGAATATGACTATCACATTTAAACCTAACCCACTTCCTATGCCTAGGGATTTTGTGAGAACACAATTTATAGGAACAAGAATCAACTAGCATAGGAAGGCAAAACAAGTATAACTTCAAAACTTCAGGCACATAGAGAGGAAACTTGATATTATTGTAACTCCTACAAGCATGTATTACTCCCTCATAATAATTTTCAGTAGCATCATGAATTAATTCAACAATATAACCATCACATAAAGCATTCTTTTCATGATCTACAAACATACAATTTTTACTACTCTCCACATGAGCAAAATTCTTCTCGTTCAGAATAGTGGGAGCAAAGTCAACAAAATAACTATCTTGTGAGGCATACTCCAATTGAAAATTAAAAGCATGATGACAAGTTTCATGGTTAACATTATTCTTTATAGCATACATGTCATAACAATCATAGGTAGCAACTTTGTTCTCATAATCAATTGGAACCTCTTCCGAAATAGTGGAATCATTACTAACTAAAGTTGACACTCTTCCAAATCCACTTCCATAAATATCACACTAATATTCAACACCCTCCAAAATAGAGGGATAACTAATTCCTAAAGTTGAAACTCTTCCAAACCCACTTTAGATGATACTATTATTCATCCTCCAAAAGATATAAGTGAAGTTCATGGGGCATTCTACAATTAATATGTACTAACCAATATCCAATCTCAAAATATATAAGTGAAGCACATGAGGCATTCTACAAAACCATACTCAAAAGATTTAAGTGAAGAACAAAAGGGCATTATATAAGATCATTGAAGGGCTATCTCATACTAGCATGGTTCCTAAAGAAAAAGAAAAACACAAAGGACACAAATCATGTGAACAAAACAAAAATCGAGGTATACCGATAATTATTGAAGAAGAAAGATGGGATGCCAACCGGGGCATCCCCAAGCTTAGATGCTTGAGTATACTTGGAATCTTTACTTGGATTGCCTTGGGCATTCCCAAGCTTGAACTCTTGCCTCTCTTTATTCTTCTCACGTCGGTGACTCCTCGTTCTTCAAAAACTTCATCCACAAAAACTTAACAAAAACTTTGTGAGATCCATTAGTATAGTAAAGCAAATCACTACCTTTAGGTACTGTTGCAAACTCATTTCAATTTCATATTAGCACTATATATACTATATTCCAACTTCACCATGGTTCATACCCCCCTATACTACCCATAGATTCATCAAAATAAGCGAACAACTCATAGAAAACAGAATCTGTCAAAAACAGGACAGTGTGTAGTAATCTGGAAATTTAGTATACTTCTGTGACTCCAAAAATTCTAAATAAAATATTAAAATTTAAACAATTTGTACAGAAGTAATGTGAAAAAAGTTTCATACCCATTTGACTTTCCAGTAAAAAAATGTAAATTCACGCGCTACAGCCAAAGTTTCTGTTGTTTGTACTGCACATAGTAAACAAGCAATCCAATCATCCTAAAACCATAGCTTGGCACATTATTTTTTATAATACAATGGATATATACAAGGGGATAATTATTTATAGAGAAACTTCCATGAAATGTTTTGCATTGTTTCCATGAGCATGAACACAAGTGCTCAAGGTCGACCCTCACTACTCTAATGCATACTTTCCAATCACTTCTCTTTTTGAAAATCTTTTTTAGGCATATGAGGCAAGTGCATCTTTTTTATTTTAATTTTTTCATTTTTTTGTATGTTTCACCCACAACTAAGAAAAACTAAAATGGAAAACAAAAACTACTTAGTGAAGAAAGCAAACAAGCACACTCGAGAATATCAACCCCACGCTATTGCTCCCCTGCAATGGCGCCAGAAAAGAGCTTGATAATCCCCAAGTGCAGGGAATCATCGTAGCAATTCCCAAAGGTGGAAGTGATAAGTATGGCGTGTCGAACCCACAAGGAGCTAAAGGTAAAATAAGTATTCTCTCAAGTCCTATCTGCCACTGATACGACTCTACGTACACCGAGCGTTTGCTTCCAACTAGAAACGAGAAATAAAACTACGTTGTGGGTATGAAGAGGATAATTTTGTATGATATCGGATAGCTAAAATATAAAAGTAGGTGATGCTATCATAAAGTTACAATATATTACTAAATATTATAAATAGCGAGTGTGGAATAATGATGAGTCGGTGTGCAGAATTGTCCTGGGCAATTGTTAACAAGACCGGTAATCACTATTGCAATTTCATATGAGGGAGAGGCATAAGCTAACATACTTTCAATTCTTGGATCATATGCACTTGTGATTGGAACTCTAGCAAGAATCCACAACTACTAAAGATCATTAAGGTAAAACCCAACCATAGCATTAACATATCAAGTCCCCTTTATCCCATACGTCGTGACCCACTTATCCATGTTTATGCTTCTGTCACTCAAGCAACACAGACAATAAGTAAACCATGGACATATTGCAACACCCTACAGCGGGAATCCCTCACACTTGCGCGACACGGAGGGCACAATAGGACAGCACCAAAATAAAACATACAACTCATACCAATCTAGATCATTAATCAACCCAAAGACAAAAGATATCTACTCAAAACATCATAGGATGGCAACACATCATTGGATCATAATATGTGGCATAAAGCACCATGTTCAAGTAGGGATTCTGATGATGATGGTGATGTTGATGAAGACGATCACAGCGGCGATGATTCCCCTCCCGATGGCACTCCGGCACCACCGGGAGAGAGGAGGAGAGATTCTCCCCCTTGTGCTTCCTCCTCCATGGCCTCCCCCTGGATGGGGAGAGGTTCTCCCTCTGGTCATTGGCCTTCATGGTGATGATGGCCCCTCTGAGATCCTTCTCCATGGCCTCCGGTGATGATGGCCCCCTCCGGCAGGGTGCCAGAGAGGGCCTAGATTGATTTCTCGTGGCTACACGGGCTTGCGGCGGCGGAACTTCCGATCTAGGTTTCTTTCTGGAAGTTTGGGTATTTATAGGAGGGTTTGTCATCGAGAACAAGTTAGGGGGGCCCACGAGGAGTCCACGAGGCACAGGGCCGCGCCCCCCACCCTCATGGGCCCCACAGGACTCCTCTCCGATAACTTTTTGTTCCAGTATTTTTATATTTTACAGAAAATATATCCATTGATTTTCAACGCATTCCAATACCTTTTATTTCTGCACAAAAACACCACCATGGTAGTTCTGCTGAAAACAGCGTCAGTCCAGGTTAGTTTTAACAAAATCATACTAAAAGCATGTAAAAAATATTATAAACATGGCATGAATACTTCATAAATTATAGATACGTTGGAGACGTATCATGCTACACGTTGCCAATGAAATGGGAAAACATCTGGGAATGTTTTCCCGACGTTTGGCAGTTTTCGGACAAATGAATCAGAGGGGAAGGATCCATGTTCATCATGTTTGATGCATGTGACAGATGAGCAGATAGCATATCTGGATTCGTCATATTTTTCTGAGCAACTTTCATATATAAATTATTTTCATCTGACTTGTTGATTATTTTGTATTTTTTTAAAAGTTTAAATGATTTTCTGAAATTCTATAATTAAATTAATTCCAAAATATAACAATTACTAAATGCTATGGGTACACAGAAGTGTACCCAGTGCTTCAGAGGCTGATAATGGGCCCTGTTGACTGCTGAGTCAGCAGACTGGTCAAACTGACCAGGAGGGCCCACTTGTCATAGTCAGAGTAAACTAAGAGACGATTAAAATCAACTAATTAAGTTCATTAGATACTAGGGCCCACATGTCAATGTCTAATTAAACTAAACTAATTAAATTAATTATTTTTAGTTAGTTAAGGGGTGGGCCCCACATGTCAGTGACTGGGCTGCCAGTCGACATAGTTGACTGGGTCAACCCAGTCAACTGGGGCCAGGGAGCCCATTGGCGGTGACCCAGGGTGGGCCCGAGGCCAGTCAGGTCAGCGGCGGCCGGCGTCTAGCTACCGGCGATGCCAGAACGCGGCGGAGGTCTCGGGCCTCGTCGAAAAACGCCCACAGGGCCCCGTTTCAGAGCATAGCTGGGCGTGTTCTAACGGGTGGACGTCGACACATTGATGGGTGGTGGTGGCAGGGCCGGAGTTGGCCGTAATCGGTGCTGGCAACGAGCAAGGCGGATCACGAGCTTCAGCCCTCGTGGCAGTGGCGGCTACGGAGCACAGCGAGCGGCACGGGGGGTTGTGTTGGGCTCCTCGGGGCTCCTGGAGCACGGAGCCATGCTCGGATACAAGCTCAGAGAGCTGTGGCCACGGCGGCAAGGTGCACTGCGGCGGCGAGTTGTCGGACGTGGAGGGGAGGCTAAGAGCGCGCACGACGACGGAGAGAGGGGAGAGCGATCATAGCTCACCTAGCAGCACACTAAAGGCCGGCGGGGGCTTAGGAGCAGGAGTGGGCAATGAATCAACGACGATGAGCTCCTCGGAGCCAAGGAAGGAGGCGACGGCGTGGCGGTGTTCCAATGGCTCCGTGCTCGATTCCTTGGTCGCAGGTGAAGTAGACGATGCCGGCGGTCCTTCTGGGCACGGACTCGGGCGTCGGGGTCGCCGGTGGCCGCTGAAAGAACATGTGATGCCCCCATGTGTGGTTTTGGTAATTGATGACATTCTCTATGGACTAATGGTTGCCTTGAGTTATATTTGAAGGATTTGTCCATAGACATTTCTTGAAGTCCATGTGTTGGTTTCAAGGAGTTTATGAGTTGACCAAGGTTCTATTCAAGGAATTATCCAAAGTTTGGTCAGAGAGAAGACATGATACAAGATTGACCAAGACTAAGTCAAGGAGTGAATCAAGTTGATCAACACACAAAGTGTACAAGACGTACCGAGAGGGATCAAGTGATCTCGTGGTATGGTAAGCATTGTCCATTACGCTTTGTGTACTAACCCATGGTCTACGTGAGAGTTCTATGTGTGGTTAGGTATGTTCCCATGGGCCTGCATCAAGAGGAAGATCTCATACAACCCATGGAGGATGACATCAAGTGGTGATCGTCATCAAGATTGCGGTGTGCAATTTCAAGTGGATCATCACAAAGAGATCATTCTTGAAGCTTGCCGCCCATTGTGGTGACAATGGACTTGTGAAGATGTGCTGAAGAGTGGCTTACCCATAGTGGAGTATGGGGGAGAAATCAACTAATCTTCATCGAGTCAACACAATCAAGAAAGCTGGTCCAACTTGAGGAAGTCAAAATCTTCATCATCTAGCTCAAGTGGACTATGTGCAAGGTAAAGGTTTGCCCTTGATAGGTCTTCTATTTTACCGGTCTCATGGTGGTAGTTGGGAGAGCGGGTTATAGGATCGGTTGCCGTACTATCAAGGGGGGATCTCAAGTTAGTAGCTTGATTGTATCGTTCGTAGAGAGCTCAAACCATTGCATCCTTGCATCATCTTTCATGGCTCTTGTTTGTTTTTTCTCTGTGTGAGTTTTAGAGCTTTTGGTCATCTTCACGACAAGCTCGAGTTCATCCAAACGGAGTTCACGTATGCATCTTCTATGATGTTTTCGATGTTGGAGTTTTTGTCGGTTCTTCACTGATTGAGGTTTCACTCCTCTATATCTTAGGCATACTCCCCTGCCTCTTCTTATTATAACCAGTCGTTGTTGGATACTTCTTTCGTCCTCTATCCAACAAGCTTGAGTTTGCTCAATTCATAGCTCATTTGCAGAAGTTATGGCAATTCTGATTTTCTTGTAGCCATTTGTTGCTGTGCTTGTGAGCTGGAGGCCACTAGTATTAGTTCTGCTTTGGTTAGCGGTAGTACCACGGCTACTATTGCTGCTTCTGGGAACTCGGCTTTCGTGTCAGGTTTGCACGGAAGTGCAAAAGTAGTACCGCCTTTAAGCGGTAGTACCGCCCGCTACTACCGCTCCCTCCAGGTCTCGATGCACTCTCAGTGGAAGTGAAGCGGCAATGGAGAGCAGCACTACTGCCTATAAGTGATAGTACTGCTCAGGTGGGCGGTAGTACCGTTGTAGCAATTCTACTTCTTCTGCCATGTTCCTGCTCTACTTCTGAGTAACCCCAAGCTGCAACCCCAGTGGTAGTACCGCTGGTGAGCTGTAGTACCGCTCCGGCTGCACTACCGCTTTATGGCTTCGTGCCATTGTTATGTTTTTGGGTTACTATCGCCTAAGTGGTAGTACCCCTTTGTTGAGAGATAGTACCAGTCTATGCGGGCTGGGAGCAAGGGAGCAGTTGGATTTTCCCCTCCTATAAAAGGGGGTCTTCTTCCCCATTGAACCCAATCCTTTGAGCTCGTGTTCTTCCCCCATTATTGACCTTCTTCGAGCTAGCTATCTCTCAATCCCTCCATGGATTCTTGCTAGTTTGGGGGGAAAAGAGAGAGGAGATCTATATCTATGTTTCCACCAATCACTTTCTCCTCTATGTGAGGGGAACCCCATGGATCTAGATCTTTGAGTTTTGTGTTCTCTTCTTTGTTCTTCCTCTCATTTCCCCCCCTAGCATTACTTGCTTTGGTGGGATTTGGGAGAGAAGGACTTGGGCAATCCATGTGCCCTTGCCATTGCATTTGGTGCATCGGTTTGACTTCTCCATGGTGATACGTGGAGTTGAAAGTTGAGAAGCTTATTACTCTTGGGTGCTTGGTACCCTAGAGCTTGTTCCTCTTGGGTGCTTGGGCGCCCTAGACGGTTGGTGGTGTTTTGGAGCTCAATCATTTTGGTGTATGCTATGTCTTGAGCTTGCGTTGGTTTTCCTTGAAGAGGAAAGGGTGATGCAACAAAGTAGCGTAAGTATTTCCCTCAGTTTTTGAGAACCAAGGTATCAATCCAGTAGGAGGCTCCTCAAAATTCCCACGCACCTACACAAACAAACAAAGAACTCGCAACCAACGCAATAAAGGGGTTGTCAATCCCTTCACGGCCACTTGCGAAAGTGAGATCTGATAGAGATAGTATGATAAGATAAATATATTTTTGGTATTTTATAATATAGATGCAAAAAGTAAAGATGCAAATAAAAGTAGATTGAAAGCTTATATGATAAAAGATAGACCCGGGGGCCATAGGTTTCACTAGTGGCTTCTCTCAAGATAGCATAAGTATTACAGTGGGTGAACAAATTATTGTCGAGCAATTGATAGAAAAACGAATAATTATGAGATTATCTAGGCATGATCATGTATATAGGCATCACGTCCATGACAAGTAGACTGACTCCTGTCTGCATCTACTACTATTACTCCACACATCGACCACTATCCAGCATGCATCTAGAGTATTAAGTTCATAAGAACAGAGTAACGCATTAAGAAAGATGACATGATGTAGAGGGATAAACTCAAGCAATATGATATAAACCCCATCTTTTTATCCTCGATGGCAACAATACAATACATGCCTTGCAACCCTTTCTGTCACTGGGTAAGGACACTGCAAGATTGAAACCAAAGCTAAGCACTTCTCCCATGGCAAGAAAGGTCAATCTAGTAGGCAAAACCAAACTGATAATTCAAAGAGACTTGCAAAGATAACTCAATCATACATAAAAGAATTCAGAGAAGATTCAAATATTTCTCATAGATAAACTTGATCATAAACCCACAATTCACCGGATCTCGACAAACACACTGCAAAAAGAGTTTACAATGAATAGATCTCCACAAGAGAGGGGGAGAACATTGTATTGAGATCCAAAAAGAGAGAAGAAGCCATCTAGCTAATAACTATGGACCCGAAGGTCTGAGGTAAACTACTCACAACTCATCGGAGGGGCTATGGTGGTGATGTAGAAGCCCTCTATGGTAGATTCCCCCTCCCGCGGAGCTCCGGTGAAGGCTCCAAGATGGGATCTCGCAGATACAAAAGGTTACAATGGTGGAAATTGTTTTTCGTTGGCTCCCTGGATGTTTTTGGGGTACATAGGTATATATAGGAGGAAGAAGTGCGTCGGTGGCCGCTCATGGGGCCCAGGAGATAGGGGCGCGCCCAGGAGGAGTGGGCGCGCCCTCCTATCTCCTGGCCGCCTCGATTGCTTCTTGACTTGCACTCCAAGTCCTCTGGATCACGTTCGTTCCAAAAATCACGCTCCCGAAGTTTCATTCCGTTTGGACTCCGTTTGATATTCCTTTTCTTTGAAATACTGAAATAGGCAAAAAAACAATACGGGCTGGGCCTCCGGTTAGTAGGTTAGTCCCAAAAATGATATAAATATGTAAAATAAAGCCCATAAACATCCAAAAGGGGTAATATAATAGCATGGAACAATCAAAAATTATAGATACGTTGGAGACATATCAGTGTAAAGCTCCGGGAAAGCGTCGGGGTCTCCAAATAGGTTGTGGAGATCGCTCAGAGCAATTTGATGGGTACAGGTGACCGCCCCCAAGGTTGCCAAAGTGTACGGGTTCGGTGACCGCCCCCAAGGGTTGCCATTTGTACAGGTTCGGTGACTGCCCTCAAGGGTCCCTTAGTGGAATCACAAAATCTTACATTGTGCGAGGGCGTGAGGAGATTACAGTGGCCCTAGTGGCTTCTTGGGGAGCATTTCCTCCACACTGCTCCAAGCGGAGATTAGCATCTGCAAGGGTGTGAGCTTCGGGATACATCATCGTCTCCGCGTGCCTCAGTTATCTCTTACCCGAGCCCTTTACTTAAACACTTTACTTTGTGATAGCCATAGTGTTTCATGTTATATATCTTGCTATCCCTTAGTTGTCTATCTTGTTTAGCATAAGAGCATCTCCCGCCGCGCCCCCAACATGCCCCCCAGGGCTCTTTTTTTAGCGCCGACGCTGAAAAATCGGCCTAGTCGCGCCCCTAGGACCTTGTTTATCGCCGGTTTGGGCCGAAATAATAGCCGGCGACCCCGAGCCGGAACCAAGCCCGCAGGGGGCGCCTGGGGGCGCCGGCCGAAGCCAAAAGGTGTGTGGATCCGCTCTATCGGCGAGAGACATGCCTTTTCCCGTCGATCCCCCACTTTTCCCTCCATTTCTTGCTTCCCCCCTTCTACCCCTCTTCTCCCGCCATTCACCTCCCACTCCTCGCCATATCCGGCTGCCATACCTCCATGCCGACAAAGAAGTACTCACCCCGTAGGCCACCGCCACTACTGATGCCACCTAGCCGAAGTAGAGGAAGCCAAGGGAGCCACAGGAAAACCACCGAGCATGTCGAATGCCGACTAGAGGGCGGAGGTTCAGCGCTGGGAGGCTGTCACCACCAACCGACAGAACAGGCTCAACGCCAAGAGGGCATAGGACATGGCGACGACAGCGACAGAGGCGTCTCATGCGGGGATGATGAATCCGCCCGGCGGCCACGGCCCGAAAGCTGCCTAGAGCCAGCAGAGCGTCGGGTCGCCAGCCAGCTTCTCGCCAACGCCACCGGCTATGTCATGGGGGTACGTAGCTTCGCCTGGCTAAGCCGACGGCGACACGCATGGTGCATTCAATCCCAACATCACCTTTCCACATGGCTAGCGCGCCTCACCCTCCGGCCTGAAAGCCGACCAACGCACACCCTCGTCCGTGTTTGCTGGTGTCCAGTACCTCCCATACAACTACTCACCATCAGCGTACGCAGCCTCCGTGACGCCGCCTCTGCGCCATGGTGCCCTGCCCTTCTCGCAAGCCTCGTCATCACATTCCGGCAACCCAGACGCGATGGAAGTCGACATGAAGAAGATCATCACAAGCGGCTCGGTCGCCGCCGCCGCCTCCCCCAGGTTCCACGTGCAAGATGGTACAATGGACCTCACCGGCGAAATGGACGACAAGCTCGACGACGGCGAAGAGGAGGAGGAGGAGGAGGAGGAGGAGGAGGAGGAGATGGAGCCGGCACCAACGCCAGTGAGGAAGGGAAAAAAGAAGAAGCGGGGGGCTAGGACGGGCAAGCCGAGCGTCAAGTGGACATCCAAAGAAGACGAGTGCCTCGCCGAAGCATGGAAGACCGTCAGCATGGACCCGGTCATCGGCGTGAACCAGAATGCCGACACATACTGGATGCGCATCAAGTTGGCATTTGATGAGCACAAGCTTGTCGACCCCTACTTTGCCAAACTGTAATGGTGATCGCTACATATTTGTGGCAGCCGTTGATCGCCGAACTTGTGGCATTTTTTTGGTAGCAGGAAATGGAAAATTCGAACTTATGCGCGTCTTAGGGCCAAAACCTGGAGGCATAGCTGGGAACTGGATCGCCCCCAGGGCCAAAAAAGTGTCGGCGCTTGGGCGAAAGCACAATCGTCGGATGCGCTAGGTGGCCGAACGAGTGGAGATGCTCTAAGTTGTTGGTGCACATAGGTGAGCCTAGTTTTTGTAGGTTTTGTGCTTGACAAATTAACCGCTAGGTTTATTTCTCATTTGTTCAGTCTAAACCGTAATTATTTTAAAGCGCCTATTCACCCCCTCTAGACGATGTCCACGATCTTTCAGCCGCGTAGGCAAGGAGGCGGCAACGGCAGCTATGCTCTGGAGCTCCTCCTAATCGAGAGAGAGGATGATGGAGGAGGGGAGAGTGAGTGGGAGAGGGCAAGTGGGAGATGGGAAGCCCTTATCCCCTCGTCGGCATGGCAGCGCAGGGAGGCGAGCCGGGTCTGACAGGGACGCGCGGGTGTGCTCGATTGGACGAGCCAGGTGGAGGGAGGAGGAGGAGGCCAGGGGAGAGATGGGCTGGGCCGGCCTGACACTGTTGCCGCGGTTGGGCCATGGCATAGTGCCACTTCTTTTTTTTCTTTTTCTTATTCTTTTTCCCTTTTTTTATTTTTCTGTTTTCTTTTCTTTTATGTTTTTGTATTTTCTTTTACTTTTAGGTGGTTTTTATTAAATGTGAGACTTGGCTCATAAATACTAGGCTATCTTATAGGGCTACACAAAAAGTTTGGGGCCATTTGGAAATGTCTAAACATTTTTAGAAATTGAAAGGATCAAGTATTTAGCTGCTGATCCACTTAATTAATTTCCAGGGATTTTGGGAATTTAGGTGATGTTGTTTTCCTCAACATAATTACTTCGAAATTATTTGCAAAATTATAACCTATTTTGTTTGCATTTTAAAAGATGTAAATCTTTGACTTGAAATTTAAATTTGAATTTGGCTTTGATTTTGGACAAGTGAAAATTTGCATAGTAATTATGATGACATGGTCACCATTAGGGGGAGATTACTGTAGCATGACACTGGGTTTTTTTACAGATCTCCTACACTACAAGAAATCTCGTCTCGAGATTTAAGAGGTGGAGTAAAGGAAAGTTCTGTTACAAAATTCTAACGGAACTTCTCGTTCCTGGCTGCTCTTCTCGAAGAAGTTGATCCCTTTTGTTGATGTCTTCATTTCTCTACTTCAGTTCATCATGATGAAGTCGTCATCCTTTTTTTTGGGAACTCCATCGTACTTACGAATAGGGTATAGGGGGAACAATACGGGTGGATGTCTGGAATAATTGGCATCCAGTAATTATGTCAAGGAAGGATATTTTAGAAGCACCAGGGAACATATCGAGAGTGATATAAGGAGGTTCAACAAGTTTCAACCAGGTAGGCATCGAGTTGACGCATAAAACAAGTGATTAAGGGGTTCAGAGCAATGAAGAATAATGTTGCATCTAATACCAAAATGAAACATGGTAAGGAAATTAGCTCGTGAATTACATACGAAGCCAAGTGCAAAGGATACTTCAGAATCAAGGTTGTACAGGAGAGTCAGGTTTTGAACCTGTGACCGTGGTTAGTGTGGACTAAGAGTTGGAAGCACGGTCACGATATCCAGGCATGTTAGAGGATTGTTTGTCAGTTATGTCGGCAACAAAGTCGGTACCAAGGGCGGGGGACAAAGAGAACCATTTTCCTACTCGCAAGGCGAGACAGACTAATAGGCAAAGTTCTCGTCCACCGATGGTTACCGGAATGTCATCAACAATAGTAACAGGGTCTTTCTAACAGAGTTGTACATCGATGTGTTTACATAAGTAGGGAAATATTACTGCTTAGATCTATAAATCAGAAGAAAGGTTAAACAAAACAATAGAAAGGAAAATGTGATTATCAGGTTTACATAGACCAAGGGAAAGGAAAATGTGTTTAAACACAAGTATTAGGAGTATTTCCTCCCCATCCAGGACATGATAGCAAGTAGATAAGCAATTAGGTAAAGGGGTGAGGGAATTCATGATGTTACCCGTGCAATGGTGTTTGGACAATCGATCAAGAAACATTTAGCATTGCTCTTCCAATGTTCTTGTTGATGGTCGGAGTACCACAAACATGCTTCGGATAGCATTGATATGGTCATCAGGTAAAGATCAGACTTTGGATACACAAAGGATCCATCAGGAACAACTTATAAAATAGGTCATACAATTTTCTCATGGAAGAATGGCTAATCTTTCTGAACAAGATACTATAACAATAGGTCCTCCGGCCAGGTGTGCGAGGCATGACATCATCTTACCGGGTTACATAAAGATCAATGTTATAATTCTTCGAAAAGTATTCCAACCATCCTATTTGCCCGAGATTCAGATCTGGTTGGTGTCAGGATACCCCAAACTCAGCATTTCTGAGAAGGAAAAGGGTGTAACACAGAGTGACGAGTTGACATTGCAAGATTCTCAAGAAATGAGGTACAAAAGCAAGCTCCAAAACAAGAGTTCATCATTAACCATGGAGAAGATGAAAATGTGGCTGATTGGCTCAACAAAGATTCAACGAGATTTCCTTAAAGACGGATTCCCAAAATTATATGAACAAGGAGATATCATTTGTCAGCTCAAATGTTATAATGACACATGCTCGAGGAAAACATCCACAATTAAACATAGATTGAAAGGTGCACCCAAAAATATGGACTAAGTAGCACGATCAATGTTAGGATGATGATTCAATTAGCAAAAGACTTAGAATGAAACTATCGACCATTAACTTCAAATCAATAGGGTTGCTAGAAGTTTTGAATTCACACATCATAGTTTAATTGTCAGTATTCCGGTTAGAAACAACATGGGGACTAGGAAAAGAATGGTGATGGTGATAAGTATCACTTGTATTAAGAATTCTTAACAGGTTATGAAATACTCACAACATTCTTGACATAAAAGATGGTAATACTTCAAGGTAGGACATAACATAAGTTGGATAGTAAGGAACTCAAGTTACAACACAAAACATGAACAAGTTTGTGTTGGAGGGAAGGCAATAATGTTGTCGATGATAACACAAATCATTGAGGGGCAAGGATGCTATTTCCAACCATGAATTCAATTCATATCTTGGAAGAAGTCAAAATATTGATGATGATCATGACAATTTTGTCGCGAGGTTTCATGAAGATGTAATCAACCGGTGATGACATCAAGCCAAGGGAATGGTGAAGCAAAAGGTTATTATAACCATAGATAAGATGCCTCTCAAGCTGAACAATATGATGTTGAAAGCTCAATGTAAGCTTCGCGCACTGTCGGGATTGTGTCCCGGGGATGCATGACATATGTAGCATGGTCAAGCTTTTGCATGACGATAATTATGTAGCCAAATGGCTGGGAGTGACATGATCGAGTACAAACTCGTAAGCAATGAAGATTACTAAGAGTTTTTGAATCGCATCACATACTTGATTTAGTGATCATTGTCCTTGAGTGTGTAACAACTCAAAATCCATGGAGAATTGGAATCAACGAGAAATAATAGTTGATGAAGAACTCATAAGAAGTTATGTAGTTTCATGATATTCTCGAGATACTAGAGGGCAATACTCGAAGGCAGATCAGAATAGAGGTTGAAGTGGTGTATTTATCTGTAGGAGACGCATGATTTATAGTTAAAAGTTAAAATTATACCATGGGGATAGTTATTGTTACCAGAAACTTCCATGACAAGATCTACATCGTGTCCATGGGCATGAACACAAAGTTCAAGGTCAACTCCCACTTCTCCAATGCACAACTTTTCATTCACTTCTCACTTTTGAAGAAGTTGTAGTGTTGAAATTTTATATGAAAAAAAGCCAATAGAGTATAACCCGCATAACTTTCGAGTTCACACAAATTAGGGAAGGCATAGGTTCAAACCATTGGGGCATCTTAGGAACATATAACACAAACTTCAGGAGTAAATTATACAAGCTCGAAAGTAGAACATGGTTGATAAAGCAGAGGATACAATTTGCCAAAGGCACTATGTATCAGGGGAAGAGCTGACAAGGTTATTAAATATGAAGGACTATGTCGGATAATAACCCAACAAAGGGTCTGGCGGACCGCAAAGAATCCAATGTGAGTATCGGTATTCAACCAGAAGAAGAAGAATGCAAATGCATTGGATTATCGAAAAATCTTAATAATTCGATGCTTAATTACAAACAAATTATGATTTCTAGATCTGTGTATCGGAATCAGATCCTCCGATCAAGGATGGATAGGTTGAACAGACTTAGAGGCACAATCGATCAAATCTTGATTGGGTAATAACCAACTCATATCCGGAACGATGTCTAAGCCGGAAAAATAATTTCTAAGGATTAATTGATGATTGCGAGTAATCGCACATATGTTGAATCAATAGGATCAGAATGACAATCACAAAGGATTTTAATGAATATTGCTAGACATATGGAATTAACCATAATGCAAGCAGGTAAGGAAGATCAAGAGCAATAGAGTACTGAGGATTTCGGAATATCGGATAGTACTTCAAAGAATTTTATGAAACACATGATCAACTAGGGATGAACGAATCCCCGACAAGTGTGAGGAATTATCCGTAAGGGCTTTCATGCGGTAATGAACTGCAAGGCTGTAAGCTCAAAGGATTCTTGGGACAACGGATTGTATTTTGGGGCATCTTGTAATAACAAGAACAATTGGGAATGAATGTAAGAATGGCAAGTGTATGTAGGTATCCATAAGGATGTATAGGTGTTAGATAATTGCAAAGGCGGTGGCACAAGGGTCTCGGGAAACATCAAAGAGTATCTTCACAATCTTTTGATGAAGCAGGCGATCATCTAAAATGAAGGGGCTCTCCGGGAGGAAGTAGTTATGAGGACCTAGAGTTAGAGTTAGTAAAATATTTAACCCGAATAGAAGAGAGATCATAATCCCATAGTAAAGATGCGGAATAAAATATCCTGATCCCAACCATTTGTGATGTGGGTCCGTAAGCCACACAACAATGTTAGTAAAATAGTTTTTCAAAGGCTAGACTCAACTTTGGCCAAGGAGTTGGAAAGGGGCTTCCTACATGCAGTCGGCTCTGATACCAACTTGTAACACCCCCGACTCAATCGTGCACTAATCATACACACAAATTGTCGGTGTCAAAACCGGCGGATCTCGGGTAGGGGGTCCCGAACTGTGAGTCTAAGGCTAATGGTAACAGGAGGCGGGGGACACAATGTTTACCCAGGTTCGGGCCCTCTCTATGGAGGTAATACCCTACATCCTGCTTGATTGATCTTGATGAATATGAGTATCACAAGAGTTGATCTACCACGAGATCGTAATGGCTAAACCCTAGAAGTCCAGCCTATGAGATTATGATTGTTGTCCTACGGACTAAACCCTCCGGTTTATATAGACACCGGAGGGGGCTAGGGTTACACAAAGTCGGTTACATAGAAAGGAATGTACATATCTGAATTGCCAAGCTTGCCTTCCACACAAAGGAGAGTCTCATCCGGTTACGGGAAGAAGTCTTCTATCTTGTATCTTCATAGCCCAACAGTCTGGCCCAAGTATATAGTTCGGCTGTCCGAGGACCCCTTAGTCCAGGACTCCCTCACAAATGCACACGATCAATATCATAGGCTCATGGGAAGATATCACAACTATACCCGGCCATGGGTTACCCAACCCGACCGGCCTGACCCGACTCGGCCAGAAAAAGCCTGACCTGACCCAACCCGGTGTTGCCCGTGGGCCGGGCCTCATCCTGAGTTTTGAGCCCGAAGCACACGTCGGGTCGGGCCTGGCTTGGCATTTTCGCATTTTAAGGATGGGGCCCGACCCGAGGCCCGAGGCCCAGTGGGCTTTATCACTTTTGGGCCGGGCTTGGGCCCAAAAACTAGGCCCGACGGCCGGGCCAGGCCAGGCTCGGGCCTAGGTTTTCTGCCTCGGGCTTTAGTAGGCCCGGCCCGAAGCCCGGTCTGGCCTGATAGATGGCCAGGTATAATCACAACATAACTCTAGACACAAATTAAAATAATACAAGTTTTACATTACAAGCCAGGGGCCTGGAGGGCTTGAATACATAAACTCGAATACACAAGAGTCAGTGGAAGCAACAATATCTAAGTACAGACATAAGTAAACAAGTCTGTCTTAAGAAGGCTAACATAGCAATGATAATTGGATCGAAAAGGCGTAGGCCTCCTGCCTGGGAGCCTCCTAACTATTCCTAGTCATCGACGGTCTCCACATAGTAGTAGGCTTTGTCAGGGTAGTAGTAGTCGTCGGCGGGATCAGCTGGCTCCTGGGCTCCATCATCTAATCGCAACAATCGGGTAGAGGAGAAAAGGGGTAGCAAAGCAACCGTGAGTACTCATCCAAAGTACTCGCAAGACTTACATCAGATATATACTAAGTATGCATCGGTATCAAAGGAATGGGGCTATATCTTTGCACTAGACTGCAAAAATTCCAAAATAGAGGGGAAGGCCTAGCCTATCAAAGAGTAGCATCTTGCAGCGTCTTGGAGCATTAGAAGAGTGCAGATTAGCATAACATAAGTAATAAGTATGTTGTACTAATGCCGAGATATCCTTCCTCGACTCCCTGCGAGAAAGCAATCCCCAAGCCATCATATCCATTTAGTGTTTCCAGTATCCAGTTCTAGTTATAATAGATCGGGATACAACTCCGAGCATCCGTTACCTTGGACACGGCTATTCGAATATATATACTTCCCTGTAGGGGTGCACTAACTTACCCAACACACTCTATTAGCTTTGGCCGGACACACTTTTCTGGGTCATGCCCGACCTCGGCTAATTGACACACCGTAGTCCTACCTAGGCTCAACAGAGAGGCCAACACGGCGGTCTACATCCTAAATGGGAAGGGGTCTTGGGCCAATCATCCTTTGCAATCATGCGCGTTGTGAACGTGACCTAGAGCAGACCCTAATACAGGCACGCGCCGTTAAACTGCTGACGTCAGTGAGCTTTCAAAATAATCATACGACGCCGAGTTCCCAAATTTATTTCCGTGTGGTGGTTAGTGCGAAAAGTCTAGAGGCCTACTCAGATCACATATATGCAAACCCGTTAGTGTCTTGGGAGCGTGGAGACTGCTACTTGTGAGCTGCGTTGGGATTTCCTCGAAGAGGAGAGGATGATGTAGTATAGTAGAGATAAGTATTTCCCTCAGTTATGAAACCAAGGTTATCAATCCAGTAGAAGAACCAAGCAACAGTATGTAAACAACACCTGCACATTAACAACAAATACTTGCAACCCAACGCATAGAGGGGTTGTCAATCCCTCAAAGGTTATGGGCAAGATTAAAAGATATAGTTTTTGATAGATAAATCTGATCAAAAATACAAAATAAAATAAATAAAAGAAAATTGCAGCAAGGTTTTTTTGGTTTTAATATATGATAGAAAATAGACCCGGGGGCCATAGTTTTCACTAGAGGCTTCTCTCGAGAAAATAGCATACGGTGGGTAGAAAAATTACTGTTGGGCAATTGACACAAAAGCAAATAATTATGACAATATCCAAGGCAATGATCATGTATGTAGGCATCACGTACAAGATTAGCAGACCGAAATGATTCAACATCTACTACTATTACTCCACACATCGGTCGCTATCTAGCATGCATTTGGTGTATTAAGTTCATGAAAGAACAGAGTAATGCCTTAAGAAAGATGACAAGATAACTCACGGATGAAATAAATCCCATCTTGTTACCCTTAATAGCAATGATTCATGCGTGTCATGTCTCTTTTGTCACCGAGATTGAGCACCGCGAGATCGAACCTATCACAAAGCACCCCTACCCATGGCAAGATAAATAAATCTAGTTGGCCAAACCAAACCAATAAATCAAAGAAGAGAGGAATCTACATATTCGAATCCCCAAGCTTGCCTTCCACGCAAAGGAGAGTCTCATACGGACACGGGAAGAAGTCTTCTATCTTGGATCTTCATAGCCCAACAGTCCGGCCCAAGTATATAGTCCGGCTGTCCGAGGACCCCTTAGTCCAGGACTCCCTCAGTAGCCCCTGAACGAGGCTTCAATGACGATGAGTCCGGCCTGCAGATTGTCTTCGACATTGCAAGGCGGGTTCCTTCTCCAAATACTTCAAAGTAGATTTCAAACACAAGAATCGTGTCCGGCTCTGAAAAACAAGTTCCACACACAACCGTAGAGAGTATAATATTTTCACGAGTCCAATCTGCTAGCAACTTTTTGTAGCGTGACATCACGCTACTACCCGGTCATTATTCGAACCATTTTTTAGCCTGCCGCTCCGTATTTCAAGGTGCGGTTCATTGGCACGTCTTGTCAAAGCAGAGATCGTGTACCCTTATCATGGGATTCTCATAAATACGAGCATTGGTAACCCAACCGTGCCATCTGCACGGCGCTTGGGGAATAGGCGAATTTTAAGGCGAGCAGGGAGGTGCATGACTTTTACTACCTTTATAAAGGGATAAGGATTCGTCCTTGTTCACCCATGATACGTCTCTGTCGTATCTACTTTTCCAAACACTTCTGCCCTTGTTTTGGACTCTAACTTGCATGATTTGAATGGAACTAACCCGGACTGATGTTGTTTTCAGCAGGACTGCCATGGTGTTATTTTTGTGCAAAAATAAAAGTTCTCAGAATGACCTGAAAATCCATGGAGCAACCTTTTGGAATTAATAAAAATACCGGTGAAAGAATCAGCACTTGGGGGGCCCACACCCTATCCACGAGGGTGGGGGGCGCGCCCCTACCTCCTGGGCCCCCTGGACCTCCACCGACCTCAACTCCAACTCCATATATTCACGTTCGCGGAGAAAAAATCAGAGAGAAAGATTCATCGCGTTTTATGATACAGAGCCGCCGCCAAGCCCTAATCTTTCTCGGGAGGGCTGATCTGGAGTCCGTTCGGGGCTTCGGAGAGGGGGATTCGTCGCCGTCGTCATCATCAACCATCCTCCATCACCAATTTCATGATGCTCACTGCTGTGCATGAGTAATTCCATCGTAGGCTTACTAGACGGTGATGGGTTGGATGGGATTTAGCATGTAATCAAGTTAGTTTTGTTAGGGTTTGATCCCTAGTATCCACTATGTTCTGAGATTGATGTTGCTATGACTTCGCTATGCTTAATGCTTGTCACTAGGGCCTGAGTGCCATGATTTCAGATCTGAACCTATTATGTTTTCATGAATATATGTGAGTTCTTGATCCAATCTTGCAAGTCTATAGTCACCTATTATGTGTTATGATCCGTTAACCCCGAAGTGGCAATAATTGGGATACTTACCGGAGATGACCGTAGTTTGAGGAGTTCATGTATTCACTAAGTGTTAATGCTTTGGTCCGGTACTCTATTAAAAGGAGGCCTTAATATCCCTTAGTTTCCAATAGGACCCCGCTGGCACGGGAGGGTAGGACAAAAGATGTCATGCAAGTTCTTTTCCATAAGCACATATGACTATATTCGGAATACATGCCTACATTACATTGATGAACTGGAGCTAGTTCTGTGTCACCCTATGTTATAACTATTACATGAGGATTCGCATCCGACATAATTATCCATCACTGATCCAATGCCTACGAGATTTACACATATTGCTCTTTGCTTATTTACTTTACCGTTGCCACTGTTACAATTACTACAAAACTGCTACTGTTACTTTTGCTACTATTACCGTTACTTCCATACTACTTTGCTACTAAATACTTTGCTGCAGATACTAAGTTATCCAGGTGTGGTTGAATTGACAACTCAACTGCTAATACTTGAGAATATTCTTTGGCTCCCCTTGTGTTGAATCAATAAATTTGGGTTGAATACTCTACCCTCGAAAACTGTTGCGATCCCCTATACTTGTGGGTTATCAAGACTATTTTGTGGCGCCATTGCCGGGGAGCATAACTCTATTCTTTGAGTCACTTGGTGAAAGATCGTGGATGTCGCCTAGAGGGGGGGGGTGAATAGGCGTTTTAAAATAGTTACGGTAGAGGCTTGAACAAATGCGGAATAAACCTAGCGGTTAATTTGTCAAGCACAAAACCTACAACAACTAGGCTCACCGATGTGCACCAACAACTTATGCTAAGCAAGGTAAGAAACTATGTGATAGCAAGATATATGACAACGAACAAAATGGCTATCACAAAGTAAAGTGCATAAGTAAAGGGCTCGGGTAAGAGATAACCGAGGCACGCGGAGACGACGATGCATCTCGAAGTTCACACCCTTGCGGATGCTAATCTCCGTCTGGAGCGGTGTGGAGGCACAATGCTCCCCAAGAAACCACTAGGGCCACCATAATCTCCTCACGCCCTCGCACAATGCAAGATGTCGTGATTCCACTAAGGGACCCTTGAGGGCGGTCACCGAACCATACAAATGGTGACCCTTGGGGGCGGTCACCGAACCCGTACACTTTGGCAACCCTTGGGGGCGGTCACCGGTACCCGTCAAATTGCTCGGGGCGATCTCCACAACCTAATTGGAGACCCCAATGCTTGCCCGGAGCTTTACACCACAATGAGTGAGCTCTGAACACCACCAACCGTCTAGGGCGCCCAAGCACCCAAGAGGAACAAGCTCAAGGGCACCAAGCACCCAAGAGTAATAAGCTTCTCAACTTGTAACTTCCACGTATCACCGTGGAGAACTCAAACCGATGCACCAAATGCAATGGCAAGGGCACACGGAGTGCCCAAGTCCTTCTCTCTCAAATCCCACCGAAGCAACTAATGCTAGGGAGGAAAATGAGAGGAAGAACAAGAAGGAGAACACCAAGAACTCCAAGAACTAGATCCAAGGGGTTCCCCTCACATAGAGGAGAAAGTGATTGGTGGAAATGTGGATCTAGATCTCCTCTCTCTTTTCCCTCAAAAACTAGCAAGAATCCATGGAGGGAGTGAGAGTTAGCAAGCTCAAAGAAGGTCAACAATGGGGGCAAAAACGAGCTCAAGAGATGGGGAACCATTGGGGAAGAAGACCCCCTTAAATAGGTCCCCACGAATCTGCCCGTTATGTGCAGAAAACTGTAGGACCGGTACAACCGGTGCACGAACCGATACAACCGGCCAAAGCAGAGGAAAAACCAACCTGGGAAAAGCTCTAAGTGGTACAACAGCCTGGGGAACCGGTAGTACCGGTTAAACCGGTCAACAACCGCCCAAGAACCGCTTCAAAACAGAAACTAGTCCGGTGGTAGAGCGGTACATGGCCGGTACAACCTCCGGACCAATTCTGGAGCGGTACAACCGCTCCAAACACCGGTTGTACCGGTCAACCGGTACAACCTCTCTACGGGGCGGTACAACCTCTCTATGTAAAACAGGCAATATCAAAACAGCCACAACTTTCGCATACGAGCTCCGAATTCGATGAAACCAAGTTTTTTGGAAAGCTAGCAACAAGGGCTAACACAATCTTGAAAGAAATATCAATAAGAAGAAAATGAGAAAAGGCCCATAAGAAAATGGTGAGAACCCTTCCTTGGATAAGACCGGTAAAACCTCCAACACCGAAAACATCATAGAAGACGCATGCGGACTCCATTTTCGATGAACTCAAGATTGTCATCAAGATGACCATAAGCTCTAAGACTCACAAAGAGAACCAAACAAGAACCAAGAAACATGATGCAAGGATGCAATGGTTTGAGCTCTCTACTAACGATACAATCAAGCTACCAACTTGAGAGCCCCCCTTGATAGTACAACAAACGATCCTATAATCCGGTCTCCCAACTACCACCACGAGACCGGTAAAATAGAAAACCTATCAAGGGCAAACCTTTGCTTGAACATGGTCCACTTGAGCTAGATGATGACGATCTTGACTCCCTCAAGTTGGACCACCTTTCTTGATTGTGTTGGCTCGATGAAGACTAGATGATTGCTCCCCCACAGTCCACTATGGGTGAGCGACTCTTCAGCACATCTTCACAAGTCCATAGACACCACAATGGATTGCAAGATTAAAACTTGATTGCTCCCCCATACTCCATTATGGGTGAGCCACTCTTCATGTTGCTCCACTTGAACTTGCACACTGCAAACTTGATGACGATCACCACTTGATGTCATCCTCCATGGGTTGTATGGGATCTTCCTCTTGACGCAAGACCATGGAAACATACCTAACCCCACAAAGAACTCTCACGTAGACCATGGGTTAGTACACAAAGCTTAATGGACAATGCTTACCATACCATGGGAACACTTGGTCCCTCTCGGTACAACTTGTGCGCTTTGTGTGTTGATCAACTTGAATCACTCTCTGTACTTAGTCTAGATCAACCTTGAATCTTTCCAACTCTCTTCATTTGGATGATGTCTTGAAGGTAAACATGAATGACCACTCAATCTTCTTCTTCAAGACATGCTTGCAATAAGCTCAACGACCGATCTTTGGATAATTCCTTAATAGCACCACGGTCATCACAAACTCTCCTTGAAACCAACAAATGGACTCCAAGAAAAACCTATGGACAAACCCTTCAAATATAACTCAAGGCAACCATTAGTCCATAGAGATTGTCATCAATTGCCAAAACCAAACATGGGGGCACCGCATGTTCTTTCAATCTCCCCCATTTTGGTAATTGATGACAATCACTTTCAAGAGAGTTTATGCAAGGAATTATGCATCACCATGCAATGCAACAACCAATAGTGCATGCGAATGAGATGCAAATGCTAAGGAACAAAACCAAAGCAAGAGGAGACAACTCTCTAAACTTCTCCACAAAACTCTCCGAAACTTCTCCCCCATTGGCATCGATTGCCAAAATGGGCTAAAAGCTTAGAAGGCCAATATAAAATGTGTTCGTCCATAAATTGTGTATTTCTCAACAAGAGAGTGGAATGCAATACACATATCCAACGGTAAATACTTGGATGAAGACAAACTATATTGAGGCCCAAAGATTGCAAAAGGAAGATATGCCACAAAGACATAATCAAAGAGAGAAAACAAGCAATCAAGCAATCAAAAGATACCATTTGAAGTAAGCTATCAAAAGATACCAATTGAACCAACTAGGCCAATGATCCTACGAGCCACATGAATAAAGGATATTATGATAAGAGCGGAGGAGTGTTCTAAATAAGCTAGAGAAGCTCCCCATGATTTGTGCACACATAAGAATATTTGTATTTGGATACAAAGTGCACAAAATAGGATCATAGCTCCCCCAAAATCAATAGAAAATTACATCCAGTGCAAGTGATAATATAGGAAACAAAGCCTAGCGCTTGCAACAAGCACATGGTTGAGCAACAAGTAAAAGAGGCAACTTAAGAATAGGCTCAACCAAAATGTTGTGTGTGAGTCAAGGCAATGCACTAGAGAAGACTAATGTACGGATGGGCATTACGCATCAAAATAGTCTTGAAAGAATGAGATACACGGTGCAAGGCATGTCATTCCCACACACAACTAGCAAACGGGTTCACAAGGTCACTAATAAGCATATAAAGAACCTATGCTTGTGACAACCCATGGTGAAGATAGAAGATGAAAGCCTCATCAAGACGAGGGATACCAAATAAGATGGCAAAAGCCTCGTAGAGATAAGCATGAAGAAAAAAATCTTCACCACACACGAGTGCAACAAGATGCAACGATAGAGAACATGCACTCAAGGCAAAAGCTTTCACGGAGCCACCAAAGAAATAACATAAGAAAGACAGGGTGGACGTGAAAGAGAGGATATCAACTAGAGATGTAATTTCTCTCAAGTGTATAAGGTTCTAGGTAGACAAATTCATGACGATATATATCTACAAAGAAGGATGTACACTCGAAATAGTTACAACACGAAGGAACAAGATATCCACAAGGAAGTCATAAATATACCAATAAGATATTTGCTTGAAAGCATAGCACTTGGCTAGATATGGTCTTATTGTATATAAACAAATTCCTACCACACAACCATCAAAGACATCACAACTAGCAACATGAGATCATTGTTGTGATGCTTTGAGAAAGGAAACAAGTATCACAAGATATGAAATGAATATCATGCCAAGATACAACCTACACAAGGTTGAATACAAGAAGGGAAAGCATGAATAGATACTTGTTACCGAGATATCATTGGAAGGATGTAGTAGATACCAATTGAAGGTAGATAGTAGTTCATTGATCATCCTAGCTTGACTCCAATATGCACATTGTGACAACACCTTCCTTGTGAGTGAGCCAAGCATCCAATGCATCTCCAAATGTTCCTAGAAGAACAACATAAACTAAACGGTACCCAAACTCATCGGGACCAAATAGTTAGAAACACCAATACATAGGACAAACTCCACATAAATATGTGCATATAGATATGAAAATGAATTTCATGCACATCTCATCCAAATTGAGAGTAGGTGGAGTTTCCCCTATATATTGAGTCAAAGAAAGAAAGCATGCCAAATGAAATACATGAAGTAAACATGCATGCTCAAGACTTTCAAAACCCGAAACCAAAAGACAAAGAAATGCCAAGTGAAAAGGATACCAAATGGAGAAATCATAACTTGGAAGATATCATTAAAGATACATCAAGGAATGAGATATCCATTGATACACACTAAATTAAAGATGTCAAACTCCCAAAGAGAGGATGGTTCCAAACATACCAAGCTGTCAACGAAGTTTCATGATGGCACAAAGTACCAAAAAGAAATGGCTTGCCTTCCACCAAAACACACTTGATAAGGATCACAAGAATAGTGAAGAAAAACAATAGCTCCCCCACGAGTTGTGCATTATATAGGATTTGTATTTGAATACAAAATGCACAAGGTGGGATCACTGCTTTCACTATATCTAGAAAACACTAGACAAGAACAAGAAATAAACAAGATCCACAAGTGGTATGGAAGACAACGAGAGTTGACACAAACCTTGGAAAGAGAAAAGGCAAGTAAAACAAAAGCCAATGTAAAGATGATCAATAAATTCTACCACACATAAATGACTACCAATTGTCGAAAGACAAGAAGTAGATGGAAAGAATTCCCGGTGGTAGATAGCAAGGATATCCAACATCATCTTCACACCACACACAAGCAAATTGAAACTTGTAGAGCTAACATGCCACCTAGGAACAAGATAATCTACAATATCAACACTAGGTGACAACATCTCAAATGTACACATTTTCTAGGCTAGTAATATCCATAGCATATTGCTCCCCCATAATGTGATACCAATGAAGAAAACTTAACAAGAGGCAATAAGAGGATCCAACACGAGATAATCAATGGAATTTTTAGAATTTGAATTTCCCATGAGAGATATACCACCTAGCGACTAGATAATCTTGAAATACCATTACTAGATGGTATTACTCATGTGCACACATTTATAGGATTGTGAGGTGCACAAAGCACACCACTCCCCCATAATGGATATTCCATTAATCTCTCACAAGAGCCAACTAAGAAATAAACAAGATGCACTAAGGCTCAACGAACAACACATAAGTACATGATGTGCAAACCAACATACACAATGGTAATTTGGAGACACGTCATATACAAACACATGCAAGGAACAAAACCAAAACATGCAAAGGGGCAAGTAACTTTCAATGTAAACAATTTAAGTACAAGTTACCGCAAGGAGACACATTGGATATAAGATATAAACTTGATGAATCAATTGACTTGGCTTGATACAATAAGAGTGATGAAGTCCCCTTAATTCTTCATAATGTAGCCAAGTCTCCAGTGCCCTCCAACAACACCTATTGATCAAGTTTGAGCTTGTTGGTCCCCAACCAAGTTGGGTCCTAAGAGGTTAGTCACAATAGGTTTGGCTACCCAAATGGTTCTTTGCTTGACACCACTTTGAGTACCAACAAACTTGGCAAACACATTTCCAACCTTATCCTTACCAAGAGAATAGATATCATCAATAATAATTGGGTTGGATAAGTTACCACCAGTGCATGAAGAAGCGACGTGACCTTTCTCACGACATAAGTAGCAACGTCTACTCTTCACTTTCTTCTCACTTGATTTCTCAATTTGAGAAGCATTAACTTGAGTCTTCTTGGGAAGAGGCCTTTCTTCAACTTGATGTTGAGCATGAGATTGAACGTGTGCCCTCTTCCCTTGTTGCTTGACACTAATGGCCTTCTTATTCAATGGGCAAGATCTAACATGATGCCCTTCTATTTTGCACTTGAAGCAAACAATCTTGGCCGAATTCTTGACTTGTTCTTGGCCCTTCTTTTTGTTCATGTTGGACTTCTTCTTCTTATTGGAGTTGAATCCAAGTCCACCTTTGTCATTGGGGGATTTTTGCACACTCAAGATATTGTTGAGTATGGATTTCCCTTCATGACACTTTTCCAAGTCTTTCTTCAAAGAAGTGACTTGGGCCTTGAGCTCTTTGATTTCCTCTACATGGTTAGTCTCAACACAAGTACTAGAAGAAGTATAAGCTTCATCGTTAGAGCAACAAGGCAAGGAAAGCAATTCATCACAAGATGTACCAACATTGTGAGTAGATGAATTACAAGGACTAGCACATGGCAATATACTATTTTGACTAGAAGTAGTGCTAGTATCCACATGAGGCTCACTAGATGTTACCTTAGCAATCATGGCCTCATGAGCTATCTTTAGCACACTATGGGATACTAGAAGATCATCATGAGAGCTTGAGATATTTTCATGACTTTCTTCCAATTTCCCATAATTGCAAGATAGCACCTCAAGTTGAGCCCGTAGCTCAACATTCTCCTTCGAAATGGATGCTTCACAAGTAATAGAATTAGTACCACAAGCATCATCATTAACAACAAGAGGAGAAGGAAACTTGGCAAGCTCTTTTAAATAAGAAGCTTCAAGTTGAGCATGAGACTCGGTGAGTTTGATGAGCTCACCCCTGATGACCCTTGAGCCATTTTCGAGGTGCTCAAAATCCTCGAGGAGTCTAGCATGAGCAACTTCAAGCTTAGCATTTTTAGTTTAAAAAACATTGGCCACCTTAAGAGCTCTATCAGTAGATTCCTTCACTCTAGACAATTCTAGAGCAAAAGTCTCCTCAAGAGATTCCTTGGTGGTTTGTTCAAGTTCAAGAGCTTGAGAGAGGTCCGCAATCTCATTAGCGTAATCACGCCCATGACCTTCCATTTTATCAATGGTGGCCTCATGCTCCTCTAGATGAGATTCCAACTCCTTAATGTATTTCTTGCCATCAATGGCAATGGACATTATTTCCATGAAGTTGGAACGAGCAATTTTATTTTTATGAAGAGCTTTAAAAATCATTTCCCCCTTAGTTTTTAAGGAGGCAACATTATCATTCTCTTCATCATTATCCTCATCATCATTAGCATCAACATCATCATCAAGAGACATATTGGGGTACAAAGTAGGAGATACCTTTGACGCCTTAGCCATAAGGCAAAAAGCAATAGATGATGATGTAGGATCCCTTGAGGCACCATTAAACACCACATCTTGTTCCATGGAGTGTTCGGTTTCGACTACATTGTTAGCACAACAATTCGAGGAAATAGATGCATTTTTATCATGGCAACAAGACATAGCAAGCATATCATCATGAGATTTAGTCAAGCAATTTCTACATGATATGCAAGGACTATCAACACAAGCATGTGAAACATTTGGAGTGCTCGAAGTGTTAAAGCCCAGAGAAGGAGCATTGCAATAATATAGTGATGAAGGATCATCCACAATAAGCATACTATCATCATTGCAATGACCAACACTACTCACCATGTCATTACCTTGTGGCAAACCACATGTAGGTGAAGTAGAAGAAGTTGAGAAGACTATATGACCGGAGGTGGAGGGAGAACAATCATCCCCACAAATCTTGGACACACCATATTTATCTTGAAGCTTCGTCCACAACTCATGAGCATCTCGGAACGGCATGAGTTGAAATATAACTACATTGCTCAAAGCATCGAAAAGCACATTAGAAGCTTGAGCATTGAGATAAAAGTTTTTCTCATCCTCTAAAGATAATCTTTGGGGATCCTTTGGAGGAGAAAAACCCATATCTACAATTCGCTCTAAATTTGGGTCCATGACCCTAAAGAGATTAAGCATGCGAATTACCCAAACATCAAAATTTGTGCCATCGAAACTAAGAGTGTCAGAGAATCCTAATCCCCTAGTCGACATATTTACTCTCTAGGCGGTAAAGCCTAATAAAGAGAGATGAGGCTCTGATACCAATTGAAAGATCGTGGATGTCGCCTAGAGGGGGGGTGAATAGGCGTTTTAAAATAGTTACGGTAGAGGCTTGAACAAATGCAGAATAAACCTAGCGGTTAATTTGTCAAGCACAAAACCTACAACAACTAGGCTCACCGATGTGCACCAACAACTTATGCTAAGCAAGATAAGAAACTATGTGATAGCAAGATATATGACAAGGAACAAAATGGCTATCACAAAGTAAAGTGCATAAGTAAAGGGCTCGGGTAAGAGATAACCGAGGCACGCGGAGACGATGATGTATCCCGAAGTTCACACCCTTGCGGATGCTAATCTCCGTTTGGAGCGGTGTGGAGGCACAATGCTCCCCAAGAAGCCACTAGGGCCACCGTAATCTCCTCACGCCCTCGCACAATGCAAGATGTCATGATTCCACTAAGGGACCCTTGAGGGCAGTCACCGAACCCGTACAAATGGCGACCCTTGGGGGCGGTCACCGAACCCGTACACTTTGGCAACCCTTGGGGGCGGTCACCGGTACCCGTCAAATTGCTCGGGGCGATCTCCACAACCTAATTGGAGACCCTGATGCTTGCCCGGAGCTTTACACCACAATGAGTGAGCTCGGAACACCACCAATCGTCTAGGGCGCCCAAGCACCCAAGAGGAACAAGCTCAAGGGCACCAAGCACCCAAGAGTAATAAGCTTCTCAACTTGTAACTTCCACGTATCACCGTGGAGAACTCAAACCGATGCACCAAATGCAATGGCAAGGGCACACGGAGTGCCCAAGTCCTTCTCTCTCAAATCCCACCGAAGCAACTAATGCTAGGGAGGAAAATGAGAGGAAGAACAAGAAGGAGAACACCAAGAACTCCAAGAACTAGATCCAAGGGGTTCCCCTCACATAGAGGAGAAAGTGATTGGTGGAAATGTGGATCTAGATCTCCTCTCTCTTTTCCCTCAAAAACTAGCAAGAATCCATGGAGGGATTGAGAGTTAGCAAGCTCAAAGAAGGTCAACAATGGGGGCAAAAACGAGCTCAAGAGATGGGGAACCATTGGGGAAGAAGACCCCCTTAAATAGGTCCCCACGAATCTGCCCGTTATGTGCAGAAAACTGTAGGACCGGTACAACCGGTGCACGAACCGATACAACCGGCCAAAGCAGAGGAAAAATCAACCTGGGAAAAGCTCTAAGCGGTACAACAGCCTGGGGAACCGGTAGTACCGGTTAAACCGGTCAACAACCGCCCAAGAACCGCTTCAAAACAGAAACTAGTCCGGTGGTAGAGCGGTACATGGCCGGTACAACCTCCAGACCAATTCTGGAGCGGTACAACCGCTCCAAACACCGGTTGTACCGGTCAACCGGTACAACCTCTCTACGGGGCGGTACAACCTCTCTATGTAAAACAGGCAATATCAAAACAGCCACAACTTTCGCATACGAGTTCCGAATTCGATGAAACCAAGTTTGTTGGAAAGCTAGCAACAAGGGCTAACACAATCTTGAAAGAAATATCAATAAGAAGAAAATGAGAAAAGGCCCATAAGAAAATGGTGAGAACCCTTCCTTGGATAAGACCGGTAAAACCTCCAACACCGAAAACATCATAGAAGACGCATGCGAACTCCGTTTTCGATGAACTCAAGATTGTCATCAAGATGACCATAAGCTCTAAGACTCACAAAGAGAACCAAACAAGAACCAAGAAAGATGATGCAAGGATGCAATGGTTTGAGCTCTCTACTAACGATACAATCAAGCTACCAACTTGAGAGCCCCCCTTGATAGTACAACAAACGATCCTATAATCCGGTCTCCCAACTACCACCATGAGACTGGTAAAATAGAAAACCTATCAAGGGCAAACCTTTGCTTGCACATGGTCCACTTGAGCTAGATGATGACGATCTTGACTCCCTCAAGTTGGACCACCTTTCTTGATTGTGTTGGCTCGATGAAGACTAGATGATTGCTCCCCCACAGTCCACTATGGGTGAGCGACTCTTCGGCACATCTTCACAAGTCCATAGACACCACAATGGATGGCAAGATTAAAAGTTGATTGCTCCACATACTCCATTATGGGTGAGCCACTCTTCATGTTGCTCCACTTGAACTTGCACACTGCAAACTTGATGACGATCACCACTTGATGTCATCCTCCATGGGTTTTATGGGATCTTCCTCTTGACGCAAGACCATGGAAACATACCTACCCCCACAAAGAACTCTCGCGTAGACCATGGGTTAGTACACAAAGCTTAATGGACAATGCTTACCATACCATGGGAACACTTGGTCCCTCTCGGTACAACTTGTGCGCTTTGTGTGTTGATCAACTTGAATCACTCTCTGTACTTAGTCTAGATCAACCTTGAATCTTTCCAACTCTCTTCATTTGGATGATGTCTTGAAGGTAAACATGAATGATCACACAATCTTCTTCTTCAAGACATGCTTGCAATAAGCTCAACACTCACATGACCGATCTTTGGATAATTCCTTAATAGCACCGCGGTCATCACAAACTCTCCTTGAAACCAACAAATGGACTCCAAGAAAAACCTATGAACAAACCCTTCAAATATAACTCAAGGCAACCATTAGTCCATAGAGATTGTCATCAATTGCCAAAACCAAACGTGGGGGCACCGCATGTTCTTTCACTTGGGATTTATATCTGCTGGTCACTATGAGGAACTTGAAAGATGAAAGAACTAAGATCTATCCCTCAACTACGAGGGGAGGTAAGGAACTAGCATCTAGCTCTGCACTTGATTCTCCTTCTATTCTGAGTAAGCTTGCGACACCTAAACCTGCTTCTGCTATTAATTCTGATATGTCGCATGTTATTGATGATGCCACTTCTAGTATGCATGATACTTATGATGAAACTACTTCTATGCTTGATACTACTATGCCATTAGGTGAATTTCTTGATGAACAACTTGCTAGGGCTAGAGAGAATGAAATTACTGAAACTGATATTATTGATGATAGTGATGACGAAGGTTCTCCCCCTACATATGAATTGCCTTTTGTTCCTGAGGGTTATGTTATGGATGAAGAAACTGCTAGAGATTTTCTTGCTTGCAATGATAGATCTGATCTTAAGAAGTTATTAGCTAAACTAAAACAGAAATCTCTGAATGCTAGAATGAATTAGGACCCTTGTCGTGGAATTGTCATGGCAGCTGTCCTAGTGTGAGGACTTAGTCGTGAGGCCAACACATCTATGTGGTAGCTTGAGAGGGGTTGAGAGGAATTGAGAAACGCAACACAAGACAAGGGTTTAGACAGCTTCGGGCCCCGGGAAACATCATCCGATAACAACCCTACATGATGTTTTATCATCACAAGGGAGTCGCTGTAAACCGGCTCTCCTAGTTATGTCTAACCCTTAAGATTCTTTTTCCTCCCACTTGGGGTGCCCTGCCCCTCCTTATATAAGTTGAAGGGGCAGGTTACATGTAGAGTCCATCTCGGACTATGACTTAAACTATTCTGACTTCTCTTCATGGGCTTCTTAATGTCTCGGGCTTATTAACCCCACGCGACTATGTCTGCCGGGTTATGATCTGACTTAACTTCTGTCGGGTTATGACTGTCTGCCGGGTTATGATTGTCCGCCGGGTTATGACTGTCTGTCGGGTTATGACTGTCTGCCGGTTTTATGATTGTCTGCCGGTTTACCACATGTCGGATTACCATCTGTCTTAACCATCTGTCTTAACTCTCTGTCGGTTTACCATTTGCCGATTTACCAAGCCCAGCTGGGTTATAACTCCGGTCGGGTCATACCGCAGGGTATATCCCTGACATTAGCCCCTAGTTTAATTTTGATTTATCCATGTTAAATTGATCCTGATCATCCTTAAGTCCTTATCATTTCCTTCTTCTAGAAAATCCGGGTCAATAGGCCAGCTTCATAATCAATTTGTTGACATTGGTTTGTCACAGAGAAAATATTACGAAGAATAATTCATTTGACTCAACTCCCAGTGCTTAACAAAAATATTAGTCCTTGAAATACTCATATGATCTTAAGCTAGCTTAAGGATGTAGAACTTGCCGGTTTATCATTGCCAAAATTGCAGGTTTATAAATATTGATGGCACCTGGTCATAACTGTAGTTAACATCAAGTTTGAAAATATACCTCTTATATGCCTATCACTTGTAGCCTCCAAGTCTTAAGGAGGTAGCGTAGCAATAGCTTTAAGACTTGCTTCAATATAAATGTCACAAGCTTGAAGAAATCCATGTTGTTCATCTCAATCATTAGTCATAAACTAAGTACTCCACATATGTAGCCCCCAAGTGTCGAGTTGTCATGCTTGCAGCAACCTGGGACATGAAATTGCCTTATGCTCATAAAAACTTCAACCAGTGTAGCCCCCAAGGGCCGGTCAATATGCAATAATGATTGTCTACCGGGTTATGACTATCTGTTGGGTTATGACTGTCTGCCGGTTTTATGATTGTTTGCCGGTTTATGATTGTCTGCCGGTTTACCACCTGCCGGATTACCATCTGTCTTAACAGTCTATCGTAACTCTCTGCCAGTTTACCATCTGCCGGTTTACCAAGCCCAGCCAGGTTATAACTCCGACCGGGTCATACCACGGGGTATATCCCTGACAACCCTGCTTTTTCTACTTCACATATCTTTGTTATTGATAAGGATTATGATTTCTCTGTCGATCCTAAGATAATTACTTTGGTTGAATCTGATCCTTTTTATGGCTGTGAATCTGAAACTGTTGTGGCACGTCTTACTAAATTGAATTATATAGCCACCCTATTCATTAATGATGAGAAATCTCGCTACTACTATATCCTTAAGATATTTCCATTCTCATTAAAGGGTGATGCTAAAACTTGGTTTAATTCTCTTGATCCTGGTTGTGTGCATAGTCCCCAGGATATGATTTATTACTTCTCTGCTAAATATTTCCCTGCTCATAAGAAACAAGCTGCCTTGAGGGAAATATATAATTTTGTGCAAATTGAAGAGAGTCTCCCACAAGCTTGGGGGAGGCTTCTCCTGTTACTTAATGCTTTGCCTGATCATCCTCTTAAGAAAAATGAAATACTTGATATCTTTTATAATGGAATAACTGATGCTTCCAAAGACCACTTGGATAGTTGTGCTGGTTGTGTTTTCAGGGAAAGAATAGTCGATCAAGCTGAATTGCTATTGAATAATATGTTGACTAATGAAAACAATTGGACACTTCCTGAGCCAACTCCTGAGCCAACTCCAAAGAAAAAAGGTGTTCTGTTTCTCAGTCCTGAAGATATGCAAGAGGCAAAGAAATCTATGAAAGAAAAAGGTATTAAAGCTGAAGATGTTAAGAATTTACCTCTTGTTGAAGAAATACATGGCCTTAATATACCACCTATTGAAGAAATACATGGTCCTGATAACCCGACACATGTAGTAAAGGTAAATTCTCTTTATATATATGATAAAGTTGAAATCCCGTCTACTAAGTTTGCTAGCCAATGCTTGGATGAATTTGATGACTTTATGGCTAAACAAGAAAACTTTAATGCTTATGTTGGTAGACAATTGAAAAGTAATGCAAATACGATTGGGCACTTGAGTGATTATATGTCTAGAGTTAAAGGTGAACTTAAACTCATTAGAAAACATGCTTCCATGGTTACCACTCAAGTAGAACAAGTGCTTACGGCACAAAATGATTTGCTTAATGAATTAAATAATAAACATGACTTTGTTGTTAGAGTAGCAACTAGAACGAGTAAAATGACTCAGGAACCTTTGTATCCTGAAGGCCACCCTAAGAGAATTGAGCAAGATTATCAAAGAAATAATGTAGATGCACCTAGTCCTTCTAAAAGGAAGAAAAAGAAAAATGATAGGACTGTGCATGCTTCTAGTGAACCTGTTGTAGAAACACCTGAGAATCCCAATGATATTTCTATTTCTGATGCTGAAACACAATCTGGTGATGAACATGAACCTAGTGATACTGTTACTGATAATGCTCATGTTGATGCTCAACCTAGCAACAACAATGATGTAGAGATTGAACCTGCTGTTGATCTTGATAACCCACAATCAAAGAATCAACATTATGATAAGAGAGACTTTGTTGCTAGGAAGCACGGTAAAGAAAGAGAACCATGGGTTCATAAACCCATGCCTTTCCCTCCTAAACCATCCAAGAAAAAGGATGATGAGAATTTTGAGTGCTTTGCTGAAATGATTAGACCTATATTTTTGGGTATGTGTTTGACTGATATGCTTAAAGTGAATCCTTATGCTAAATACATGAAAGATATTATTAGAAATAAAAGAAAGATAATGGAAGCTGAAATTTCCACCATGCTTGCTAATTATACTTTTAAAGGTGGAATACCAAAGAAACTTGGAGATCCAGGAGCACCAACTATACCATGCTCCATTAAAAGAAACTATGTTAAAACTCCTTTATGTGATCTTGTAGCCGGTGTTAGTGTTATGCCTCTCTCTTTATATCGTAGACTTGAATTGAATAAGTTGACACCTAATGAAATATCTTTGCAAATGGCCGATAAATCAACCGCTATACATGTCGGTATTTGTGAGGATGTACCTGTTGTGGTTGCAAACGTTACTATTTTAACGAACTTTGTTATTCTTGATATTCCCGAGGACGATAGCATGTCAATTATCCTTGGTAGACCCTTTTTGAATACTGCATGGGCTGTTATTGACTGCAACAAAGGAAATGTCACTTTTCACGTTAATGGTAATGAGCATATGGTACACTTTCCGGGGAAACAACCTCAAGTTCATAGCATCAATTCTATTGGAAAAATCCCATCGATAATTATTGGAGGTTTTGAATTTCCTCTTCCTACTGTCAAGAAGAATTATGATATTCTTATTATTGGGGATGTGCATATCCCCATTGAGGTAACCCAGTGTTATTCTAAATTTCTCTGGTTTCATGTTATTCGAAATGAGTTTGTTAACAAGACTTTATCAACCTTGTTAGTGGATTCCTTTTGATGATCATGAGATGGATGAAGTTAGAAGGCACAACCTTCTGTACCCTCTTTACTTTCTATTATTTAGATTAAATAAAGAAAAATAGTATTTTCTGTCTGTTTTCTTAATTATCCATGCAATAAAAAATACCCCAAAATAAAAGTTCTCCAAATGCCCTTAAAATTTAGTATGATTTTTTCTGGAATATTTGAGAATATCTGGCACTGAGAACATGGCAGGGGGAGCTAGCACCTGGCCACGAGGGTCAGGGGCACGCCCTACCCCCCTGGGCGCGCCCCCCTGCCTCGTGGGCCCACGGTGGCCCCCTCCACTTATTCCTGCACCCATGCTCTTCTTCTTCCTCCCAAAAAAATCACTATCCAGCTCAAGCACGAGTTCTAGCTCATCTTGCTGCCATTTTCGATCTCCTTGCTCAAAGCTCCATTCACAAAACTGGTCCAATTAGTTTTTTTTCTAGTGCTTTATTCATTGCAAATTTGTGCTGCCTAGGTGACCCTGTTCTTGAGCATGCATGTCAAATTTATATGGTCCCAAGTAGTTCTAATGCATGATATAGTCTCTAGGCACTTCTGTGAGTAGTTGCTACCAATTTTGTTGAGTTTGGTTCACTTTTATTTCGAGTTACTAAAAATTTCAGAAATTTTCAGAAAAATATGAAGAGATTTTTGAGGGGCTCTTCTAGCCAAAGCTCCAAGGAGAAACAAAGTAAGGAGAATAAAAAGCCCAAGTATAATCTCCCTCGCATCGCGGAATTTCGGCCGTGTGAATGGCATTGTGATGATTTCTTGAGAGCAGCCAAGATTCAAGATGATTTTTATACTTTGGCTGATGATGCGGGCCTCACTAGTTTCCTCCACGACCATATCAAACATTATCTCTTACTCACTAATATTTTCATGCAAAAATTTTACTTTCATCCTAAGAAATCACCTCCTTCAGTAGAGTTTTATTTATATGATGAGGCTAGGGAGATGCCACTACGTGAATTTTGTGCGGTTTACAAGATACCCTTCGCGAGAAGCTTAGAGGAACCACATTGTAAAGATGTGGATGGATTTATTGACATGATTACTGTAGGGGAAACGAGCAAGGTTTCCGATGCAAGAATTACTAGCATACATTTTCCTATTTTACGCTACTTTGCAATATTTTCTAGTCGATGCTTAATTGGTCGCGGAAACTATGGAAACCTTAGTGTTCCTGATATTATTATTTTGTGCCATGCTTTATTTCGTGATAACACTGTTAGTATGGGTGCTATTGTTGCTAAACGATTAAGTCTTAACCGTACAAAGGGTGCCATCTTTGGAGGCATCTATTCTTCAAGCCTTGCTAAACACTTCAGGATCATTAGACATTATGAGAAAGAAGAAAAGTTGTTGCCTCCTACTTTTCTAGATTATAAGAGCATGGTAGCACATGAGTTTATTGTTAAAAATGATGAGAAGATGCTTAAGTATAATTTGAGATTTCATAAAACTCACAGTAAGACTATTATCTTGCATGCACCCTCTTTGTTTGACTTGACTGCAGGCACGTACCTTATCTTGCCGGAGGCCGTTCACGCGCACCAAGGCCAAACGTCAGCTCTAGAGCCTGAGCCGGAACCACCACTTGATCGTTATCGACCGTCCTTTTATTAGTGGGATCCGGAGGAGATCGCCAGCCAGTGGTACCCGGATGAAACTCCTCAGTACACCAGAGAGAGTAGCCGTGATCCATGGGGATAGACCAACTTAGGCCAAAAGCCTAAGCTTGGGGGAGTACGTATTTCTCACCGACATTACATTTATGTTCACACACTCACTCTATTTGTCAGTGCTAATACTTTTTCATTGTACTATCCATGCTAGTTTAATTTTCTTTTTCTTGCTTTCTTCTTATGTGTTTGAATAACCTTAAGAAAAACCAAAAAAAATAGTTGTAGCTTTTAGCTAGTTTACTTTCCATGCCTGTAGAAGTAGTAATTAAAAGAAAACTCAAAAAGATTTCTCGTTCTTCTTTTGCTTGTTGGGAGCTTTCCCATGTAAATAGTTTTATTTCTTTTCTTTTCCTTGGGGGTCGAGAGGAGAAGACCATGATGAAAAATGTTGAGTGGCTCTTATATGCATTATTGTTGATTTAACCAAGAGCCCATATTACCTTGTCTTCTCCCTTTAATTGAATGCTTGCAGATTCCAGCTTAGTCCAATGCACATGCACTATTATATCCATACCGTTCGGTCGTGCAAGTGAAAGGCAATAATGACGATATATGATGGACTGATTGAGACGAGAGAAGCTGGTATGAACTCAACCTCTCTTGTTTTTGTAAATATGATTAGTTCATCGTTCCTGATTCAGCCTATTATGAATAAACATGTTTGCAATGACAATTAGAGATTATATGTTCTTATGCCATGCTTAATTAGCTAGGAGTTTATAATGGTTTACCTTGCGTGCCAACATGCTATTAAAATAGTTGTGATGTGGTATGATAGGGTGGTATCCTCCTTTGAATGATTCGAGTGACTTGACTTGGCACATGTTCAGGCATGTAGTTGAAACAAAATCAACATAGCCTTCACGATATTTATGTTCATGGTGGATTATATCCTACTCATGCTCACACTCAATGTTGATTAATTTTAATGCATGTTCATGATTGTTGTCGCTCTCTAGTTGGTCGCTTCCCAGTATCTTTCTAGCCTTCACCTGTACTAAGCGGGAATATTGCTTCTGCATCCAAACTCCATAAACCCCAAAGTTATTCCATATGAGTCCACCATACCTTCCTATATGCGGTATCTACCTGCCGTTCCAAGTAAATTTGTATGTGCCAAACTCCAAACCTTCAAATGAAATTCTGTTTAGTATGCTCGAACAGCTCATGTATCAACTAGGGCAGTCTGTCTCTTCCATGTTAGGCGGGTTATTCTCAAGAGGAGTGGACTCCACTCCTCACTCATGAGAAAATGGCTGGTCACCGGGATGCCCAGTCCCATGCTCAAATCAAATCAAAATAATTGTAAACAAAACTCCCCCAGGATTGTTGTTAGTTGGAGGCACCCGTTATTTCGGGCAAGCCATGGATTGATGCTTGTTGGTTGTGGGGGAGTATAAACTTTACCATTTTGTTTGGGAACCGCCTATAATGTGTGTAGCACGGAAGATATCGAGATGTCTTAGTTGTTATGTTGACAGCGAAAGTATACCGCTCAAAATGTTATTTATCTCTATTTCAAAATCAAGCTATGGCACCTCTACAAATCCCTGCTTCCCTCTGCGAAGGGCCTATCTATTTACTTTTATGTTGAGTCATCACCCTCTTATTAAAAAGCACCCGCTGGAGAGCACAGTTGTCATTTGCATGCATTACTATTAATTTATATTGGGTATGACTATGACTGGATCTCTTTTACCATGAATTACAATGTTTAGTCAGTCCTTGATCTTCAAAGGTGCTCTACATTTATGTTTTGCAGTCTCATAAAGGGCTAGCGAGATACCATCTTGTTATATCATATTATGATTGTTTTGAGAAAGTGTTGTCATCCGAGATTTATTATTATTGCTTGCTAGTTGATTATGCCATTGATATGAGTAAACATGAGACCTAAGTGTTATTGTGAATATGGTTAGTTCATAATCTTTGCTGAAACTTGAATGTTGGCTTTACATATTTGCAACAACAAGAGCAAACAGAGTTTGTAAAAGTTTTTCTTTATCACTTTCAGTTTGTCAACTGAATTGCTTGAGGACAAGCAAAGGTTTAAGCTTGGGGGAGTTGATACGTCTTCATCGTATCTACTTTTCCAAACACGTTTGCCCTTGTTTTGGACTCTAACTTGCATGATTTGAATGGAACTAACCCGAACTGACGCTGTTTTCAGCAGAATTGCCATGGTGTTACTTTTGTGCAGAAATAAAAGTTTTCGGAACGACATGAAAATCCACGGAGCAACTTATTGGAATTAATAAAAAATACTGGCGAAAGAATCAGCACCAGGGGGGCCACACCCTGTGCACGAGGGTGGGGGGCGCGCCCCCGGCCTTGTGGGCCCCCTGGACCTCCACCAACCTCAACTCCAACTCATATATTCACGTTTGTGGAGAAAAAAATCAGAGAGAAAGATTCATCGCGTTTTATGATACGGAACCACTGCCAAGCCCTAATCTCTCTCGGGAGGGCTAATCTGGAGTCCGTTCGGGGCTCCGGAGAGGGGGATTCATCGCCGTCGTCATCATCAACCATCCTCCATCACCAATTTCATGATTCTCACCGCCGTGCGTGAGTAATTCCATCGTAGGCTTGCTGGGTGGCGATGGGTAGGATGAGATTTACCATGTAATCAAGTTAGTTTTGTTAGGTTTTGTTCTAAGATTGATGTTGCTATGACTTTGCTATGCTTAATGCTTGTCACTAGGGCCCGAGTGCCATGATTTCAGATCTGAACCTATTATGTTTTCATGAATATATGTGACTTCTTGATCCTATCTTGCAAGTATATAGTCACCTATTATGTGTTATGATCCGTTAACCCCGAAGTGACAATAATCGGGATACTTACCGGTGATGACCGTAGTTTGAGGAGTTCATGTATTCACTAAGTGTTAATGCTTTGGTCCGGTACTCTATTAAAAGGAGGCCTTAATATCACTTAGTTTCCAATAGGACCTCGCTGAGGGAGTCCTGGATCAGGGGGTATCCGGACAGCCGGACTGTGTACAACATCCGGACTATTGAAGCATGAAGATACAAGACTCAAGACTTCGGCCCGTGTCCGGATGGGACTCTCCTTTGCGTGGGAGGCAAGCTTGGCGATTCGGATAGTATATTTCCTACCTTGTAATCGACTCCATGTAAACCCTAGCTCTCTCCGGTGTCTATATAAACCGGAGAGGTTGGTCCTTAGAAGGCCGATCACAATTACATTCATACCATCATAGGCTAGCTCTTAGGGTTTAGCCTCTACGATTTCGTGGTAGATCTACTCTTGTACTACCCATATCATCAATATTAATCAAGCAGGAAGTAGGGTTTTACCTCCATCGAGAGGGCCCAAACCTGGGTAAACATCTGTGTCCCTTGCTTCCTGTTACCATCAGCCTTGACGAACAGATCGGGACCCCCTACCCGAGATCGGCCGGTTTTGACACCGACATTGGTGCTTTCATTGAGAGTTCCTATGTGTCGTCGCTGTCAGGCTTGATGGCCCTTTCGATCATCACCAACAACACTGTCCAGGGCGAGACTTTCCTCCCCGGCCAGATCTTCGTGTTCGGCGGCTTCGCACTATGGGCCAATTCACTTGGCCACCTGGAGCAGATCGATAGCTATGCACCCGGCCACCAGGTCAGGTTCGGGAACTTTAACTACACGGTGGATATTCGCTGGTACTTGATCTTCGACGGATTCGGGCCGGCGCCAGGAGCGCTGAACAGTCACGATGAGCACAGCTTGGACCTGCTGTCAGACGTTGCGCGAGATATCACCCCGGCAGAAGCCTTGGATCTGAATCCGGGGCAGGTCGCGTTGCCTAAGGACGGAGGGCTGGACCCTGCGCCGCAGGCCATACCCTCGTTGGCGATGGAGCCGAACACAGGTCTCACCTTCGAGGGAGCCTGTGACTCCGGACCCCCGGATTCATATCCGGATGTAGGTTCTAGTCCGCGCGCCCCCGAGCCCGCCGACCCTGGTTGGGCTCCGGTGATGGAGTTCACCGCGGCGGACGTCTTTCAGCACTCGCCCTTTGGCGACATGCTGGACTTATTGAAGTCTCTCTCCTTGTCAGGAGACTCCGGGCCGAACTATGTCCGGCTCGAGTGGGAAGCGGACAACGACGGAATTCGTTGCCCACCCACCACCCACTTCATTGCCACGATCGATGATCTAACCGACGTGCTTGACTTTGACTCCGAAGACATCGACGGTATGGACGACGATGTAGGAGGATCACAGGAACCACCGCTCATAGGGCGGCGGGAGGCGACCTCCTCATACGATGTATATATGGTGGACACTCCAAAGAAAACCAATGGAGGCGAGGCAACGGAGGACAACCCCTCAAGGAGCAAAGCAAAACGTGTGCGTCATCGGCGCCACTCCAAACCCCACCACATCAACACCGGCCCCGGAGACGAAAGCAGTCCGGATGGTGCCGAAGAGGAATACAGCCCTGGGCAGCCTACCCTTAAGCAGATCGGACCGGTCATGATGAGATACTTGGAGAGGGGCAATTATACGTCCCCCTCCGACGACGAGGCAAGCCTCGGCAATGATGAGTTCGGTGTACCTGCAGACCCAGTGGAGCAAGTTCACTTCAAGCGACAGCTCATGGCCATGGCAAGGAGCCTGCAAAGGAAGCAAGAGCAGCTTAAAGCTGACCAAGATGTGCTAGCGGAAAGGTGGACCAAGGTACTGGCCATCGAAAAATACGAGCTCGACAGCCCCGGCAAAGGGCATACAAGGCACAACTGGCTACTTCAACTCGAGCAGGAAAAACACAGGCACGCACCCAAGCGCCCAAACATCACTACGGTCCAAGACAGTAAGAAGCATATGCAAAGATGCACCCTCAAGCCTCGGCACAGCGACAACAAACGTCAGGTCAAGGAAACGGGTGCCAGGTCCAATAAATACCAGTCCGGTCAACGAACAAAGAGCAGTTCAAACATATTTGGCCTGAGCCACATGCTCGATCAACCATGTGAAATTCACGGTACTCCTAGAAGGACCACAAAGCATACCAATAGAGAATGCAGGATCCTCAAAACAAAGCGTCTGGTCGCATGCTAGAAGCAATAAGGGAAGATGTCTCGTCAAGAACCCCACGCCCCAGAGTAGAACAGTACGGCCGATCGCCAAGGATCACATAAACCACAGCAAGTCAATTGCAATGCCTCTAGACCTAGTAGTCTGGGGGCTACATAGCACACAAAGCCCACAAGGGTATGACGCCAAAAAAAACATCTCCTAAAGGATGTAAGGCGCAAAGGCCAAGTTTTCTTGGTCCACCAATCTAATGGTTGCCTTCGGATAACCCGAAAATGCTACGCCAAAGAATAAATCTTCAGCACCTTCCCACCATGCGGAAGTTTACCGTATGCTAACGGGAAAAACCACGTCGACTAGATTCCACGTGGTAAATTATTCAGACCAACTATATGGACAGCCATCGCGGAGTCCGCACTGCCTCACGGTCTAATGGCTGGGCACACCAGGGCCCAATTAGGGACCCCGGGACCTTCAAGCCTTTCGCATTTGCAAACTAACGATTGACGCAGAATAGGACTGGCGGCATGGAATTAGCCCGGACATACAAAGGAAGGAACATGCAGGTAGAAGGCAGTTCGGATTCATCCTTGATCCACCCACAAACTCCTCCAGTCCGGCCCCAACAGGTTCCGCCAAATAACACCTCTTTCCATACATCATACTCATATGCATCGACATATCATCCTACTACAATGCGTAGACCTAAATAGCAATCACCGGCTGTCGTCTATCACCGACGCCTTTTTGCCAAAAATGACAGCCACGCTTTGTGTTCGCCTGGTTACACCAGGGGCTTTGCAGTACGGCAACAAAGTCCGACCATCTTTTCGGTCGCTCGGCACCCCGAACTTATAGCACTATATGCATCTGCTCCGAATCATGTCTTGGGTCATTGGTTGGGTTTGCCCGGCTCCCATGTTTTGGTACCTTACGTTCCGTTCTATCGGCTAAGGTAGCGCTGGGAGAACTACTGCGATTGTGTCCCAGTTCAGCCGGACAAGCACCTCAGTAGAGAAAGCCGAAAACCGACTGTCATGATGAAGCGAGAGCCGGTCCGCTGTTCAAGAGGTTATAAAATCCCTAAAGATTTATTCCGCACAATGCCATTATAAATGCTGAGTACGACGGATCAGTCTTCTGATCAGGCGCCAATAGAGCCCCTAGATCGGCCTTTCAAACACTAGGGGCTGCGCCGACCATACTCGAATTCCTATGGCTAAGTGAGAGTAATAAAGCCTTATAGTCCGATTGCCTAGTTCGCGGAAAGATACACCTCCTTAAAAGGACCCAACTAAGGGATAAAGAGTGTTCAGATATATCCCGAACACCTCCGTATCCTTTTTCCGAGGGGGTAGAAGCCGACGACTGGCCAACTCTCAGAATTTGCATATAATAAACAGCCGCACAGGAAGAACATACGTTCAAATAAAATATAATAAACAGGCCATTATCCCATATTACAACAGGCAGCACAAATGCCCCTCGGGGAAATATGATGTCCTTAGCACACTTGTCCGCCACAAGGCGGGCCCCTTTCATTACACCTTCATAATACAACTCGGGCTTGCGGTGCTCCTTACCCTCCGGCGGCCCCTCAGTCATCAGCTTCTCCGCGTCAAGCCTCCCCCAATGCACTTTCGCACGGGAAAACGCCATACGGGCGCCCACAATCCGCTTGACGAGTCCAAAGTAGCTGCTTGGAATCGGCTCCGCAGGCCACAGCCGGACAATTAAGTCCTTCATGGCCAGTTCGGCCGTCTGGTGTAGTTCGACCAGCTGTTTCAACTGATCGATAAATGGCACCGGATAGTTTGGCGCCAAATACTGCGACAAGAAATCCCTCTTCGCAGTCTTCTTCCCCTCGGTGTGGTAGAATTGAGCAGCATCTGATATGCTGCGAGGAAGATCCACAAAAGCCCCTGCAAAAATAAGAATTCGGCTTGCCGCTTAGGATTCTTCACATTCCAACATATAAAGAGCTAAGAATACAGAAGGCCTTACCAGCCGCCACTTTCCGGGCCTCCTGGATGTCCCGTGCAACACCTCGGGCTTCTTCCCGAGCACCTTCTGCACCCTTGAGAGCTTGGGCAAGCTCGGATTCTTTCCCTTCTAGACTGTGCTCCAAGCCCTCGCTTTTCTTCACAGCTTCCTGGAGCTCTCGCTCAGCTGTGATAACCCTGGCCTCGTGTTTTTCACGAAGTGCCTGTTCGGCCTCAGCCTTCTTGTTTGCATCAGCCAAAGCTTCCTTTAGTGCCTCGTATTCGGCACCTGCTCCTAGAGCACACCAATGCTAATATTTTTCATTCTGCACAACCATTCGTTCGTGCCAACTCCAATACAAATGTTTTCCACATACCTCGCTTATCTTCCAGTTGCTTCCTCACGCGGCCAAGTTCCTCCTCGGCCAGTGCAAGGCTCTGCTTCAGTTCAGAGACTTCCGCATTGTAAGCGGCCGTCCTCGCTGCAGGTGCCTGTTTTCACACAAAAGGGTACACTTTATTCACATAGGCTCCTGTGAGAGCAGGGGTTTTGATCCCCCGCCCGGCTCTGTCTCCTCTGCCAGATAGTGCATCAGGGGCTACTACTCATATTATGACAATTCCTCAAGGGTTTCCTAGGAAACATACCTCAAAAGCCTGTATAAGGCCAAGGCAGGACTCGTTCAGCCCACTCTCGGCAGACTGGATCCTTTCAACCACCGCGCCCATAAGGGCCCGATGCTCATCGACAATAGATGCGTTCTTCAACACCGTCGATAGACCGCCAGGCAGCTCTGCTCGAACAGAGGACGCCGGTGGCATAAGCAGGCCCCCCACCATCGGGGGTGGCTGCTTGCTCGATCCCGGAACCCTAGATGTCCCGGGGGCCGTATCCATCCCCGCGTGTTCGACACCAGGGATATGTCCTCCCTGGTCTGGGTCTTGTCGAGATGACACCTCAGTGTTGCGCCCGGACTTGGGGGAAGGGGCCTGCGGAGGCGTCTTGCTCGCCAAAGCGTCCGAGCCCAGTGAATCCTCCGATGAGGAACGGCTGGTGCAGGACCTTGCTGGACTGTGCAATATGTAGGCAACAGTCAAAACTACTATACCCAAAAACGATCCCGGACGCATATGTGTGTTCGGATGCTTACGACTTCTCCAGGGGCTGGGCCCTGGGATCCCACTCCGGGCTGTTATCGGTAGCTGTAGGGGATGCCCCTGAGAGGGAATTTTTTCCCTCTTGGGCGATCCGGCCTCCAGAGATATGGAGGCGGTCCTCTTTCTCCCTCCATTAGAGAGAGGCAAATCCTCCTCTACTTCCTCCCCTTCGTACTCGGACGAAGGATCGTTGCTGGAGTCTTCGGATTTGACATCCGAAGCCTCGCGATGGCGAAGGCCACCACGGGTCTTCTTGGCCTTCTTGGAGGCCTCTTTCTTTGGCGCCTTGTAAGGCGCAGGGACCAGCATCTTCATGAGAAGGGGTCCGGCCGGTTCCTCCGGCAGGGGGGCTGGACAATGTAACCACTCCACCTTCTTTACCATCCCTGAAGATGCAATGAAACGCGATTAGGATGTCTCTCGTATGACAGGCCAACTAAATCATGAATAGACAGAGTGTGGCTGTGACTTACCGGGCTTGGAGAATGGGATGATTGATACCCACGGTCCTCGGCGGGGCCCGGCCATGATTTGCCGGACTTAAAGAGCACCTTCCAGATATCCTTGTGGGAGGAGTCATAAAGCTCCCCAAGGGTTTGGTGCTCGGCCGGATCGAACTCCCACAGGGCACAAGCTCGGCGCTGACAAGGGAGAACCAGGCGAACTAGCATCACCTGGACTATGTCGACGAGCTTGACGTCCCTGTCGACCACACCCTGAATGCGCGTCTGGAGCAGTAACAGCTCATCGGACGAGCACCAGTTCGGGCCCTTCTCGGGCCAGGACGTGAGCCGTAGTGGAGCTCCGGATATGAACTCTGGAGCTGCCGCCCACTTCTTGCCGCGTGATTCGGTAATATAGAACCACTGCTGCTGCCACTCCTTGACGGAGTCGTTGAAAGCGCCTTTCGGCCAAACAGCCTTGGGCATCTTGTTTACCATGGCGCCACCGCACTCGGCGTGTTTGCCACTCGCCAGCTTGGGCTTCACATTGAAGATCTTCAGCCATAGGCCGAAGTGGGGTGGGATCCGGAGAAAAGACTCGCACACGATGATAAACGTTGAGATATTGAGAAAGGAGCTGGGAGAAAGATCATGAAATTCGATCCCGTAGTAATACATGACTCCTCTGACGAACGGGTGGAGGGGAAACCCGAGCCAACAGACGAAATGGGGAAGGAACACACTCTTTCATGAGATTCCGGAGTAGGGACAACTTGTCCCGTCGGTGGAAGGCGGTGGCCGATCTTTTGGGCCAGATACCCGCCCCCCGGGAGCTTCTTGATGTCCTTCTCCTGGACGGTTGAGGCCATCCATCTGCCTCCAGCTCCAGATCCGGACATCTTCAGAATGCATCGCTTCGATGGAGGAGAAAAGTGCTTGGGCGTTAGGGCTCGATCAGAGAGGATGAGCTAGCGGGAGGAGAAGGCGTGGGTAAAAGAGAAAGGAATCTGACCTCCTTATAGAGGCGATGAGAGCTTTTTGTGCCTCCCCACTTACCTGGTGGAACCCGTCTGCCTCCCACTCACCGCGATTAGTGGCACGGTTAGATTACCCATACCCGTATTAATGAGAATTCCGTGATAAGGGGACACGATCTCTGCTTTGGTAGGACGTGTCAAAGAAAGCGCCTCGCAATATGCGTTGTAGCTAGTTGTGGGGAAACAGATCGAATAATGATCCGACCGTAATAACATGTCACGTCATCAGAAAAAGCGGTCAGCGGATTGCATTTGTAAAATATCATTCTCTCTACGGTGGCATATGAAGATTATCTCGCATATCCGGACACGTTCTAAACGTCCGATGATCACTTTGGAGTATTCGGAGGAGGAACCCGCCTTGCAATGCCGAAGACAATACTGCACGCCGGACTCATCATCATTGAAGCCTGGTTCAGGGGCTACTGAGGGAGTCCTGGATTAGGGGGTATCCGGACAGCCGGACTGTGTACAACATCCGGACTATTGAAGCGTGAAGATACAAGACTCAAGAATTCGGCCCCGTGTCCGGATGGGACTCTCCTTTGCGTGGGAGGCAAGCTTGGCGATCCGGATAGTATATTTCCTTCCTTGTAACCGACTCCATGTAAACCCTAGCTCTCTCCGGTGTCTATATAAACCGGAGAGGTTGGTCCTTAGAAGGCCGATCACAATTACATTCATACCATCATAGGCTAGCTCTTAGGGTTTAGCCTCTATGATCTTGTGGTAGATCTACTCTTGTACTACCCATATCATCAATAGTAATCAAGAAGGAAGTAGGGTTTTACCTCCATCAAGAGGGCCCGAACCTGGGTAAACATCTGTGTCCCTTGCTTCCTGTTACCATCAGCCTTGACGCACAGATCGGGACCCCCTATCCGAGATCCGCTGGTTTTGATACCGACACCCGCTGGCACGGGAGGGTAGGACAAAAGATGTCATGCAAGTTCTTTTCCATAAGCATGTATGAGATATTCGGAATACATGCCTACATTACATTGATGAACTGGAGCTAGTTCTGTGTCACCCTATGTTATAACTATTACATGAGGAATCACATTTGACATAATTATCCATCACTGATCCAATGCCTACGAGTTTTACACATATTGCTCTTTGCTTATTTACTTTACCGTTGCCACTGTTACAATTACTACAAAACTACTAATGTTACTTTTGCTACTATTACCGTTACTTCCATACTACTTTGCTACTAAATACTTTGCTGCAGATACTAAGTTATCCAGGTGTGGTTGAATTCACAACTCAACTGCTAATACTTGAGAATATTCTTTGGCTCCCCTTGTGTCGAATCAATAAATTTGGGTTGAATACTCTACCCTCAAACATTGTTGCGATGCCCTATACTTGTGGGTTATCAAGGCCTTCTCCTTCCTTTGCCCATCCATTCTCGAGCTCCAGCGCCCAAGCTCTCGCCTCCTTCGCCCAAAAAAGCACTCCAATAATGTCCGGATCCGGAGCAGGAGGCAAGTGGATGGCCTCCTCCGTCAAGGAGAAGGACATCAAGAAGCTCCGGGAGGCGGGGTATCTAGCCAAGGAAATCGGCCATCGACTTCTGGCCAAGGGATAGATCGTCCCTACCCCGGAGCCCCAGGAGAGGGTAGTGTTTATTACACACTTCGTCCGTGGGCTGGGATTCCCTCTTCACCCGTTCGTCCGTGGACTGATATTTTATTACGGGCTAGTCTTCCGTGATTTGGCCCCCAACTCCATCCTCAACATCTCGACATTTATTGTCGTGTGCGAGGCCTTCCTCCGCATCCCACCTCACTTCAGCCTATGGCTGAAGACCTTTGATGAGAAGTCGAAGGTGGTGAGCGGCCAACAAGCGGAGTGCGGAGGCACCATGGTGGGCAAGATTCCCCGTGTCATCTGGCCTGAAGGCTCCTTTGTGGAGACTGTAAAAGGGTGGCAATCGGGGTGGTTCTACATCACCGAGCTGCGCGGCACCAATTGGGCGACGTCCCCCGCATTCCGATCCAGAGTCTCGATGTGGCTCACTGAGGGAGTCTTGGATTAAGGGGTCCTCCGATAGCCGGACTATATACTTTGGGCGGACTGTTGGACTATGAAGATACAAGATTGAAGACTTCGTCCTGTGTCCGGATGGGACTCTCCTTTGCGTGGAAGGAAAGCTTGGCAATTCGGATATGTAGATTTCCTTCTCTGTAACCGACTCTATGTAACCCTAGCCCCCTCCGGTTTCTATATAAACTGGAGGGTTTAGTCCGTAGGACAACAACAATCATAATCATAGGCTGGCTTCTAGGGTTTAGCCTCTACGATCTCGTGGTAGATCAACTCTTGTGATACTCATATCATCAAGATCAATCAAGCAGGAAGTAGGGTATTATCCCCATCGAGATGGCCCGAACCTGGGTAAAACATCGTGTCCCCTGCCTCCTGTTACCATTAACCTTAGGCACACAATTTGTGACCCCCTACCCGAGATCCACCGGTTTTGACACCGACATTGGTGCTTTCATTGAGAGTTCCACTGTGTCATCGCGATAAGGCTCGATGGCTCCTTCAATCATCTTCAACAACACAGTCCAGGGGGAGGTTTTCCTTCCCGGACAGATCTTTATTCGGCGGCTTCGTACTGCGGGCCAACTCGCTTGGCCACCTAGAGCAGATCGATAGCTACGCCCCTGGCCATCAGGTCAGGTTTGGAAGCTTGAACTATATTGTCGATATCCGCGGAAACTTGATCTTTGACGGATTCGAGCCCATGTCAAGTACGTCGAACTGTCGGGATGAGCATGACTTAGATCTGCCATCAGACAGTGTTCGGGAGATCGCACCTGCAGCGGCCCCCGGAATCAATCCGGAGCACGTTGCGCCTTCCGGGGATGGGTGGATGGACCCCGCCAGGGAGGCTGCACACTCATCGGCGTTGGAGCCGAACACTGATCCCACCTCCTATAAGGATGGCGTCATCAGACCCTCGGACTCGTCTCCGGCTACATGATCCGAACCGTGTACGGCCGTGCCTATCAAATTTGATTGGGCACCGGTCATGGAGTTCAACGCCGCAGATATTTTTCAGCACTCGCCCTTGGGTGACGTGCTAAATTCGTTAAAGTCTCTTTCCTTGTCAGGAGACTCTTGGTCGAACTATGTCCGGCTCAAGTGGGACGCGAACGATGACGACATTCGTTCCCCACCCACCACCCACTTCATAGCCACTATCGATAACCTAACCAACACGCTCGATTTCAACTCCGAAGACGTCGACGGTATTTACGACGATGGAGGAGAAGAACAGGAAGCACCACCCACTGGGCGCTGGACTGCCACCTCATCATATGATATATATCGTGGACACACCAAAATAAGGCGATGGTGATGATGCAATGAAGGATAATCCCCTCGATAAGCCACCAAAGCGGCGCCGTAGGCGCCGTTCTAAATCCCGCCACAGTAAAAACAGCGACAACAAGGCAAGAAATAATAATACCCCAGTTGACTCCAAAGGAAACGACGACCCCATGGACACAGCGGTGGAGCAGGATGAGCCAGGGGATGATGAACATAGTCCGGAGCCGACGTCAGATGACGCCGATCTCGAGGGTAAAATTCACCAACCTGTCTCCGGAGAGGAGAACAGTCTGGACGATGATGCACTCATCATCCCAGAAAAACTCTTGGAACAAGAGAACCTCCACAGAAGGCTTATTGCCACCGTGAGGAGGTTAAAGAAGCAAAAGCAAAGGCTTAAGGCCGCGCAGGATACACTCAACCGCAGGTGGAACAAAGTGCTCGACATAGAAGAAAAATACGGCGGCGATCGTCACACAAAGAGCTATCCAAAGTGCAAGCTGCTGCCCGAATTCAACGACAAGGCCATAGAGCCCATTCAGCCGAAAACGACCGATCAGCCGGACCGACCACCCCGTGGCCGTGACAAGACGGCTAATGATGCCACACACAAGTCAGCACACGATTTACGTGAGCTCCTGGACAAAAAGTCTGGTATGGCCAGGTCCATCTATGGATCTAGGAAGCGAGCTTCAGCACAGGATCAGAGCTACCAAAACGATCACATTGATCGAATACCAGCTAGGAATCAGCACCGAACACAACAACCATCGACAGCATGCCACGACACGTCCAAATACAGGGGTGCCGCACACCCCCTGTGCTTCACCGGTGAGGTGCTGGACCATAAATTTCCGAAAGGATTTAAACCCGTGAATATAGAGGCATACGATGGAACGACAAACCCTGGGGTCTGGATTGGGGACTTTATCCTTCATATCCACATGGCTCGCGGAGATGATCTCCACGCCATTAAATACCTACCCCTCAAATTGAAAGGACCAGCTCAGCACTGGTTGAAAAGCCTTCCTGAAAACTCAATTGGAAGTTGGGAAGAACTTGAGGATGCTTTTAGGGCCAATTTTCAAGGGACCTATGTCCGACCTCCGGACACAGACGACCTAAGTCACATAATTCAACACCCCGGAGAGTCAGCACAAAAACTCTGGAACAGATTTCTCACTAAGAATCAAATCGTCGACTACCCGTACGCCGAAGCCTTAGCGGCCTTCAAACAAAGTATCCGGGACGAATGGCTTGCCAGACACCTCGGCCAGGAAAAGCCGAGGACAATGGCAGCCTTAACAAGCCTTATGACCCGATTTTGCGCGGGCGAGGACAGCTGGCTGGCCCGTAGCGGCACCAGCGACCCAGGCACATCCGAAGTCAGGGATGGCAACGAGAAGCCGTGACGCAACAAAAACAAGCGTCGAAACAATGATGACAGCCCAGAGAACACGAGGTCAATGCCGGATTCAGGGGCTCTCGACCCGGTCAATGAAAGAAGCCATTTAAAGGCAGCAGAGATGGACCGTCCAGCCTAAACAAGATTCTAGACAAATTATGTCAAATTCACGGCACCCCCGAAAAACCTGCAAATCACACCCACAGAGAGTGTTGGGTTTTCAAGCAGGCCGGCAAGCTAAATGCCGAACACAAGGGGAGGGAGACGCCAAGTGAAGATGAGGATGAGCCTCGCCAGCCGAACACTGGAGGACAGAAAAAATTCCCACCAGAAGTCAAAACAATGAATATGATTTACGCAACTCACATTCCAAAGAGTAAGTGCAAACGCGCACTCCGAGGCGTATACGCTGTTGATCATTCGACTAGTATCCGGCACGGAGGATTTGCTGCCTTGGTGGTCGACCGAATAATTGATGGATACCATCTCACCCGAGTCCTTATGGACGGCGGCAGTAGTCTAAACCTGATATATCAGGACACTATCCACAAAATGGGGATAGACCCGTCAAGAATCAGCCTAAGCAATACTACCTTTAAAGGAGTGATACCAGGTGTCGAGGCCCGCTGTACAGGCTCTCTAGTACTAGAGGTTGTATTCGGTTCTCCCGACAACTTCAGAAGCGAGGAACTAACCTTCGACATTGCTCCTTTCCGAAGCGGCTATGATGCACTACTCGGAAGAACGGCCTTTGCTCGTTTAATGCAGTACCGCACTACGCCTACCTTAAACTTAAGATGCCCGGTCCACGTGGCGTCATCATAGTTAGTGGAAATACAGAGCGTTCCTTATGCACAGAAGAATACGTGGCGGCTCTAGCAGCCGAACACTGAGCGGCCCCTCCAACCAGAATAAACGGTCATCAAGACCACGAACACGGTTAGACGAGTCTGGCGCTCGACCAGATATAACAGCCCAGATAAACCTGAGCTGGGGATACCCCCATAAGTGGTGCTAGGGGCTGCTCGCAAAAAAAGAAGCCCTTAGTTTGGCTCGACCATATTAATACAATAGCATATTGCATTTTCATTCAGATTAACCAACTCTTCGCACGAAGTCTTTCACCTGGGTTTTCCCCTTTTTACAGATGACCATCGTGCTACACCCTTCCAGGATACGGCACAACGGAGACAAAGGCGCAGACGTGCAACAGGGCCCCGCTCAAAGGTTTCTCTTTAGATTAAGACCTTGCGTAAACCTTTTTTAATGTCTCTTGTTGTTTCTTCCCCTCCGGACACTTAACACAATCAGGAGGGACACTGGCGTTCTTGACACTTCGTCACGCCAGACTAATGCATGTACCTAGAAACACAGGGCTCATTATCGAGGGCGTTATTCAGCCCAGTATATGTTGTAAAGTCTGAATACCTTAGGGAGTGTTCGGCGTCGCGAGTTTGGCCTTATATGCATCAACTCCGAATCATGTCTTTGGTCAAATGTTGGGTTTGCCCGGCTCCCGTGTATTGCTACCTTACGTTCCGTTCTATCGGCTAAGGTGGCACCGGGAGAACTACTGCGATTGTTCCCTGGTTCATCTGGATGAGCACCTCAGTAGAGAAAGCCGAACACTGACTGTCATGATACATCGCGAGACTGGTCAACCACTCGATGACTCAGCAGAATCTTCGCGATTCCTCCGCATTAACGAAGGACCGGTTTCCTAGTCACGTACATACGCGCACCATATTTGGATGAACGCGGAAGTACCAGGGGCTATATAGTAGCCCCACCGTCAAACTCCTATGGCTAAGTGAAAGTGTTAAAGCTATATAGTCTGATTACCTGGTTCGCTGCGCTATCACCTCCTTAACATACCATGACGTTGGATTAAGTGTGACTACGCGTTTTCTCGAACACCCCCGCACTATGTGCGTGGGGGCTGAAGCCGACGACTGCAAACTTTCAGGTTATATACCTACATAAACGGCCGCACAGGAGGCACTATAAAACTTTCAGGCAAAAGTATAAACACAGCCTGTATAATCAAAATAGCATTGTTTTTACAATTGAGATACATGTCACTCGAACATGGCACTCTTCGAGCACTGAGCCTCTATTAAATGGGCGCCTTCTATGACTTCTTCAAAATAGTGCTCGGCCGGGTCCTGGGCTCCCGCCGGACCCCGGGTTGCAATAGCGGTGGTTTCCATCCCTGTCCAATATGTTTTCACACGGGTAAGAGCCATCCGCGCACCCTCAATGCACGCCGACCTCTTCAAAGCATCGATATGCGACACATCGCCTAGGAATTGTTGCACTAATCCAAAATAACTATCCGGCCTTGGCCCTCGTGGACAAAGATGATCCATGACAGACCTCATAGCAAGCCCGGACAACCAATGGAGCTCAGCCCATGCAGCCATCCTTTCATTCAACGGCAGCGGACGCGTCGGGGCACTGAATTGCGACCAGAATAACCTTTCCACCTTATGGTCTTTCTGATCTTGGTAAAATTCGGTCGCATCAGCGGCACTCTTTGCCAAATCCGCATACGCGTCCGCAGCACTCCACAACTGATCCAGAGGGCATACTTCGGATCACCGAACTTCATTCGCAACAAATAGGGCCTCCTAGCCATGATGTCTCCGGCTTCAAGAAGCTCCTCCTTTATCCCTCTCATTTCAGAGCAGGTTTCCTTGGCTGCCTCTAGGGCCTTCTTCAGGTCAGCCGCTTTCACTTGGTTTTCCTTTTCAAGGAGCTCATGGCGGTCGGTGACATCCTTCAGCTCTTCAGCCATCTGGGCAATCTTTTCTTTGCTAAGGCGATGAGCAGCCTGTTCGGCTCTTAACTCTTCGTCCGCCTTCAGAGCGGCCGCATCACTTACTCGGGCTTGCTCCTTGGCTAGGGCAAGCTCCGCTCGAAGGGACTCTACGCCAGCAGCTCCATCTGCAGTCACAGCATATTATAGATACTAGCATCATGCTCCTCTTAAATATTTGCTGACAAGTTAAACATACATACCCTGGGCCTCGTCAAGCCGCTTGTTAACAAGCGCGATGTCGGCATCGGCCACGTCAAGTTGCCGCTTCAATTCGGCAAAATCAGCAGTCCGGTCAGCCATCGGACCCTCAACCGCCTGCACATAAAGTAGCACGATTATTACCAGAGATTATGATCCTCCGTTCGCCACCTTTGGATGGCAACCAGAGTCTCAGTGGCTACTATCTATACAGAGCACATCTAGCATGTGCGGTACCATCAAAAATACATATATTATTTTTTGCGTACCTCAAAGCCTCTCAGTAGACTCGTAAAAGCTTCATTCAAACCGCTCTTGGTGGATGAAATCCTCTCAACCACCATACCCATTAAGGCACGATGTGTCTCTGAGATGGCCGCTCACTCCAGAAGACCCATCAGTGTGTCCGGTGGTGTGCCGGACAATCCCGGACTCCTCCTGGAGCTCTCCTTGGGAGCCAGATATTCCGGACTATGGGCAGCCAAAGTGTCAACTTCTGGCCTTGGCGGATCAGGAGAAATCCTCCATGACGACACCTTGGGGTCATCCGCTCCATGTGGCAGGGAGGCAGGAGGAGGCCTTTCACTCTCCATCATCTCTGGAGGAAGATCCCCCGAAGACAAACTCTGTGGAGAAGGGCTACGAGCTGGACTGCAGCAAATATGTCTCGGTTATTATTCTCAGAGACAAAATAGGATATACTTACCAAAGTACCTTTTTTCACTTACAGCTCGGTTGAGGGCTGGCCCCCTTGCGGGCGCTGTACGGTAAGGACACCCTCTGGGGCAGGGCCCCCTGGCGAGGGTTTCTTCCCTCGCTTGGAAACCTCCGTTTCCAAGTCTTCAGAGGCGGCCCTTTTCTTACCGTGGGGGGAGGGGATTTCGGATTCACCTCCCTGATTATCCTCCTTTGCGGAGGCACTTACTCCCCCAATTTGGATGTGCAAAGTGTGAAGCCAATCGGTGGCTTCTCTATTCCTCCCCTCATCTTCTCCTAATGGCACCTGATATGGTGCGCGCTCGAGCATCCTGGTCAATAAAGGATCCAGCGAGCCTTCGGGAAGAGGGGCCGAACACCTAATCCTCTCTGCATTCCTTATCCAGTCCTGGCAGAGAACAATTTTTCAGAATGTTGTTATAACAAACATAAAGGACGGTGTGTTCGATAGTGGAATTACTTACCTGTGTATCCGGATGGTTGCAGTTGAGACCCACGTCCTCGGTGGTGTCCAGACACTTTATTTGTGATCCGAAGAACGACCCATCCATCTCTTTGAGCGTCATGCTGAAGAATTGTTGAATGGTTCACGGTCCTCCCGGGTTGAACTCCCACATACGGAGAGGTCGACGTTGGCAGGGCAGGACCCGACGAACCAGCATCACTTGCATTATCTTGACAAGGCTGATGTCCTTCTTAAGAAGGTTTTGGATGCGGCTTTGCAGCATCAGCTCATTGTTAACTGGCTCCCAGTCCAGCCCCTTGTTGACACATGATGCCAGTTGTGGCGGAGGGCCCGGGCGGAACGCTGGAGTGGCCGCCCGCTTTGTACCTCGGGGAGCTGTGATGTAAAACCACCCCATTGCCATAAGTCAGAAGTTTCTGTGAAGGAACCCTTTGGCCATGGGGCGTCGGCGCCCTTGCTTATTATAGCGCCTCTGCACTCCGCGTGACGCCCGTCAATCACCTTCGGCCTCACATTGAAGGTCTTGAGCCATAGGCCGAAGTGGGGGGTGATGCGGAGGTAGGCTTCACACACGACGATAAACGACGAGATGTGAAGGATGGAATCCAGAGCTAGATCATGAAAATCTAGACCGTAATAGAACATGAGCCCTCTCACAAAGGGATCAAGACTAAAACCTAGCCCCCGGAGGAAGTGGGAAGTAAATACGACACTCTCGTTGGGTTCGGGAGTGGGGATGACCTGCCCTTGAGCAGGTAGCCTGTGCGGGATTTCGGCGGTGAGATACCTGGCCTCCCTAAGCTTCTTTATGTCCTCCTCTGTGACAAAGGAGGCCATCCATCGGCCTTGAAGGTTGGATCCGGACATGGTCGAAGGTCTGAAGTGCTTAAGCTTGAGCCTTGGGTGTTGGAACTCGAGGTACGGGGGCAGGGGGGAGGATAGAGCATGGGAAGAAAAGGACAGGCATTTCCCCCTTTATAAAGCGGATGAATATCAAGCGTCCCCCGCGTGACTATTTGGGACTTGCCTAAAATCGAGGAGTCATATTAACAAGCGCGGTTGGGTTACCCACACCTGCATTGATGAGAATCCCGTGATAAGGGGAACACGATCTCTGCTTTGACAGGACGTGCCAATAAAACCGCCTCGCGATACGTGCGGTGGCAAGTTGTGAAAAACGGTTCAAATAAATACCGGGTCGTGGCATGATGTCACGCTATGAAAAGTTGTCAGCAGATTAGATTCGTGGAATATTGTGCTCTCTATGGTGGTATGTGGAATTTGTTTTGTAGAGCCGGACACGATTCTTGTGTTCAAAATCTTCTATGGAGTATTTGGAGAAGGATCCCGCCTTGCAATGCTGAAGACAATCTGCGCGCCGGACTCATCGTCATTGAAGCCTGGTTCAGGGGCTACTGAGGGAGTCCTGGATTAAGGGGTCCTCGGACAGCCGAACTATATACTTTGGCCGGACTGTTGGACTATGAAGATACAAGATTGAAGACTTTGTCCCTTTTCCGGATGGGACTCTCCTTTGCGTGGAAGGCAAGCTTGGCAATTCGGATATGTAGATTTCCATCTCTATAACCGACTCTGTGTAACCCTAGCCCCCTCCGGTGTCTATATAAACCAGAGGGTTTAGTCCGTAGGACAACAACAATCTTAACCATAGGCTAGCTTCTAGGATTTAGACTCTATGATCTCGTGGTAGATCAACTCTTGTAATGCTCATATCATCAAGATCAATCAAGCAGGAAGTAGGGTATTACCTCCATCGAGAGGGCCCGAACCTGGGTAAAACATTGTGTCCCCTGCCTCCTGTTACTATTAGCCTTAGACACAGAGTTCGGGACCCCCTACCCGAGATCCGCCGGTTTTGACACCGACACTCACCTCCTGGCAAGAGAAGGGCCTGGCCTAGGGCTCTTCGGACGAGCTGATAGGGCTCCAGATGTGTGTCCAGAACATGATAAACAAGAGAATCAAGCTCATCAACGTGATCCAGGTTATGCTCGTTCGTCGAATCCTTCTGTGCCAACGCCGGACTTGCTATTTGCGGGAGTTCGATACGGCCAAGCACCAGACGCTACTAGAGCTCTTCGGCATGATGCAAGAAGATATCTGGAAGGTGCTCTTCAAGGCCGGTGAGACGCCACTGCCCACAACCAAGGACCATGGGAATAACTCAACTCGACAGGCTAATCCGGTAAGCTCTTTTCATGTTTTCAAGGTATACCCTTTACTGGCATATTCGAGGAAGGAATCTAAGCCTCCCTAAAATTTTTTTCAGGCCAGGATAGAGATGGCGGAGCGGATTAACTGTCCGGCTCTGCTGCCCAAGGCCTAGAAATCCCGCTTCTAATGAAGATGCTGGTTCCGGTGCCTTATCAGGTGCCGGAGAAGAAGGCCAAGAAGAAGGCCAAGGGGACCAGAGATGGTCTCCGTCGCAAGGGCGCTTCGGACGCAATGTCCAAAGACGCCAAGGATCACTCCTCCGTCACTGAAGATGACGAGGAAGAGGAAGAGGAAGAAGAAGAAATCCATTCCCCCCCTGCAGGAGGGAGAAAGAAGAGGACGGCCTCCACGCACCTGTAGGCCGAGGCATCCAAGAAGGGGAAAGCTTCCCTTCCGGACAACTCTGCGGCGGCCACCAACAGCAGCTGGGAGTGGGAGCCCAGGGACAAGCCCCTAGCCAAATCGTAAGTGTTTGGACATGGTAATATATCCGACCTTTTTACTTTATTGTTTTTAATCTGCTGGATCATACACTTGTAGTCCGGCTCGGTCCAACATCGAGCTATCCTCCTCTTCGGAGGGGTCGCTGGACCCGTCGGCGATGGACAGCGGGTCCCTTCCGCGTCCTCCTCCCTCAAGGCCATGGACAACGCTGAGGTGTTGTCTAGAAGGATCCCAGGCCAGGGAGAGGCTCAGGAGGCCGCCCCGGTGGTGCCGGAGGGTGAAACCTCGGTTGCCGAACACACGGGGGAGCAAACCCCCATGGACACCAACGATGGGGGCCGTATCCAATTCGCCCCCCGGCCCAATACAGCTCTGGAGGCCCATATGGCTCCGGACTCAGGCACGCCGCCTCTTTCGAAAGAGGGGGGTGAGCTGATAACCCACAAGTATAGGGGATCGCAACAGTTTTCGAGGGTAGAGTATTCAACCCAAATTTATTGATTCGACACAAGGGGAGCCAAAGAATATTCTCAAGTATTAGCAGCTGAGTTGTCAATTCAACCACACCTGGAAACTTAGTATCTGCAGCAAAGTGTTTAGTAGCAAAGTAATATGATAGTGGTGGTAACTGTAACAAAGGTAAAGACAGCAGAAGTAATGTTTTTGGTATTTTGTAGTGATTGTAACAGTAGCAACAGAAAAGTGAATAACTGTAAACCAGTATATGGAAAACTCGTAGGCACCGGATTATCGATGGATAATTATGCCGGATGTGGTTCATCATGTAGCAGTAATAACATAGGGTGACACAGAACTAGCTCCAGTTCATCAATGTAATGTAGGCATGTATTCCGTATATAGTCATATGTGCTTATGGAAAAGAACTTGCATGACATCTTTTATCCTACCCTCCCATGCAGCGGGGTCCTATTGGAAACTAAGGGATATTAAGGCCTCCTTTTAATAGAGAACCGGAACAAAGCATTAGCACATAGTGAATACATGAACTCCTCAAACTATGGTCATCACCGGGAGTGGTCCCGATTATTGTCACTTCGGGGTTGCCGGATCATAACACATAGTAGGTGACTATAGGCTTGCAAGATAGGATCTAGAACACACATATATTCATGAAAACATAATAGGTTCAGATCTGAAATCATGGCACTCGGGCCCTAGTGACAAGCATTAAGCATAGCAAAGTCATAGCAACATCAATCTCAGAACATAATGGATACTAGGGATCAAACCTTAACAAAACTAACTCGATTACATGATAAATCTCATCCAACCCATCACCGTCCAGCAAGCCTACGATGCAATTACTCACACACGGCGGTGAGCATCATGAAATTGGTGATGGAGGATGGTTGATGATGACGACGGTGACGAATGCCCCTCTCCGGAGCCTCGAAAGGACTCCAGATCAGCCCTCCCGAGAGAGAATAGGGCTTGGCGGCGGATCCGTATCGTAAAACGCGTTGATTTCTTCTCTTTGGTTTTTTTCTCCTCGAAAGCCAATATATGGAGTTGGAGTTGGCGTCGGAGGGCCACCAGGGGGCCCACGAGGTAGGGGGGCGCGCCCAGGGGGCGCCCCCCACCCTCGTGAGCAGGGTGTGGCCCCCCTGGTCTTCATCTTTTGCGAGGAGTTTTCTTTATTTTTTCTAAGGTGTTCCGTGGAGTTTCAGGACATTCCAAGGATTTTTATTTTCTGCATAAGAAACAACACCATGACAGTTCTGCTGAAAACAGCGTCAGTCCGAGTTAGTTCCATTCAAATCATACAAGTTAGAGTCCAAAACAAGGGCAAAGGTGTTTGGAAAAGTAGATACGACGGAGACATATCAACTCCCCCAAGCTTAAACCCTTGCTTGTCCTCAAGCAATTCAGTTGACAAACTGAAAGAGAAAAAGAAAAACTTTTACAAACTCTGTTTGCTCTTGTTGTTGTAAACATGAAAAGCCAGCATTCAAGTTTCAGCAATTATTATGAACTAAGCATACTCAGAATAACACATAGGTCTCACAATTACTCATATCAATAGCATAATCAGCTAGCCCTTTCTGATGACAACACTTTCTCAAAATAATCATAACAGGATATAACAAAATGGTATCTCGCTAGCCCTTTCTGAGACCGCAAAACATAAATGCAGAGCACCTTTAAAGATCAAGGACTGACTAAACATTGTAATTCATGGTAAAAGAGATCCAGTCAAGTCATACCCAATATAAACCAATAATAATGAATGCAAACGACAGTGTGCTCTCCAGCGGGTGCTTTTTAATAAGAAGGGTGATGACTCAACATAAAAGTAAATGGATAGGCCCTTCGTAGAGGGAAGAAGGGATTTGTAGAGGTGCCAGAGCTCGGTTTTGAAATAGAGATAAATTATATTTTGAGCGGCATACTTTCATTGTCAACATAACAACTAAAAGACGACAATATCTTCCATGCTAAACAGATTATAGGCGGTTCCCAAACAGAATGGTAAAGTTTATACTCCCCTTCCTCCACAAGCATCAATCCATGGCTTGCTTGAAACAACGAGTGCCTCCAACATTCAACGGGTCCCAAGGGGAGTTTTGTTTGCAGTTATTTTGATTTAGTTTGCACAAAGCATGGGACTGGGCATCCCGGATACCAGCCATTTTCTCGTGAATGAGGAGCGGAGTCCACTCCTCTTGAGAATAACCCGCCTAACATAGAAGATAAGGGCATCTCTAGTTGACATATGAGCTATTCGAGCATGCAAAACAGAATGTTTTTTGAAGGTTTAGAGTTTGGCAGATACAAATTTACTTGGAACGGCAGGTAAATACCGCATATAGGTAGGTATAGTGGACTCATATGGAATAACTTTGGGGTTTAAGGAGTTTGGATGCACAAGCAGTATTCCCGCTTAGTACATGTGAAGGATAGCAAAATACTGGGAAGCGACCAACTGAGAGAGCGACAACAGTCGTAAACATGCATTAAAATTAATTCACACCGAGTACAAGCATGAGTAGGATATAATCGACCATGAACATAAATATCATGAAGGCTATGTTGATTTAATTCAACTACATGCGTGAACATGTGCCAAGTCGAGTCACTCAATACATTTAAAGGAGGATACAACCCCATCATACCACATCATAATCATTCTAATAGCATGTTGGCATGCAAGGTAAACCATTATAACTCATAGCTAATCAAGCATGGCATAAGCAACTATAATCTCTAAATGTCATTGCAAATATGTTTACTTCATAATAGCTGAATCAAGAACGATGAATCATCATATTTTCAAAAACAAGAGAGGTCGAGTTCATACCAGCTTTTCTCTTCCCAATAAGTCCATCATATATCATCAATATTGCCTTTCACTTGCACGACCGAACGGTATGTATAATAAAAAGAGTGCACGTGCATTGGACTAAGCTGGAATCTGCAAGCATTCAACTCAAGAGAGAAGACAAGTAATATGGGCTCTATGTTAAATAAACAAGCATGCATATAAGAGCCACTAAGCATTTTCAATATGGTCTTCTCGACCCCCAAAAGAAGGAAAAGAAAATAAAACTATTTACACGGGAAAGCTCCCAACAAGTAAAAGAAGAATGAGAAATCTTTTTGGGTTTTCATTTTAATTTCTACTACAAGCAAGGAAATTAAACTAACTAATTTTTTTGGTTTTTCTTAAGGTTTATCAAACACACAAGAAGAAAGCAGGAAAAAGAAATTTAAACCAACATGGATAATACAATGAAAGAGTATGAGCACCGACATCTAGAAATGAGTGTGTGTGAACATGAATGTAATGTTGGTGGGAAATATGTACTCCCCTAAGCTTAGGCTTTTGGCCTAAGTTGGTCTATTGCCAGGGATAGACTGGCGGATACCCGTAGGTGAAGCTGGGGTCATACTGTGACAAAGAAGGCTCCGGCTGCCACTGGCTGGCAGCCTCCTCCGGATCCCAAGAATAAACAGATAGTTGTGGAGGCTCATCTTGTGGTTCCGGTTCCAGGGCTGGTGCGGGATTCTGATAGGCTTGAATAGCCGACCACGGAACGATGTGAGGTTCTGCAGACAAGTTAAACAAGGAAGGAGCAGGCAAAGTAATAGTCTCAGGGTGATGTTTATCAAAGTATAATTTATATTTGAGCTCCCCATCGCGACTCTTAACAAGAAAATCATGCGCTATCATACTCTTGTAATCTAAATAAGCACGGGGCAACGTTGTTTCTTCTTTCTCCGCATGCCTAATAGGTATTTCAAAATGTTCAGCTAGGCGTGAAGCATAAATGCCTCCAAAGATGGGGCCCTTAGTACGGTTAAGACTTAACCGTCTAGCAACAATTCCACCCATACTAACAGAGTTATTGCGGTATAAACCATGGAGCAAAATAATAATATCAGCAATACTATGGTTCCCACAGTTCCCGCGTCCAATCAAGCAACGACTAGCAAATAAGGCAAAGTAGCGTAAAACAGGATAATGTATGCTAGTGATCCTTGCATCAGAAACCTTCCTGGTTTCTCCCATCGTGATAGTGTTAATAAAAGCTTCTGCTTTGTTACGGTGGGGTTCATCTAAGATGCCCTCAAAGGGTATTCTGCAAACCTCGCAGAATTCAGCTAATGTCATCTCTTTAACAACGTCATATAAATGAAACTCTACTGTTGGAGATGATTTTTTTGGGAAAAAGTAGAAGTTTTGCACAAAAGTATTTGTGGGTAAGAGATACTGATGACGTTGGTCGTGGAGGAAGTCGGTGAGGCCAGCATTCTCAATTAATAAATAGAAGTCTTCATAAATCCCAGCTCTCCTCAAGAAGTCATCGGAAGGCCATTCACACGGCCGGACCTCCGCGGTGCGAGGCAAATTAAATTTGGGCTTCTCCTCTTCTTCCTTTTGTTTTTCCTTAGAGCTTTGGCTCGACGAGCCCCTCAAAAGTCTCTTCATTATTTCTGAAACAATCTGAAATTTTTAGTAACTTCAAATAAAAGTGAACCAACTTCAATAAAATTGATAGCAACAACTCCCACAAGTGCCTAGGGCCTATATCAAGCATTAGAACTACTTGGAACCATATAAATTTGACATGCAAGCTCAAGAACATGGTCACCTATGCAGCACAAATTTGCAATGAATAAAGCACTAGAACAAAAACTAATTGGATCAATGGAGGAGTCACATACCAAGGAATAATCTCCCCAAGCAGTTTTGCAAGAGGTGCTTTGAGCAAGGAGATCGAAAATCACAGCAACGGGGGCTGGAACTCGTGCTTGAGTTGATTTTTCATGTTTGTGTGAGGCAGAGGAAGAAGATGGGTGCAGGAATAAGTGGAGGAGGGCCACCGTGCGCCCACGAGGCAGGGGGGCGCGCCCAGGGGGGTAGGGCGCGCCCTCCACCCTCGTGACCAGGTGGCAGCTCCCCCCGTGCTAATTTTTGCACAGTAAATTCTCGAATATTCCCGAAAAAATCATATTAAATTGGCATGGAATTCTGAGGACTTTTATTTTTGGGATATTTTTATATTGCACGGATAAGTCAGGAAACAGACAGAAAAATATTATTTTACTTTATTTCTACTAAATAACAGAAAATATAAAGAGGGTACAGAAGGTTGTGCTTCTAGTTTCATCCATCTCGTGATCATCAAAATGAACCCACTAACAAGGTTGATTAAGTCTTGTTAACAAGCTCATTCCGAATAATCCCGGAACCAAAGAAATTTCGAATGACACTAAGTTACCTCAACGGGGATATGAAAATCCCCAACAATAAGAATATCATACTTTTTCTTGACAGTAGGGAGAGGAAATTCGAAACCTCCAAATATAATCGTTGGAACTTTTCCAATAGAGTTGATACTATAAACTCGAGGTTGTTTCCTTGGAAAATGTACCGTGTGCTCATTGCCATTAACATGAAAAGTGACATTGCCTTTGGTGCAATAAATAACAGCCCCTGCAGTATTAAGGAAAGGTCTTCCAAGAATAATAGACATACTATCATCCTCAGGAATATCAAGAATAACAAAGTCCGTTAAAATAGTAATGTTTGCAACCACAACGGTCACATCCTCACAAATACCAACAGGTATAGCAGTTGATTTATCAGCCATTTGCAAAGATATTTCAGTAGGTGTCAACTTATTCAAGTCAAGTCTACGATATAAAGAGAGAGGCATAACACTAACACCAGCTCCAAGATAACATAAAGCAGTTTTAACATAACTTCTTTTAATGGAGCATGGTATAGTAGGCACTCCGGGATCTCCAAGTTTCTTTGGTATTCCACCCTTAAAAGTGTAATTAGCAAGCATGGTGGAAATTTCAGCTTCAGGTATCTTTCTTTTATTAGTAATAATATCCTTCATATACTTAGCATAAGGATTTGTTTTGAGCACATCAGTTAATCGCATACGCAAAAAGACGGGTCTAATCATTTCAGCAAAGCGCTCAAAATCCTCATCATCCTTTTTCTTGGATGGTTTCGGAGGAAAAGGCATGGGTTTCTGAACCCATGGTTCCCTTTCTTTACCATGTTTCCTAGCAACGAAGTCTCTTTTATCATAATGTTAATTCTTTGATTGTGGGTTATCAAGATCAACAACAGGTTCAACTTCTACATCATTATCATTACTAGGTTGAGCATCTACATGAACATTATCATTAACATTATCACTAGGTTCATGTTCATCACCTGATTGTGTTTTAGCATCAGAAATAGAGATATCATTTGGATTCTCAGGTGGTTCAGCGATAGGTTCACTAGAAGTTTGTAAAGTCCTATCATTTTTCTTTTTCTTCCTTTTAGAAGAACTAGGTACATCGATATTGTTTCTCTGAGAATCTTGCTCGATTCTCTTACAGTGGCCTTCAGGATACAAAGGTTCCTGAGGCATTCTACCAGTTCTAGTAGCCACTCTAACAACATAATCATTTTTCTTACTATTCATTTCATCAAGCACTTCTTTCTGAGCCTTAAGTACTTGTTCTACTTGAGTGGTAACCATAGAAGCATGCTTGCTAAAAAGTTTAAGTTCACCTCTAATATCAGCCATATGATCACCCAAGTGTTTAATCATAAAGATATTCTATTTTAATTGTCTACCAAAATAAGCATTAAAGTCATCTTGCTTAAACATAAAGTCATCAAACTCATCCAAGCACTGACTAGCAATTTTAGTAGGAGGAACTTCAGCTTTATCATATCTATAGAGAGAATTTACCTTTACTACCTGTGTCGGGATATCGGGAGGTTCTTCATTAAATAAGTAATTGAGATCATATACTTATTCAATAGGCGGTAAATTAAGACCATGTATTTCTTCAATAGGAGGTAAATTCTTAACATCTTCAGCTTTAATACCTTTTTCTTTCATAGATTTCTTTGCCTCTTGCATATCTTCGGGACTGAGAAATAGAACACCTCTCTTCTTCGAGTTGGTTTAGGAATAGGCTCAGTAATTGGCTCAGGAACTGGCGCGGGAGGTAGCTCGGGAGGTGCCCAATTTTTTTCATTTGCCAACATATTATTCAATAGAATTTCAGCGTCATCCGGTGCTCTTTCCCTGAAAAGAGAACCAGCACAACTATCAAGGTAATCTCTGGAAGCATCAGTTAGTCCATTATAAAAGATATCAAATATTTCAGGTTTCTTAAGAGGATGATCAGGCAAAGCATTAAGTAACTTGAGAAGCCTACCCCAAGCTTGTGGGAGACTCTCTTCTTCAATTTGCACAAAATTGTATATTTCCCTCAAAGCAGCTTGTTTCTTATGAGCAGGGAAATATTTAGCAGAGAAGTAATAAATCATATCCTGGGGACTTTGCACACAACCAGGATCAAGAGAATTATACCATATCTTAGCATCACCCTTTAATGAGAACGGAAATATCTTAAGTAAATAAAGGTAGCGCGATCTCTCATTGTTAGTAAACAGGGCAGCTATATCATTTAACTTAGTAAGATGTGCCACAACAGTTTCAAATTCATAGTCATAAAAAGGATCAGATTCAACCAAAGTAATTATATCTGGATCAATAGAAAAATCATAATAATCCTGATCAGGAACACAGATAGGTGAAGTAGAAAAAGCAGGGTCGGGTTTCATTCTATCTCTAGAAGATTCTTTACTCCATTTAACTAGCAACCTCTTAAGTTCACGTCTATCCTGGCAAGCAAGAATAGCTGCTGAAGATTCAGCATCAAAAAGATAACCCTCAAGGATAGCAGGCATAGGTTCATCATCACTAACATCATCGTGTTAAGGTTCAATATTTCTCTTTCTCTAGACCTAGCAATTTGCTCATCAAGAAATTCACCAAGTGGCACAGTAGTATCAAGCATAGAAGTAGTTTCATCATAAGTATCGTGCATAGCAGAACTGGCATCATCAATAACATGCGACATATCAGAATTCATAGCAGTAGTAGGTTTAGGTGTCGCAAACTTACTCATAACAGAAGGAGAATCTAGTGCAAGGCTAGATGGCAATCCCTTACCTCCCCTCGTAGTTGAGGGCAAAATAGTAGTTCGATCATCTTTCAAGTTCTTCATAGTGTCCAGCAGATATAAATCCCAAGTGACTCAAAGAATAGAGCTATGCTCCCCGGCAACGGCGCCAGAAAATAGTCTTGATAACCCACAAGTATAGGGGATCGCAACAGTTTTCAAGGGTAGAGTATTCAACCCAAATTTATTGATTTGACACAAGGGGAGCCAAAGAATATTCTCAAGTATTAGCAGCTGAGTTGTCAATTCAACCACACCTAGAAACTTAGTATCTGCAGCAAAGTGTTTAGTAGCAAAGTAATATGATAGTGGTGGTAACGGTAACAAAAGTAAAGACATCAAAAGTAATGTTTTTGGTATTTTGTAGTGATTGTAACAGTAGCAACGGAAAAGTAAATAAGTGTAAACCAGTATATGGAAAACTCGTAGGCACCGGATTAGCGATGGATAATTATGCCGGATGTGGTTCATCATGTAGCAGTCATAACATAGGGTGACATAGAACTAGCTCCAGTTCATCAATGTAATGTAGGCATGTATTCTGTATATAGACATATGTGCTTATGGAAAAGAACTTGCATGACATCTTTTGTCCTACCCTCCCGTGGCAGCGGGGTCCTATTGGAAACTAAGGGATATTAAGGCCTCCTTTTAATAGAGAACCGGAACAAAGCATTAGCACATAGTGAATACATGAACTCCTCAAACTATGGTCATCACCGGGAGTGGTCCCGATTATTGTCACTTCGGGGTTGCCGGATCATAACACATAGTAGGTGACCATAGACTTGCAAGATAGGATCTAGAACACACATATATTCATGAAAACATAATACGTTCAGATCTAAAATCATGGAACTCGGGCCCTAGTGACAAGCATTAAGCATAGCAAAGTCATAGCAACATCAATCTCAGAACATAATGGATACTAGGGATCAAATCCTAACAAAACTAACTCGATTACATGATAAATCTCATCCAACCCATCACTGTCCAGCAAGCCTACGATGCAATTACTCACGCACAGTGGTGAGCATCATGAAATTGGTGGTGGAGGATGGTTGATGATGACGACGGCGACGAATCCCCCTCTCCGGAGCCCCGAACAGACTCCAAATCAGCCCTCCTGAGAGAGATTAGGGCTTGGCGGCGGCTCCGTATCATAAAACGCGGTGATTTCTTCTCTCTGGTTTTTTCTCCCCGAAAGCCAATATATGGAGTTGGAGTTGGCATCGGAGGGCCACCAGGGGGCCCACGAGGTAGGGGGCGCGCCCAGGGGGGCGCCCCCACCCTCGTGAGCAGGGTGTGGGCCCCCTGGTCTTCATCTTCTGCGAGGATTTTTCTTTATTTTTTCTAAGGTGTTCCGTGGAGTTTCAGGACATTCCGAGGATTTTTATTTTCTGCACAAAAAACAACACCATGGCAGTTCTGCAGAAAACAGCATCAGTCCGGGTTAGTTCCATTCAAATCATACAAGTTAGAGTCCAAAACAAGGGCAAAAGTGTTTGGAAAAGTAGATACGACGGAGACGTATCATGAGCCAACTCCACCGGTGACCTCTGTCCATCAAGAGGCATCGGATAGATTGCTGGAAACACTGCGAGGCGCTTCCATTGTTGAAGAACACCGTACCCTTATGGGTACGGTGATTGAGAAGATCCAGTCCACGAAAAGCGGACTGACCGAAGCATGTACGAGCCTTCTAACAGGCTTTGAGGTAAGCAACGCAATTATAAAAAGAATGTCATAGTATAGACAGTATCCCTTGATGCTCTGTCCGATGTTCGTAAAGAAAAGCCGAACAAAGGATCAAATAATTTTCGCACGAGTCTAATCTAATATGTCTATGTGAACAAGCAGGTGTCGCTGCTAGCTGCGTTCGCCCATACTGCGGAAGTCTCCGGGCTGAAGCAGAGTCTGAAGTAGGTCGAGGAAGAGCTCGGTCGCGTGAAGAAGCAGCTCGAGGACAGTCAAGGTATGAAGTAACCTTGTACATATTTAGGAAGGATGAGTGATTCGTGATGACCAAAGTGCCATGAAATTTATTAGGGGCAACGACCAAAGTAGAGGCCCTCAAGAAGGCGCTGGCCGCGGCCGATGACAAGGCGGACAAGGATCAGTCCGCACGCGAAAAGCAGGAGGCCCGGGATAATGAGGTACAGCAAGAGCTCCAGGACGCCCTCAAGAAGTGCGACTCGTTTGAGCGCAACTTTAAGGAGCAAGAGTCCAAGCTTGCCAAGGCCCGCCAGAGCACAAGATGCCCGGGCCGAAGCCAGGGCCCCCTCCAAGAAATCCAGGCGGCCAAGATGATCACGGTGGGTAAGGCTTTCATTATGCAGAGCAGATATGTGAAGGAAAGGTTCCTTTTACTTACCAGAATTTGGAGCTCTCTAGGGGCGTTTGTGGATCTTCCGTGCAGCGTGTCAGACGCTGCGGAATTCTATCAAGCCAAAGAGGGGAGCTCTACGGAGAACCTGTTCTAGTCGCAATACCTTGGACCAGTACATCCGATGCCCTTTAGTGATCAGCTGAAACAGCTGGTCGAGCTGCATAGGGTGGCCGAACTAGCCATGAAGGATTTGATAATCCGGCAATGGCCTGCCAAAGCCATTCCCAGCAGCTACTTTAGACTCGTGAAGCGGCTCGTTAGTGCCTGCCCTTGGCTTGAAGCCATCGAGCGGTCGGTTTGTATCAAAGGTGCATGAATGGCTTTTGCCCGCGCCAAGATGCATTGGGCGAAGATGGATGCCACGAAGCTGATGACCGAGGGGCCGCCTGAGGGCAAGGAGCACCATAGACCCCAACTATATTTTGATAGTGTCCTGGAGAGATCCCGCCTTCTGGCGGAGCAATGTGCTAAGGATATCATATTCCCATGAATGCACTCATGTTATCATGTCCTGTAATATGAAATAGATCTGTTATGTAATATAATGTCTGTTATTTAAAATTTTACCTCCTGTGCGGCCGTTTTATTAAATCTGAGAGTTGGCTAGTCATCGGCTTTTGCCCCCATGTAGGTAGTACGAGGGTGTTCAGGATAAATCTAAACACTCTTTACTCCATAGTTTGGTCCTTAAAGGAGGTGTTTAGCACAACGAACAAGGCAATCAGACTATATGGCTTTATCACGCTCACTTAGCCATAGGAGTTTGACAACAAAAATTTAGGCGCAGCCCCTAGTGTTCAGAAGTCCGGACTTGGGATGCTGTAAACACCTGATCGGATAAAAACCGATCCCTCGCATAATGCGGAAAAAATCTCTAAGGATTTGAAACCTCTCGAACAGCTGACCAGCTCTCGCTGCATCATGACAGTAAATTTTCGGCTTTCTCTACTGAGGTGCTGGTCCGGAAGAACCGGGACACAATCGCAGTAGTTCTACCTTTACTACCCTAGCCGATATAGCGGAACGTAAGGTAGTAAGCACAGGAGCCGGGCAACCCAACTATTGACCAAAGACATGATTCGGAGCTGATGCATATAATGCTATAAGTTTGGGGTGCCGAACTGTACTATAAAAGTGTTCGGACTTTATTGCCGTATTGCGGGGTATGATGAAGCCCCTGGTGAATTAAGGCGTACCAGAATATACAAGGGCAATTGATAAGAATATAATGAAAAGGAAAAAATCAAGTAATAACTGACGATGCAAATATTGAGCCGCAAATTATTTTCCATTGTAATTTGATTAATACATGAAGGCGTACTGGTACAAGTAATGCGATAAGCAAATAAGGCTATTTGACATGCCATGAGCAAGGGCGAGCTGCGTGCGGGTTTTTAAAACAGGTATAACGATCGTTAGCAGAGACCACCTAGGGGTTCCCTTGTACATCAAAGCTCCTTGCCTTATTGGTGTATCCGTCCCGTGATAGGTTTGATGATCAGGTTATCAGAAAAGTCTCGAGAAGAGAAACCTAAAAGAAAAAGAAAAGGTAAAGTTATGCGGGTCCAGGAGCGGTTGAGCCACATTACAAACCGCGGTCTAGCTGTTCCTCCGTCCATGCCCATGGTATTTTGAGTGCGTAGTTATGTACGTGCGGTACGAGCATCGCCGCCTTGTTGGGACTGGGACGGAGGCCGAATTGCTAGTCAAGCTCTGGACGAGCTGGACTATCCTGCTGCAGAGTAGTCCGGACTCGCTTGACGGTGTCTGATAGCTTGGATGTTGAATTGCGGTTATGCCTGAAAAGGCCGCTCTGTACTTCTGTTACAAGGGCCGCGGTGTGCTCCTCGGTATGGAGACAGCGTTCCGTGTTTCCATTGACTGTTATAACACCGCGTGGTCTGGGCATCTTGAGCTTGAGGTAAGTGTAGTGCGGTACCACATTGAATCGAGCAAATGCGGTTCGTCCGAGTAGTGCGTGATAGCCACTGCGGAAGGGGACGATATCGAAGATCAACTCTTCGCTTGGGAAATTATCTGGGGATCCAAAGACCACTTCCAGTGTGATTGAGCCTGTACAGCAGGCCTCTACACCTGGTATGCCACCTTTAAAGGTGGTTTTTGTGGGTTTGATCCTTGAGGGATCGATACCCATTTTGCGTACTATATCCTGATAGAGCAGGTTCAGGTTGCTGCCGCCATCCATGAGGACTTGCATAAGGTAGAATCCATCAATGATAGGGTCAAGAACAAGTGCAGCTGAACCGCCATGACAGATACTGGTCGGATGGTCCCTGCGATCAAAGGTGATCGGACAGGACGACCATGGGTTGAACTTTGGGGCGACTGGTCCCATCACGTAGACATCTCTGAGTGCACGCTTGCGCTCCCTCTTGGGGATATGGGTGGCGTATATCATGTTCATCGTTTTGACTGAGGGGGGGGGGGATTCTTTTGTCCCCCTATCTTAGGTGGCCGGGGTTCCTCGTCATCGTCATTGCTTTGCGACCCCTTCTTATTGTTCCCGGTATTTAACTTGCCAGCCTGTTTAAAAACCCAACATTCTCTATTGGTATGATTGCCTGGTTTATCAGGAGTGTCGTGGATTTGGCATGGACGATCGAGTATGCGGTCCAAACCGGACGGGCCCGGATTGTTTCTCTTAAATGGCTTCTTCCGCTGACCGGACTTAGAGCCACTGAATCCGGCGTTGACCGCCGTGTCTTCGGTGTTGTCACCGTTGTTTCGACGCATACGTCTATTGCGTCGGGGCTTGCCGTTGCTGTTTCTAGCTTCAGAAGTGCCAGGTTCGCTTATATTGTTGTTGATATGGGCTTGCCAGCTATCTTCGCCCACACAGAAGCGGGTCATGAGTGACGTAAGGCCTAACATGGACTTCATTTTTCCTGGCCGAGGTGTCTGGCCAGCCATTCGTCGCGGATGCTGTGCTTAAGGGCCGCTAGGGCTTTGGCATTCGGACAGTCGACGATCGGGTTCTTCTCAGTTAAGAACCTAGTCCAAAATTTCCTGGCTGACTGTCCGGGCTGTTGTATTATGTGACTTAGGTCATCGGCATCCGGAGGTCAGACATATGTGCCTAGTAAGTTGTCGAGGAAGGCGTCCTCCAAGTCCTCCCAGCTGCCAATGGAATTTTTGGGCAGACTGTTCAACCAGTACCTAGCTGGTCCCTTGAGTTTGAGCGGGAGGTATTTGATGGCGTGAAGATCATCACCGCGGGCCATATGAATATGGAGAAGGAAGTCCTCAATCCATACTGCAGGGTTTGTTGTGCCATCATATGATTTGATGTTCACGGGTTTAAACCCCTTTGGGAAATAATGTTCCATTACATCATCAATGAAGCAAAGGGGGTGTGCGACACCTCTATATCGGGCCAAGTCGTGACATATCTCGGATGGAGTTCGTCTGTGGTTTTCGGCCCGGACGTGATTATGTTTGTCACCTTCAGCTGGATGGCCATCCTCGCGCATTGGGGCACGCCCCCATGATCCATAGATTGATCTTGTCTGACCTGCTCTATTTTCCAAGTCATTCCGCAGGTCATGTGTATATCCCCGAGCTATTGTATTTATGTTTGTTCGGCGAGGTAATGCGAGCTGGTGTTCGGCTCGAGATGCCGCTTTGTCCCGACCACGTGGTGGTTGGTCAGCCGCATTGTACCTTGGTAGGATGGGCTCCAGCGCCTCGTCATCGAACTATGGTAATAGTTTGCGCTTCGGGTAGCTTTTGGTTGGGCGCTCGAGGCCATATTCCTCGGCTACCAGGACATCAGTCCATCTTTCATTGAGCAGATCTTGATCAGCTTGAAGCTGCTGCTGCTTCTGTTGTAGGCTCCTTGTAGTTGCTATTAGCCGGTGCTTAAAGCACTCCTGCTCGGCGGGCTCCTCAGGCACGATAAATTCTTCGTCGCCGAGGCTCACCTTGTCCTCGGAGAGCGGAAGGTAATTACTGTCCTTCACGTCTTCATTCGTGTCCTGTTCATCAGGGCTAGCTTTCCCATCTTCCTGTTCGTCCTGTTTGGAGGTTGGCTCAACGGGGTCTTCATTGTCTTCGGCACCGTCCGGAGTATTGTTTTCTCCTGTGACGGTGTTGCTGTTTTTACTACGGCGTGGCTTAGAGCGGCGCCGCTGACGCCGACGCTTTGGCTGTATCTCAGGAGGTTTATCCTTGACTGGATTTTCATTGTCGCCGTTGTTTTCTTTGGGTGTATCCACCATGTATATGTCGTACAAGGAGGTGGCTGTCCAACGCCCTGTATGTGGTGGTTCCTGCTCCTCTCCGGCATCGTCGTCCATACCATCGATGTCTTCAGAGTCATAATCAAGCATGTCGGTTAAGTCGTCGACAATGGCTATAAAGTGGGTGGTGGGTGGGAAACAAAGTTCTTTGTCATCCACTTCCCATTCGAGCCGGAGATAGTTCGGCCGAGAGTCCCCCGACAAGGAGAGGGATTTTAATGAGTTTAACACGTCGCCAAAAGGCGAGTGCTGGAAGATGTCCGCATATTTGAACTCCAAGATCGGCGCCCAATCAGGTTCGATGGACGTGGATGCACGCGGTCCAAAACCCATGGCCGGAGACAAGTCCGAGGTTCCGGTGACACAAGCCCAGCTCGATGTTGGGTCTGTGTGCGGCTCGAGCGCTGTTGAGTCTACGGCTTCCGCAGCAGGGTTAAGCCTTCCGTCTTCGGATGAGGAGGTCTGCTCCGGATCTAGGGCCAGAGCGATCACAGGCTCTATCTCCTGAGCACGGCCAAATGATAGATCTAGGTCATGTTCATCGTGGTGGCAGGTGACAGCTGTCATGGGCTCAGATCTGTCGAAGATCAAGTCTCCACGGATATCAGCCACAAAATTCAGGCTTCCAAATCTGACTTGATGGCTAGGGGCATAGCTATCAATCTTCTCTAAATGGCCAAGCGAGTTGGCCCGCAGTGAAGCCACCGAATACGAAGATCTGTCTGGGGAGGAAGATCTCCACCTGGACTCCATTGTTGTAGATGATTGATGGAGCCATCAAGCCTTCTGGTGACGACGCAACGAAAATCTCAATGAAAGCACCAATGTCGGTGTCAAAACTAGCGGATCTCGGGTACACTACTGGAAACTGGGAATTTGCCATCAGCCAGCTCTTTGCCATCTGCCAGCTGATGGCAAAGAACGTCTTTGCCATCTGCTTATAAAAAACAGATGGCAAAGAACTGACAGACGGCAAAGAACATGGTTGCCATCAGCCAATTCTTTGCCATCTGCTAGTGGATGGCAAATAATCTTTGTCATCTGCCAGCAGATGGCAAAGAATCTTTTCCGTCTGCTGGCAGATGGCAAAGAAGTGGGTGGGGCCCAATGGATGACGGCGTTGTAACGGCCCAGTAACCCCACCTCTTTGCCATCTGCCAGCTGCTGGCTGATGGCAAAGATATGGGCCTTTGCCA
>NC_041385.1:456819632-456820129 GCF_002162155.2 Triticum dicoccoides
CTGACAGACGGCAAAGAACATGGTTGCCATCAGCCAATTCTTTGCCATCTGCTAGTGGATGGCAAATAATCTTTGTCATCTGCCAGCAGATGGCAAAGAGGTGGGTAGGGTCCAGTGCTGTAACGGCCTATCAACCCACCTCTTTGCCATCTGCCAGCAGATGGCAAAGAATCTTTTCCGTCTGCTGGCAGATGGCAAAGAAGTGGGTGGGGCCCAATGGATGACGGCGTTGTAACGGCCCAGTAACCCCACCTCTTTGCCATCTGCCAGCTGCTGGCTGATGGCAAAGATATGGGCCTTTGCCATCCGCTGGCTGATGGCAAAGAGGTCGGACTATTTCCTCCCCTCTCTTCTTCTAAAAAAAATTCTCCTCCCCTCTCTCCCAGCCCGGCCCCACCCCTCTCTCTCTCTCTCTCTCTCTCCCAGCCCGGACCCACCCCTCTCTCTCTCCCCACCTCACCCACCCACCACCGTTGTCTAAAAAAAACCCACCCACC
>NC_041385.1:456820237-456866075 GCF_002162155.2 Triticum dicoccoides
CCTCCACCGTTCCAGGCCGCGGCGCCGCCCCCTCCCCGTGGCCCTCCCGGCCACCGCGGCGTGCCCCGCGGCCCTCCCCGCCACCGCAGCCCGCCCCTCCACTGAGCCAGGCCGCGGCGCCGGCCCCTTCCCGCGGCCCTCCCTGCCACGGCGCCATCCAACGCAGATTATCTGGTACTTTTCTTTGTCAATTCTTGTGCTAATATGGACTATAATTTCTAGGGGATTTTGATAGCAAGGTGTTGCAAAAACAAAAGTGTTGAAAAACTATAGTATTTTAGCCAACCGGTGCAAGATACCACAGTTTTGGCATATCAAAGTATTTTGCAGTATTGGGAATACTGTGGCATGTTTGGCTGGTGCTTAATTTATGCAGCAACGTAATTAGCTAACTAGCTAGCCAGTTGATAGCAGCTACAAACACGCATGTTCCTAGCTAGTTGCAATCACTCCACTGTTTGGTTGATCGGAGTTGATTAGTTGGCTATGGACACTCGTGTGTTGTGGCCGGCACAGATAGACAAAAATCACACGAGCAAGAAGAGCAGCAACTCAGCTTTGCAGAGTAGCAAGCTTGAGTCTAGCAGGATTTGATTGCCCCATTAATCTCAGCTACCGTGGCAGGGTTAGAGGGGGGCCGGCATGGAAGAGGCAGTGTACGACAACTTGACGAGCTGCCAACATACAGTGTAGTACTGCAGCCAGCGCAGCAGAGGCAAAGATCAGCACTTAGGGGCAGCAGGTTGGAGATGGACCGCACTGTCGTGGCATAGCGAGATCCAGCAGAACAATGGGAGAATGAAGGAGGCGCAACAGCGGCTTGGAGCAAGGAAGAAGATAACAACAACCCTTTCTTTCGCGAGCTCTGTTTTAAAAAAGAGGTTCAGGGTTCTTTTTTATACAGGGATAATACCATGGTTTTGCAAATAATGCAGTATTAAAAACATAGTTTCTAGTGGCAGCCAAACACCTCGTTGTAATTAAAACTATGGTAATCTGAAAAACTATAGTATTCTCAGAATACTTTAAAAATACTAAGCTAACAAACGGGGCCTAAGTCTCTTCGCGGTCAGGACGCAGCTTCACGTGTAGCTCTAGCCAAGAAGACAGTTGATCCAGTCCTAGTCCTGGTCACTTCACGTGTAGCTCTAGCCAAGAAGACTCGAACATGGCATACTGCAGTTGTAGGTATAGGTGTGTTTGCATCGAGTCTCTCGTAGCTCGTATGCCTGTTCTGTATGTGATCAAAAGAAGTTGATGAACTGAAAGCAAGGTTTATAGTGTTAAAAATCTGCTGAAATCTGCAACAAAATTGATCGTCGTGTTGGGAAAGGTGTGTTTGCGTCGAGTCTCTCCTTTTCCAATTTTGAGTTTCTCATGTCCATGTTCAGACTTGCAGAGGTCGGGGTCTTCCCCCTTTTCAAAAAAAATGTTCAGACTTGTGGTTCAGGTTTAGTTGAAACCGGGTGACAGTCTAGCCCGACCCATTTTTTAGAAATAGGAAGCATACAGTCGTCGGGGTGGGTTTTTTGGACATACAAGTGTCCTCTATTTATTTTTCAGGAAATGTGAATGATACCGAATTGGAAAACAATCAAGTACTAAATAGACACTCCCTATTTATTTGTGAATTATGAGTTAGGTCATATATTTTCCAATTTTGTTATGAAAAACATCATATATATTTGCGTTGATCGGGTGGATTTAAATGTGCAGTTGTTTCATCACTGTGAGGGTCTGGTGTTCAACGACCTCCCCGTGCGTTCGACGAGCTCTGCCCCTGCGTTCGTGGGTGAGAACAAATGACATCTCCTCCTCTCCCCCTTCATTTGCTCTGTTTCGGTCTTCGTGCCGACGAAACTTGCTAGCTATAGGTGTATTCAATCATCAGTCTGCGTGACCACTATGCGTCTCCCGTTCGAAAGGGTTACATCTATAAATATGCATTCATTTGCATATTTATAACCGTAATTCTTTCGAATTGTCCAATGTCATCCATGGACAACCCGAGTATGTGTAGATTGGGTTCGTTTTCCCATATGCTTTGCTCCGGATCCGATGCAGAATTTCGTCAGTGCCTCTCTGTTGTTCTTCGGGTACACGTCCTCTCTGCTTATTGCCGAGACGTGTATCAGGAGAACAGCGGGGAGGTGCTGCTGAAATTTTGTGTCGGATCCGGAGCAGAGCATGGGAAAACAAACCCAATCTACACATACTCGGGTGGGATTAGGACCTATCTTTACCTATTAGCGTCTAGGTTGCATGGACGTAATAAAACTGAGAAACTCTATTAACTGATGAATATGGTTTGCTGAGTTATGTATGTATTTCTTGTGTGTCCAATAGCTAGGCAAGATGAGTGATCGTGCGTGGATGTACACCGGTCACCCCAGTCAGAAAGACATGACCCCTGAATGGATGACAAAAACCAAGGGGTTTATCAGAGCCGCATTTGCAAATGGACAGAAAACAACCTGGTGCCCCTGTGTTGAGTGCGACAACTATCGTAAGATGTCAGAGTTTGAAATGATTAAACACCTGTAGAAGTGGGGTTTTACGCCCGGTTATACGATGTGGACATTTCATGGTGAGTCTGCCCAATGTTCCAGAGCTGAGGAGGGACGGCGTCGCACCGACGAGCATGGTACCGGGATGGAAGACATGGTGCAAGACTTTGATGATGCTCGGGATTCGAACGATGAGATGGAGGAATCTGCAAAGGCCTTCAATGATATGTTGGAGTCTTCGAAGCGTCCTCTCCACGAGCACACCGAGCTTTGTCAGCTGGATGCCATCGCACAAGTAATGGCTCTGAAGGCTCAATTCAACTTGGGCAGAGAACCCTATGACGCGATAGTGACACTATTTGGACGCTTTCTACCCAAAGGCCATATAATGCCTGCAAACCTATACCAGTCGGACAAAATCCTCCGTGTACTTAAGATGCCCTATGAGAAGATAGATGCCTGTGAGAAAGGATGTGCCTTATTTAGGCTCCAGTATGCGGACTTGAACTATTATCCCATTTGCAAGTCTTCCAGGTATGTTGAGGTAGACAATGGTATGGGTGAGAAGAGTCAGACCAAAATCCCCATTACCGTTCTTCGGTATATGCCAATCATACCAAGACTTCAACGTCTATTCATGGTCGAAGAGACAGCCAGACAGATGACATGGCACAAATTGGGCAAAAGAACCGAACGGGATGCAGATGGGAATCTGATGATGGTACACACATCGGATGGTGTTGCATGGAAACACTTCGATGCATTGCATGATGAAAAAGCGGCAGATCCAAGGAATCCTCGAGTAACTGTTAGCACGGATGGGTTCAATGTGTTTGGTATGATGGCAGCCCAATACAGTTGTTGGCCTGTATTTGTCATTCCACTCAATCTCCCCCCGGACAGATTATGCAAAGAAAGAGCATTTTCCTGATGTTGATAATTCCGGGGCCCAACTATCCGGGGAAGAATATGAATGTGTACATGTAGCCGCTTAAGGATGAACTGCAAGAAGCTTGGGATAATGGGATCAAGACATACGACGCCGCTACAAAAAAAACTTCCTAATGCGTGTGTGGTACATGTACTCGATGCATGACTTCCCGGCGTATGGGCTATTCGTTGGCTGGTGTGTGCATGGAAGGTTCCCGTGCCCCACATGCAAGGCAGCTCTTGAGTTTCGTCGGCTCCAGGTGGGTGGCAAGTTTTCTTGCTTCGACATGCATAGACAGTTCCTGGATCCTCAACATAAGTTCAGAAAAGACAAGAAGAACTTCATCAAAGGTAGAGATGTCAAAAACTCTGCACCACCTGCATTGATAGGCCAACAAACCCTGGATCAGTTAAACGCTCTCGAGCCGGATCCAGAGCGTCCAGGGTATTTCAAGGGGTAGCTCAAAAATGACATAATAAGCTTAATTAGCTCCAAAATGACATATTTAACCTAGTATAGCTCTAAAATGACCTATACTTAGCATTTTCCTCCAAAATGACTTAATATGCTTAGCTAGCTCAAAAATGACCTATTTAACCTAGGATAGCTCTAAAATGACCTATACTTAGCATCTTTTCCTCCAAAATGACTTAATATGCTTAGCTAGCTCTAAAATGATATAATATGCTTAAGAAATGACATATTTTAGGTCCTAAATGACTTCATATGCTTAGCTAGCTCCAAAATGACATAATAACCTTACTTAGCTTCAAAATGACCTATTCAACCTAGGCTAGCTCTAAAATGACCTATACTTAGCATTTTTTCCTCCAAAATGACTTAATATGCTTAGCTAGCTCAAAAATTACATAATAAGCTTAATTAGCTCCAAAATGACCTATTTAACCTAGGATAGCTCTGAAATGACCTATACTTAGCATTTTTTCCTCCAAAATGACTTAATATGCTTAGCTAGCTTAAAAATGACCTATACTTAGAATCTTTTCCTCCAAAATTAGTTAATATGCTTAACTAGCTCTAAAATGACATAATATGCTTAAGAAATGAGATAGTTTACCTCCTAAATGACTTCACATGCTTAGCTAGCTCCAAAATGACATAGTAACCTTACTTAGCTCCAAAATGACCTATTTAACCTAGGCTAGCTCTAAAATTACCTATACTTAGCATTTTTTTCCTCCTAAATGACTCAATATGCTTAGCTAGCTCAAAAATGACATAATAAGCTTAATTAGCTCCAAAATGACATATTTAACCTAGGATAGCTCTAAAATGACCTATACTTAGCATTTTTCCTCCAAAATGACTTAATATGCTTAGCTAGCTTAAAAATTTCCTATTTAACCTAGGATAGCTCTAAAATGACCTATATTTAGCATCTTTTCCTCCAAAATGACTTAATATGCTTAGCTAGCTCTAAAATGATATAATATGCTTAAGAAATGACATATTTTAGGTCCTAAATGACTTCATATGCTTAGCTAGCTCCAAAATGACATAATAACCTTACTTAGCTTCAAATGACCTATTCAACCTAGGCTAGCTCTAAAATGACCTATACTTAGCATTTTTTCTTCCAAAATGACTTAATATGCTTAGCTAGCTCAAAATTACATAATAAGCTTAATTAGCTCCAAAATGACCTATTTAACCTAGGATAGCTCTAAAATTACCTATACTTAGCATTTTTTCCTCCAAAATGACTTAATATGCTTAGCTAGCTTAAAAATGACCTATTTAACCTAGGATAGCTCTAAAATGACATATACTTAGCATCTTTTCCTCCAAAATGACTTAATATGCTTAACTAGCTCTAAAATGACATAATATGCTTAAGAAATGACATATTTTAGCTCCTAAATGACTTATATGCTTAGCTAGCTCCAAAATGACATAATAACCTTACTTAGCTCCAAAATGACATATTTAACCTGGGATAGCTCTAAAATGACCTATACTTAGCATTTTTTCCTCCAAAATGACTCAATATGTTTAGCTAGCTCAAAAATTACATAATAAGCTTAATTAGCTCCAAAATGAGCTATTTAACCTAGGATAGCTCTAAAATGACCTATACTTAGCATTTTTTCCTCCAAAATGACTTAATATGCTTAGCTAGCTTAAAAATGACCTATTTAACCTAGGATAGCTCTAAAATGACCTATACTTAGCATATTTTCCTCCAAAATGACTTAATATGCTTAGCTAACTCTAAAATGACATAATATGCTTAAGAAATGACATATTTTAGCTCCTAAATGACTTCACATGCTTAGCTAGCTCCAAATTGACATAATAACCTTACTTAGCTCTAGAATGACCTTCGCATATTTTACACCAAAATGACTTAGTATGCTTAGCTAGCTCAAAAATGACATAATAACCATACTTAGCTCCAAAATGACCTATTTTACAGATATAAGTTGCATCATAATAATCTTCACATTTTAGTTGCATCATAATAATCTTCTTCTTCTAGTCTTCTTCTTCTAACTTTCTTCTTTCCCATTTTACAGATTTGCTTAAGATCACGGAAGCTTGGGTTGATGGAGTGCTTGTATTTAGTTTTTGTTTTGACCTTGTGAAACTTGCTACCTATGGATGAAACTGTGTAACATTGATGAAACTATGTATATGTATGGATGAAACTTGCTACTATTGGTAACATGTGTTGGATACATATGTGTTCATGACTATTGTTAATATGTGTTGAATATGCTATATTGGTCATATAAATATATTTGTGTTTGATTTCTGTGAAAATGAATTGATATAAGAAAAAACAAAATTAAATGGGGCAATATAGTCACTTTGCCATCTGCAGGCAGATGGCAAAGAGCTTTGCCATCAGCTGGCAAATGGCAAAGAGGCCACGTGTCATCTACATATAAAATTTGGGCTGGCCTATTTGGGCTCTTTGCCATCTGACAGTAGATGGCAAACCTATTTGCCATCTGTTGACAGACGGCAAAGCATGCAGCCTTTGCCATCTGCTGGCAGACGGCAAATAGCCTGCAGCCTTTGCCATCTGCTGGCAGACGGCAAAGAGCCTGCAGCCTTTGCCATCTACTGGCAGATGGCAAAGTATGCCGTTAGCCTTCTAACGGGGCTAACCCCGTTAAGAGGCTTTGCCATCTACCAGCAGACGGCAAAGAAGCCTTTACCGGCAGGGTTTCAGACAAACTGTTTGCCATCTGCTGGCAGATGGCAAAGCCTTTGCCATCCACCGACCATGCCTTTGCCATCTGCCATGGCAGATGGCAAAGTGCCAGATTCCAGTAGTGGTAGGGGGTCCCGAACTGTGCGTCTAAGGCTAATGGTAACAGGAGGCGGGGGACACAATGTTTACCCAGGTTCAGGCCCTCTCTATGGAGGTAATACCCTACTTCCTGCTTGATTGATCTTGATGAATATGAGTATTACAAGAGTTGATTTACCACGAGATCGTAATGGCTAAACCCTAGAAGTCTGGCCTATGAGATTATGATTGTTGTCCTACGGACTAAACCCTCCGGTTTATATAGACACCGGAGGGGGCTAGGGTTACACAAAGTCGGTTACATAGAAAGGAATGTACATATCTGAATTGCCAAGCTTGCCTTCCACGCAAAGGAGAGTCTCATCCGGACACGGGAAGAAGTCTTCTATCTTGTATCTTCATAGCCCAACTATCCGGCCCAAGTATATAGTCCGGCTGTCCGAGGACCCCTTAGTCCAGGACTCCCTCACAAATGCACACGATCAATATCATAGACTCATGGGAAGATATCACAACTATACCTGGCCATGGGTTACCCAGCCCGGCCGGCCCGACCCGACCCAGCCAGAAAAAGCCTGACCCAGCCCAACCCGATGTTGCCCGTGGGCCCGGCCTAAGCCTGAGTTTTGAGCCCGGAGCACACATCGTGTCGGGCCTGGCTTAGCATTTTCGCATTTTAAGGATGGGGCCCAACCCGAGGCCCAAGGCCCAGTGGGTTTTATCACTTTTGGGTCAGGCTTGGGCCCAAAAACTAGGCCCGACGGCCGGGCCAGGCCAGGCTCGGGCCTAGGTTTTCTGCCTCGGGCTTTAGTAGGCTCGGCTCGAAGCCCGGCCTGGCCTGATAGATGGCCAGGTATAATCACAACATAACTCTAGACACAAATTAAAATAATACAAGCTTTACATTACAAGCCAGGGGCCTGGAGGGCTTGAACACATAAGCTCGAATACACAAGAGTCAGCGGAAGCAACAATATCTAAGTACATACATAAGTAAACAAGTCTGCCTTAAGAAGGCTAACATAGCAATGATAATTGGATCAAAAAGGCGCAGGCCTCCTGCCTGGGAGCCTCCTAACTATTCCTAGTCATCGATGGTCTCCACGTAGTAGTAGGCTTCGTCGGGGTAGTAGTAGTCGTCAACGGGCTCAGCTGGCTCCTGGGCTCCGTCATCTAATCGCTGCAATCGGGTAGAGGAGAAAAGGGGTAGCAAAGCAACCGTGACTGCTCATCCAAAGTACTCGCAAGACTTATATCAGATATATACTAAGTATGCATCGGTATCAAAGGAATGGGGCTATATCTTTGCACTAGACTGCAAAAAATCCAGAATAGAGGGGAAGGCCTAGCCTATCAAAGAGTAGAATCTTGCAGCGTCTTGGAGCATTAGAAGAGTGCAGATTAGCATAACATAAGTAATAAGTATGTTGTACTAATGCCCAGAGATCCTTCCTCGACTCCCTGCGAGAAAGCAATCCCCAAGCCATCATATCCATTTAGTGTCTCCAGTATCCAGTTCTAGTTATAATAGATTGGGATACAACTCCGAGCATCCTTTACCTTGGACACGACTATTCTACTATATATACTTCCCTGCATGGGTGCACCAACTTACCCAACACACTCTATTAGCTTTGGCCGGACACACTTTTCTTGGTCATGCTCGGTCTCGGCTAATTGACACACCGTAGTCCTACCTAGGCTCAACAGAGAGGCCAGCACACCGGTCTACATCCTAAATGGGAAGGGGTCTTGGGCCAATCATCCTTTGCAATCCTGCGTGTTGTGAACGCCACCTAGAGCATACCCTAATACAGGCACAGGTGGTTCCCGTCCAACCAGGCACGCGCCGTTAAACTGCTGACATCAGTGAGCTTTCAAAAGAATCGTACGACACCGAGTTCCCAAACTTATTTCCGTGTGGTGGTTAGTGCGAAAAGTCCAGAAGCCTACTCAGATCACATATATGCAAACCCGTTAGTGTCTTGGGAGCACGTGGAGACTGCTACTTGTGAGTTGCGTTGGGATTTCCTCGAAGAGGAGAGGATGATGTAGTATAGTAGAGATAAGTATTTACCTCAGTTATGAAACCAAGGTTATCAATCCAGTAGAAGAACCAAGCAACACTATGTAAACAACACCTGCACATTAACAACAAATACTTGCAACCCAACGCATAGAGGGGTTGTCAATCCCTCAAAGGTTATGGGCAAGATTAAAAGATATAGTTTTTGATAGATAGATCTGATCAAATATACAAAAGAAAATAAATAAAAGAAAATTGCAGCAAGGTTTTTTCGGTTTTAATATATGATAGAAAATAGACCCGGGGGCCATAGTTTTCACTAGAGGCTTCTCTCGAGAAAATAGCATACGGTGGGTAGAAAAAAATACTCTTGGGAAATTGACAGAAAAGCAAATAATTATGACAATATCCAAGGCAATGATCATGTATGTAGGCATCACGCACAAGATTAGCAGATCGAAATGATTCAACATCTACTACTATTACTCCACACATTGGTCGCTATCTAGCATGCATCTGGTGTATTAAGTTCATGAAAGAACAGAGTAATGCCTTAAGAAAGATGACAAGATAACTCACGGATGAAATAAATCCCATCTTGTTACCCTTAATAGCAATGATTCATGCGTGTCATGTCTCTTTTGTCACCGAGATTGAGCACCGCAAGATCAAACCTATCACAAAGCACCCCTTCCCATGGCAAGATAAATCAATCTAGTTGGCCAAACCAAACCAATAAATCGAAGAAGAAATACGAGGCTATAACAATCATGCATAAAAGAATTCAAAGAAAACTCAAATAATATTGATGGATAGATCTAATCATAAACTCACAATTCATAGGATCCCAACAAACACACCGCAAAAAGCCATTACATCAAATAGATCTCCAAGAACACCGAGGAGAACATTGTATTGAAGATCAAACGAGAGAAGAACCCATCTAACTACTAACTATGGACCCGTAGGTCTATGGTAAGCTACTCATGCATCATCGGAGGGGCAGCGAGGATGATGAAGAACCTCTCCGTGATTGTTTCCCCTCTGGTAGAGTGCCGAAAAAGGATTCTAGATGGGATCTCGTGGTTCCAGAACTTGCGTGACGGAAAAAAATTCGTGGACTCCCTGGTAGGTTTTGTGATATTAGCATATTTATAGAGGCTGAGCTAGGCCAAATGGAAGCTCGTAGGCCCCACTACCCACCAGGGTGCGCTAGAGGCCCCTGGCATGCTCTGGTATTTAGTGGGCCACTCCTTCTTCTTCTCATGGCCTCCAGAAGCTTCCGGTGTCTCTTATTGCCAGAAAAAAATCTCAAAAAAGTTTCATGGCATTTGGACTTCGTTTGGTATCGATATTCTGCAAAGTCAAAAACAAGCAAAAAACAGCAACTGGCAATGGGCACTAAGTTAATAGGTTAGTCCCAAAAAATGATATAAAGTTGCTTGTAAATGTATATAAAACATCCAAAATTGATAATATAATAGCATGGAACAATAAAAAATTATAGATATGTTGGAGATGTATCAAGCATCCCCAAGCTTAATTCCTGCTCATCCTCGAGTAGGTAAATGATAAAAATGAATTTTTTGATGTGGAATGCTACCTAACATATTCATCATATATTATTTTCTTTGTAGCATGAACATTTGGACTTGAATGATTCAAAGCAATAGTCTATAATTTGACATGAAAACACCAATACTCAAGCATATGAACAAGCAACTATGTCTTTCAAATTATCAATGCCTAAACAAAGTTATCCCTGGCCCATTATGCTCAATCATTGGTCCATTCATGAAACACACTTAGAATTAACTACATCCAATACACAAGTATGACAATAGTGTTGTTGGGGAACGAAGCATGAAAATCAGAACTTTTCCTATGAACACCCAAGATATATCTAGGAGAAGCAAAGCAACGGGAGGGAAAAGTGTGTCTATGTACCCTCATAGGCCCAAAGTGGAAGCGTATATAACGCGGTTGACGTAGTCGCACTCTTCGCGATCCGATCATGATCCAACCGATCTAGTGCCGAACGGACAACACCTCCGAGTTTAGCACATGTGTGGCTCTATGACATCTCCTCCTCCTTGATCTAGCAAGAGAAGGCGGAGAAGTAGATGGGATCACAACCAGCACGATGGCGTGGTGGTGATGGTTTTTATGGAGCAACGGCAGCGCGTGGTGGAACTACGCCGAGAGGGAGAGACGGGCAACAGCTAAGGCCAATGTGTTGGGGTGCCTGCATGTGCACCCTCCCTTATATTTGTATGCGCGGGAGGGCTGGGAGGCCAGCCCTACTCCTAATAGGAGTTGGCGCCAAGGGGGAGAGTAATTGGACTCCAAGTTCAATCCTATTCCTACTAGGACTCCCGTTTTTCCCTTCCCTAGCCGCGTGGGCTTTTGAGGACTTGGTGCGCCTGGCCCAATAAGGCCAGGGCGCCTCCCCTCAGCCCATGCCAGCCCTTGGGATGTGGTGGACCCACATGTGGACTTCCGGACCCCTCCAGAATCCTCTAGAAGCTTCTGGAAGCTTCCCGGTATAATACCGAAAAAACTGCACCTTTTTCTAGAACCCAAAATAGGACTTCCCATATATAAATATTTACCTCTTGACCATTCTGAGACTCGTGACGTCTGGGATCTCATTCGGGAATCCGAAAAACATTCGCTTACTAATCATCAAATATCCCAATACTACTCTAGCGTCAGCGAACGTTAAGCATGCGACCCTGCGGGTTCAAGAATCATGTAGTTATGACCGAGAAACCTCTTCGGCCAATAACCAATAGCGGGACCTGGATGCCCATATTGGTTCCTACATATTCCATGAAGATCTTTTATCGGTTGAATCATGATGTCAAGGATTCGGTAAATCCCGTATGCAATTCCCTTTGTGCGATGATATGTTACTTGCCCGAGATTTGATCGTTGGTATCTCCATACCTAGTTCAATCTCGTTATTGGCAAGTCTCTTTACTCGTTTTGTAATACTAGACCTCATGACTAACTCATTAGCCACATTTCTTTCAAGCTCTTTACGATGTTGTATTACTCAGAGGGCCCAGAGATATCTCTGTATCATACAGAGTGACAACTCCCAGTCTCGATCCATGCTAACCCAACAAACACCTTCGGTGATACGTGTAGAGCACCTTTATGATCACCCAGTTATGAAGTGATATTTGGATACACACTGAGTATTCCTCCATTGTGAGGGAGTTTCACGATCTCATGGTCTTAGGAATAGATACTTGACATGAAGAAAGCTATAACAATAAACTGATATGATCAACTGCTAAGCTTAAGATTGGGTCTTGTCCATCACATCATTCTCCTAATGATGTGAACCCCTTATCAAATGGCAACTCATGTATATGGTTAGGAAACCTTAACCATCTTTGATCAACGAGCTAGTCTAGTAGAGGCTCACTTGGGACAAGTATTTGTTTATGTATTCACACATGTATTTGAGTTTCCGGTCAATACAATTCTTAGAATGAATAGTAAACCTTTATCATGAACAAGGAAATATGATAAAAACCAATTTATTATTGCCTCTAGGGCATATTTCCAGCAGTCTCCCACTTGCACTAGAGTCAATAATCTAGTTCACATAGTTATGAATCTAACCCTCAACGAGTTCTGGGGCTGATCATGTTTTGCTCATGGGAGAGGTTTTCAGTGAACGGGCCTGCCACATTCAGATCCGTATGTACTTTGCAAAGTTCTATGTCTCCATCCTTAACATAAGTACGAATGGAGTCGAAGCGGCGAATGATGTGCTTGGTTCTGTTGTGAAAACTAAGCTCCTTGGCAATGGCAATAGCTCGAGTGTTGTCACAAAAGACAGTCATTGGATCCGAGGCACTAGGTATTACACCCATATCGGATATGAACTCCTTCATCCAGACTCCTTCTTGCACTACTTCCTAAGCAGCTATATACTCCGCTTCACATGTAGATCCCGCCATGATGCTTTGTTTGGAACTGCACCAACTGACCGCTCCACCATTTAATATAAATAAGTATCCAGTTTGAGACTTAGAGTCATCCAGATCTGTGTCAAAGCTAGCACCGACGTAACCCTTTACGACAAGCTCTTTGTCACATCCATAAATGAGAAACATGTCCTTAGTTCTTTTCAGGTACTTCAGGATATTCTTGGCTGTTGTCTAGTGATCTACTCCTGGATCACTTTGGTACCTCCGTGCCAGACTTATGGCAAGGCACACATCAGGTTTGGTACACAACATGGCATACATTATAGAGCCTATGGCTGAGGCATAGGGAATGACTTTCATCCTTTCTCTTTCTTGTGTACTGGTTGAGCTTTGAGTCTTACTCAACTTCACACCTTGCAATACAGGCAAGAACCCTTTCTTTGATTGATCCATTTTCAACTTCAAACTTTGTCAAGGTATGTGCTTTGTGAAAGTCCTATTAAGCGTCTTGATCTATCTCTATAGATTTTGATGCCCAATATGTAAGCAGATTCACCGAGGTCTTTCGTTGAAAAACTCTTGTTCAAATATCCTTTTATGCTTTCCAGAAATTCTATATCATTTCCAATCAACAATATGTCATCCACATATAATATTAGAAATGCCGCAGAGCTCCCCCTCACTTTCTTGTAAATATACCTACGTTGACGTTGCCATCCTTCTTATCTGCTAAGTACTTGGGGTAGTTCTGCTTCCAGTGACCATTCCCCTTGCAGTAGAAGCACTCAGTCTCAGGTTTGGATCTAGCCTTGGGTTTCTTCATGGGAGCAGCAATTTGCTTTCCGTTCTTCTTGAAGGCCCCTTTCTTTCCCTTGCCTTTCTCTTGAAACTGGTGGTTTTATTAACCATCAACACTTGTTGCTCTTTCTTGATTTTTACCTCCATGGCCTTAAGCATCGCAAATAGCTCAGGGATCGTTTTCTTGATCCCTTGCATATTATAGTTCATTACAAAGCCTTTATAGCTTGGTGGCAGTGACTGGAGAACTCTATCAATGATCATATCATCTGGAAGATTAATTCCCAACTGAGTCAAGCGGTTGTGAAAACCTAGACATTCTGATTATATGTTCACTAACAGAACTGTTCTCCTCCATCTTGCAGCTAACGAACTTGTCGGAGGTGTCATACCTCTCGACCCGGGCATGAGCTTGAAATACCAATTTCAGCTCCTCGAACATCTCATATGCTTCGTGGTGCTCAAAACGTCTTTGGAGCCCCGGTTCTAAGCCGTAAAGTATGGTGCACTAAACTATCGAGTAGTCATCAGAATGTGCCCGCCAGGTGTTCATAACATCTACAGGAGAGCCTTGAGGGGGTGCATCACCAAGCGGTGCATTAAGTACATAAGCCTTTTGTGCAACAATGAGGATAATCCTCAAGTGACGGACCCAGCACGCATAGTTGCTTCATCATCTTTCAACTTAGCTTTCTCTAGGAACGCATTAAAATTCAAGGGAACTACAACGCGGGCCATTGGTCTACAACACAAATTTTGCAAAGACTATTAAGACTAAGTTCATGATAATTAGTTCAGTTTATCATATTACTAATGAACTCCCACTTAAATCAACATCCCTCAAGTTGTTCTGAGTGATACATGATCCAAATCAACTATCCCATGTCCGATTATCACTTGAGATGGGTAGTCATCAATGGTGAACATCTCCATGTTGATCATATCTACTATATGACTCATGTTCAACCTTTTGGTGTCTTGTGTTCCGAGGCCATATCTGTACATGCTAGGCTCTTCAAGTTTAACCCAAGTATTCTGCATGTGTAAAACTGGCTTACACCCGTTGTATGTGAACATAGAGTCTATCACACCCGATCATCACGAGGTGCTTCAAAATGACAGACTTTTGCAAGGGTGCATACTTAGGGAGAACACAATTTCTTGAAATTAAGTGATGAGATCATCTTATAATGCTACCGTCGTCCTAAGCAAAATAAGATGCATAAAAAGATAAGCATCACGTGCAATCAATATGTGACATGATATTGTCATTATCATCTCGAGCCTTTGATCTCCATCTCCAAAGCACTGGCATGATCTCCATCATCACCGACATGACACCATGATCTCCATCATTGTGTCATCACGAGGTCTTCTCGCCAACTATTGCTTCTACAACTATTGTTAATGCATAGTGATAAAGTAAAGCAATTACAAGGCGATTAATAAATTAAAGACAACCCTATGGCTCCTGCCAGTTGCCAAACTCATCGACATGCAAGCCACGAACCTATTACAAAACATGATCATCTCATACATCAACATATATCACATCACGTTTTTGGCCATACCACATCACAACATGCCCTGCAAAACAAGTTAGACGTCCTTTACTTTGTTGTTGCAAATTTTACATGGTTGTTGTGGGCAACTAGCAAGAACCGTTCTTACCTACACAAAGCCACAACGGTGATAATCAAGTTTCCTTTTAACCTTCTACAAGGACCTTCTTTGTCAAATTAGATTCAACTAAAGTAGGAGAGACAGACACCCACTAGCCACCTTATGCAAAACAAGTTGCATGTCTGTCGGTGGAACTGATCTCTTGTGCGTGGACAAGTAAGGTTGGTCTGGGCTGCTTCATCCCACAATACCGTCGAATTCAAATAAGACAAGAGAGGTAAGCAATTCGAGCATCAATTCCCATAACTCTTTGTGTTCTACTCATTCTTACACATCTGCGCATAGACCTGGCTCATGATGTCACTATTGGGGAACGAAGCATGAAAATCAAAACTTTTCCTACGAACACCCAAGATATATCAAAAAGAGGGGAGAGTGTGTCTACATACCCTCGTAGATCGAAAGTGGAAGCGTATATAACGTGGTTGATGTACTCATACTCTTCGTGATCCGATCACAATCAAACCGATATAGTGCAGAACGGACGATGCCTCTAAGTTTAGCACACATGCATCTCGATGAGGTATCCTCCTCCCTGATCTAGCAAGAGAAGGCGGAGAAGAAGATAGGATCACAACCAGCAGCTAAGGAAAATGTGTTGGGGTGCCTTGCTGTGCCCCTCCTCTATATTCTTTTTTGAGAAAATCCCCTATATTTATATGCATGGGAGGGCTGGGAGTCTAGCCCTACTCCTAATAGGAGTTGGTGCCAAGGGGAGAGGACTTGGACTCCAAGTCCAATCCTATTCCTACTAGGACTCCCTTTTTCCCTTCCCTAGTCGCATGGGCTTTTGCGGACTTGGTGCGCCTGGCCCAATAAGGCAAGGGTGCCTCCCCTCAGCCCATGCCAGCCCTTGGGACATGCTGGACCCACCTGTGGACTTCCGGACCCCTCCGGAACCTTCTGGAATCTTCTCGGTACAATACCAAAAAAATTACACCTTTTTCTAGAACCCAAAATATGACTTCCCCTATATAAATTTTTACCTCTCGACCATTTCGAGACTCCTCGTGATGTCTGGGATCTCATCTGCGACTCCAAACAACATTCAGTTACCAATCATCAAATATCCCAATACTACTCTAGCGTCAACGAACGCTAAGCATGCGACCTTGCGGGTTTGGGAATCATGTAGTTATGACCGAGACACCTCTCCGATCAATAACTAATAGCGGGACCTGGATGCCCATATTGCTTCCTACATATTCCATGAAGATCTTTTATCGGTTGAACCATGATGTCAAGGATTTGATTTATCCCGTATGCAATTTCCTTTGTCCGATGATACATTACTTGCGCGAGATTTGATCGTCGGTATCTCCATACCTAGTTCAATCTCGTTATCGGCAAGTCTCTTTACTTGTTCCGTAATACAAGATCTCGTGAATAACTCATTAGCCACATTGCTTGCAAGCTCTTTACGATGTTGTATTACCGAGAGGGCCCGGAGATATCACTCCGTCATACAAAGTGACAAATCCTAGTCTAGATTCGTGCCAACCCAACAAACACCTTTGGTGATACCTGTAGAGCACCTTTATGATCACCCAGTTATGAAGTGACGTTTGGATACACACTAAGTATTCCTCTGGTGTGAGGGAGTTGCGTGAATTCATGGTCTTAGGAATTGATACTTGACATAAAGAAAGCGATAACAATAAACTGATACGATCAACTGTTAATTTTATGGTTGGGTCTTGTCCATCACATTGTTCTCCCAATGATGTGATCCTGTTATCAAATGACAACTCATGTCTATGGTTAGGAAATCTTATCCATCTTTGATCAACAAGCTAGTCTAGTAGAGGCTCACTAGGGACATAGTATTTGTTTATGTATTCACACATTAAGTTTTCTGTCAATACAATTCTTAGCATGAATAATAAACCTTTATCATGAACAAGGAAATATGATAATAACCAATTTATTATTGCCTCTAGGGCATATTTCCAGCAAGTGTTCCCTAGTTGATGCTTTATAAGAGAAGATGGAGACTCAACATAAAAATAAAAATTGCATAAAAGTAAATAGATAGGCCCTTCGTAGAGGGAAGCAGAGATGTGTAGAGGTTCCAGAGCTCATAGCTTAAATTGAGAGATAAAATTATTTTGAGAGGCATGCTTTTCTTGTCAACAAAAATGAACGAGAATTCCCAATATCTTTCGTGCTAGACAAATTATAGGCGGTTCCCAAACAAAAAGTAAATTATATTTCCTTTCCACCATTCTTTCACAATCCATGGCTAGCCGTATCCACGGGGGCCTTCCATACCGTCACTTTCCAAGGAATTTATTACCATGGTATTTTTTTCATTTCGGGACCGGGCATCCCTATTACTTGCCACACTCTCATGCAATGACAAGTGAATGAACACTCATCGTGAGAATAAAATACCTAACATGGAAAATATTGGCCATCCCCTGCCATTTCATGAGAGGTACGGGCACACAAAATGGAAATTCATTTTGAAAATTAGAGTTGGCACATACAAATTTACTTGGAACAATATGGAAATACCGCATATAGGTAGGTATGGTGGACTCATTTGGCACAACTTTGGGTTTAAGGAGTTGGATGCACAAGAAGTATTCCCGCTTAATACAAGTGAAGGCTAGCAAATAGATTGAGAAGCAACCAACCAAAAAACAAAACGGTCATAAACACGCATTAAACATAATTAACACTGAATAAAGCACCACAAGTAGGATATAATTTCATTGCATAACTATTTACTTTATGTGCATGCATAGGGAATCACAAACCTTAACACCAATATTCTTAATAAAGCACAATTACTCACGAACATGACTCACATATCACTATCTCCATATCACAAAACTGTTGCAAGGAAGCAAGTTTATAATATCCAATGATCTTCATGAATTTTTTTATTATATCCCCCTGGGATATCTATCACTTTGGGACCAAATTCATATCTCGCGCAAATTACCATTACTATTCTTAACTCTCAAAAAGATCTAAGTGAAGCACGAGAGCATAAATATTTGTTTAGAAAATTTCAACTCTCAAAATAATATAAGTGAAGCGTGAGAGCATATTTCTTTAAAATTTTCCAACTCTCAAAATAATATAAGTGAAGCAAGATAATTTATTTCTTTAAAATATAACTACAAATGTGCTTAAAAAGATATAAGTGAAGTACTAGAGCAACTGCCTAGCTCAAAAGATTTAAGTGAAGCACATAGAGTATTCTACCAAGTCATGATATGCGTGTGGCTCTCTCAAACACGTGTCTTCAACAAGGATGATTGTGACAAACTAAAAAGCAAAATAAAGCAAGACTCATAAAATACAAGATGCTCCAAGCAAAACTCATGATATGTGATGAATAAGAATATTGGTCCAAGTAAAATTACGGAAGGTCGTTAGAAGAAAGAGGGGATTCCTTTCGGGGCATCCCCAAGCTTAGTTCCTTGGGAGTCCTTGAATATTACCTTGGGGTGCCTCGGACATCCCCAAGATTGGGGTCTTGCCACTCATTCTTCCTTCATCCATCATGATCTCACCCAAAACTTGAAAACTTCAATGACACAAAACTTAACAAAAACCTTCATGAGATCCATTAGTATAATAAAGCAAATCACCACTTTAAGTACAATTGCAAACCCATTCATATTTTATATTGCATTATACCTACTGTATTCTAACTTTACCATGGCTTATACCCCCCGATACAATCCATAGATTCATCGAAATAAGCACACAATGCAACGAAAGCAGAATCTGTCAAAAATAGAACAGTCTGTAGTAATATGAACTTTGACTCTACTTATGTAACTCCAAAAATTCTGAATAATTAGGAAAACATGAGAAATTTGTATATCAATCATTTCTAAAAACCTCAGAATTTTATCACGCTCCAGAAATTTTTAACAATTCTGCTATTGGATGCAAAAATTTCTATTAATGCACAGAATCAAATCAACTATCGCCCGAATCATCACAAAGGCTTTACTTGGCACAAACACTAATTAAAAAACTAAAACACAATCATAGAAGTAGCATCATTGTATATTTATTGAAAAACAGAAAGGAAAACAAAAATTTAAAAGTTAACTATTGGGTTGCCTCCCAACTAGCATTATTGTTTTACGCCCCTAGCTAGGCATAATGCATAGTTTCAAGTGTTGTCAACTTTGGTGGCTTAATTCTAGTTCTACGGAAGTGTTCCATACCCTTTTTGAACAGAAACTAAAATTTAATATTCCATTCTTTCATGTCAATAATGACACCTATAGTTCGTAAAAACGGTCTACCAAGTATGATGGGGCAAGACATATTGCAACCAATGTCAAGTACAATAAAATCAACGGGCACATAGTTCCTATTTGCAAGAATAAGAACATCATTGATTCTACCCAAAGGCTTTTCAATAGTAAAATCCTCCAAGTGCAAGTTAAGAGAACATTGATTCATATTGGTAAAACCTAGGACATCACATAGAGATTTCGGAATTGTGGAAACACTAGCACCAAAATCACATAAAGCATTACATTAATAATTTTTATTCTTGAATTTAATGGTGGGTTCCCATTCATAATATAATTTTCTAGGAACTAAAATCTCTAGTTCTAACTTTTCTTCTAAAGCTTTCATCATTGCTTCTACAAAATGTTTAGTAAAAGCTTTATTTTGTTCATAGGCATTGGGTGAATTTAACATGGATTGCAACAAAGAAATACACTCAATCAAAGAGCAACTATCATAATTAAAATCTTTGTCATCCAAGAGAGTGGGAACATCACTAATTAATTTTTTTTACCTCTCCAAACCCACTTTTAGTAAAAAAAATCATCAAGATTTTCACCCTCCAAATCATGAGGACGCCTTCTAACTAAAGTTAACTCTTCTTCAGTCCCCTTATCATCAATTTTAACATTACTAAACAAGGAAGCAATAGAGAAACACCAATCATTGTAACTTATTCATCATTAATACAAAAGAAACCGGGAGGAATCATTTTTTCTAAAAATTCTCTTTTAGCTCTAAGCATAGCGGTTCTTTTCTTACTTTCATCCATGGGGACATATAGTGCTTTAATTGATTAATTAATATCAACCTTGGATGGCAAAATTTTAGTTTTAAGATTCTCCACATTATGAATAATTCTATCGTTTCTCCTAGACATATCATCAAGTTTACGAAAAGTTTACTCAATTTTTCATGTCGTAGTGTTGAAAACTTTTTGAGCATTGATAAATTATTTAATATTACTTTCAAGACCAGAGGGAATCCTATTATTATTATTATTATTATTATTATTATTATTATTATTATTATTATTATTATTATTATTATTATTATAAGAATTACCATAGGAATTGCCATAATTATTAGGGGAATTTCGAGGAAACGACCTAGGATTAGAATTACCTCTATAAGCATTACTATTAAAATTGTTTCGCGGGACAAAATTCACATCTACGGGATCATTATTTTGCTCAATCAAAGTGGATAGAGGCACATCATTAGGACCAACATGAGCATTTTTACTAGCAACCAATTTCATAAGAGCATCAACTTTATCACTCAAAGTACTAATTTCTTTAATAGAATTCACTTTCCTACTAGTAGGATCTCTTTGAGTATGCCATCGTGAATAATTTGCCATAATATTATCAAGTAATTTAGTAGATTCCCCCAAAGTAATTTCCATAAAAGTACCACCTGCAACGAAATCTAAAAGATTTCTAGAAACAAAATTCAATCCCGCATAAATTTTTGTATGATCATCCACAATTTAAACCATGAGTAGGGCAATTTCTTATCATTATTTCACTCTTTCCCAAGATTGGGAAACATGTTCATGCTCAAGTTGCTTGAAATTCGTAATTTGATTTCTAAGGGAAATAATTTTCGCGGGAGGAAAATACTTAGTAACAAAAGCAACTTTGCACTTGTCCCTAGAATCAATACTATTTCGCGGCAAAGATGAAAACCAAATTTTTGCATGATCTCGCAAAGAAAATGGGAATAATTTTAATTTCACAATATCATTGTCCACATCCTTTTTCTTTTGCATATCACGCAATTCCCCGGAAGTGTTTAGATGGGACGCGGCATCCTCATTAGGATTACCGAAAAATTATTCTTTCATAACAAGATTCAACAAAGCGACATTAATATCATAAGACTCCACACTAGCGGAGGGAGGAGCAATAGGAGTACAAATAAAATCATTATTATTAGTATTAGAAAAAACACACAATATTTCTTTAGACATCGTGACTAAGCAAATGAGAAAATAAGCAAGCAAAGAAGCAAACAAGAAAAAGGCAAACGGAAAATATTTTTGTATTTTTGTAAAAAAATTAGAAGTGAGGGAGATGAAAACGAGAGGCAAATGACAAATAATATAAATGCAAGGAGATGAAAGTTTATGCATGAGTACGTGATAGATGTTGACGATGTCTCCCCGGCAGCGGCGCCAGGAATTCTTCCTACTACTTGTGAGCTGCGTTGGGATTTCCTTGAAGAGGAGAGGATGATGCAGTATAGTAGAGATAAGTATTTCCCTCAGTTATGAAACCAAGGTTATCAATCCAGTAGGAGAATCAAGCAACACTATGTAAACAGCACCTGCACACAAACAATAAATACTTGCAACCCTATGCGTAGAGGGGTTGTCAATCCATCAGCGGTTATGAGCAAGATTAAAAGATATAGTTTTTGATAGATATATCTAACAAAAATACAAAATAAAATAAATAAAAGAAAATTGCAGCAATGTATTTTTGGTTTTAATATATGATAGAAAATAGACCCGGGGCCATAGTTTTCACTAGAGGCTTCTCTCGAGAAAACGGCATACGGTGGGTAGACAAATTACTGTTGGGCAATTGACAGAAAAGCAAATAATTATGATGATATGCAAGACAATGATCATGTATATAGGCATCACGTCCAAGATTAGTAGACCGAAACAATTCAGCATCTACTACTATTACTCCACACATCGACCGCTATCCAGCATGCATCTAGTGTATTATGTTCATGAAATAACGGAGTAATGCGTTAAGAAAGATGACATGATGTAGACAAGATAAACTCACGGATGAAACAAATCCATCTTGTTACCCTTAATAGCAATGATACATGCGTGTCATGTCTCTTTCTGTCACTGAGATTGAGCACCACAAGATCGAACCCATCACAAAGCACCCCTTCCCATGGCAAGATAAATCAATCTAGTTAGCCAAACCAAACCAATAATCGAAGAAGAAATACAAGGCTATAACAATCATGTAGAAAATAGTTTAGAGAAAACTCAAATAATATTCATGGATAGATCTGATCATAAACTCACAATTCATTGGATCCCAACAAATACACCGCAAAAAGTCATTGCGTCAAATAGATCTCCAAGAAAACCACGGAGAACATTGTATTGAAGATCAAAAAGAGAGAAGAAGCCATCTAGCTACTAACGATGGACCCGTAGGTCTGTGGTAAACTACCCATGCATCATCGGACGGGCAACAAGGATGATGAAGAACCCATTCGTGATCGGTTCTCCCTCCGGCAGAGTGCAGGAAAAGGCTTCTTTACCACATATTCTACGAAGATCTTTATCGGTTGAACCGCAATGTCAACATATGTTATTCCCTTTGTCATCGATATGTTACTTTCCCGAGATTTGATCATCGGTATCTTCATACCTAGTTCAATCTCGTTACCCGCAAGTCTCTTTACTCGTTCCGTAGTGCATCATCTCGTAACTAACACATTAGTCACATTGCTTGCAAGGCTTCATATGATGTGCATTACCGAGAGGGCCCAGAGATACCTCTCCGATACTCGGAGTGACAAATCCTAATCTCGATCTATGCCAACCCAACAAACACCTTCAGAGATACCTATAGAGTATCTTTATAATCACCCAGTTATGTTGTGATGTTTGATAACACACAAGGCATTCCTTTGGTGTCCAAGAGTTGCATAATCTCATAGTCGAAGGAATATATATTTGACACGAAGAAAGCAGTAGCAATAAAACTGAGCAATCATTGTGCTAAGCTAATAGATGGGTATTGTTCATCACATCATTCCACTAATTATATGACCCCGTTCATCAAATGACAACTCGTGCCCATGGCTAGGAAACTTAACCATCTTTGATCAACGAGCTAGTCTAGTAGAGGCATACTAGGGACACGGAATTTTGTCTACGTATTCACACATGTATCAAGTTTCCAGTTAATACAATTCTAGCATGAATAATAAACAATTATCATGAATAAGGAAATATAAAATAACAACTTTATTATTGCCTCTAGGGCATATTTCCTTCAGTCTCCCACTTACACTAGAGTCAATAATCTAAATTACATTGTAATGAATCCAACACCCATGGAGTCTTGGTGCTGATCATGTTTTTCTCGTGGAAGAGGCTTAGTCAATGGGTTTGCAACATTCAGATCCGTATGTATTTTGCAAATCTCTATGTCTCCCTCATTGACCAAATCTCGGATGGTGTTGAAGCATCTCTTGATGTGTTTGGTCTTTTTGTGAAATCTAGATTCCTTCGCCAAGGCAATTGCTCCAGTATTGTCACAAAAGATTTTCATTAGACCCGATGCACTAGGTATTACACCTAGATCGGATATGAACTCCTTCATCCAGACTTCTTCATTTGCTGCTTCCGAAGCAGCTATGTACTCCGCTTCTCACATAGATCCCGCCACGACGCTCTGCTTGGAACTGCACCAACTGACAGCTCCACCATTCAATAAAAATACGTATCCTGTTTGCGACTTAGAATCATCCGGATCAGTGTCAAAGCTAGCATCAATGTAATCACTTATGACAAGCTCTTTGTCACCTCCATAAACGAGAAACATATCCCTAGTCCTTTTCAGGTACTTTAAGATGTTCTTGACCATTGTCTAGTGATCCACTCCTGGATTACTTTGGTACCTCCCTGCTAAACTTATAGCAAGGCACACATTAGGTCTGGTACACAGCATAGCATATATGATAGAACCTATGGCTGAGGCATAGGGAATGACTTTCATTTTCTCTCTATCTTCTGCAGTGGGTGGGCATTGAGTCTGACTCCATTTCACACCTTGTAACACAGGCAAGAACCCTTTCTTTGACTGATCCATTTTGAACTTCTTCAAAACTTTATCATGGTATGTGCTTTGTGATAGTCCTATCAAACGTCTTGATCTATCTCTATAGATCTTGATGCCCAATATATAAGCAGCTTCACTAAGGTCTTTCATTGAAAAACTTTTATTCAAGTATCCTTTTATGTTATTCAGAAATTCTACATCATTTCCAATCAACAATATGTCATCCACATATAATATTAGAAATGCTATAAAGCTTCCACTCACTTTCTTGTAAATACATGCTTCTCCAAAAGTCTGTATTAAACCATATGCTTTGATCACCCCATCAAAGCATATATTCCAACTCCGAGATACTTGCACCAGTCCATAAATGGATTGCTGGAGCTTGCACACTTTGTTAGCGCCTTTAGGATTGACAAAACCTTATGGTTGCATCATATACAACTCTTCTTTAAGAAATCCATTAAGGAATGCATTTTTGACATCCATTTGCCAGATTTCATAATCATAAAATGCGGCAATTGCTAACATGATTCGGACAAACTTAAGCATCGCTACGGGTGAGAAAGTCTCATCATAGTCAACTCCTTGAAATTGTCAAAAACATTTTGCAACAAGTCGAGCTTTATAGACAGTAACATTACCATCAGCGTCAGTCTTCTTCTTGAAGATCCATTTATTCTCTATGGCTTGCCGATCATTGGGAAGATCCACCAAAGTCCACACTTTGTTCTCATACATGGATCCTATCTCAGATTTCATGGCCTCAAGCCATTTGTCAGAATCTGGGCTCATCATAGCTTCTTCATAGTTCGTAGGTTCGTCATGGTCAAATAACATGACCTCCAAAATAGGATTAACGTACCACTTTGGTGTGGATCATGCTCTGCTTGACCTACAAGGTTCTGTAGCAACTTGATTTGTAGTTTCATGATCTTTATCATTAGCTTCCTCTCCAGTTGGTGTAGGAATCATGGGAAAAAATTTCTCGGATGAGCTACTTTCCAAACTGAGAGCAGGTACAATTACCTCATCAAGTTCTAATTTCCTCCCACTCACTTCTTTCGAGAGTAACTCCTTCTCTAGAAAGGTTCCGTTCTTAGCAACAAACATTTTGTCTTCGGACTTGTGGTAGAAGGTGTACCCAATTGTTTCCTTAGGGTATCCTATGAAGATGCACTTCTCCGATTTGGGTTTGAGCTTATCAGGCTGAAGCCTTTTGACATAAGCATCGCATCCCCAAACTTTAAGAAATGACAGTTTAGGTTTGTTCCCAAACCATAGTTCATACGGTGTCGTCTCAACGGACTTTGATGGTGCCCTGTTTAATGTGAATGCAGCTGCCACTAATGCATAACCCCAAAACAATAGTGGTAAATTGGTAGGAGACATCATAGATAGCACCATATCCAATAAAGTGCGGTTACGACATTTGGACAAACCATTACGCTGAGGTGTTCCAGGTGGCGTGAGCTGTGAAACTATTCCACATTGTTTTAAATGAAGGCCAAACTCGTAACTCAAATATTCTCCTCCATGATCAGATCATAGAAACTTTATTTTCTTGTTACGATGATTCTCCACTTCACTATGAAATTCTTTGAACTTCTCAAATGTTTCAGACTTGTGTTCCATTAAGTAGATATACCCATATCTGCTCAAATCACCTGTGAAGGTCAGAAAATAACGATACACGCCATAAGCATCAACACTCATCGGACCGCATACATCAGTATGTATTATTTCCAATAAGTCATTAGCTCGTTTCATAGTTCCGGAGAACGGAGTTTTAGTCATCTTGCCCATAAGGCACAATTCGCAAGTATCAAATGATTCATAATCAAGTGATTCCAAAAGTCCATCTTTATGGAGTTTCTTCATGCGCTTTACACCGATATGACCCAAATGGCAGTGCCACAGATAAGTTGCACTAGCATTATCAACTTTGCATCTTTTGGCATCAATATTATGAATATGTGTATCATTATGATCAAGATTCAATAGAAATAGACCACTCTTCAAGGGTACATGACCATAAAAGATATTACTTATATAAATAGAACAACCATTATTCTCTGATTTAAATGAATAACCGTATCGCACTAAACAAGATCCAGATATAATGTTCATGCTCAACCCTGGCACCAAATAACAATTATTCAGGTCTAAAACTAATCCTGAAGTTAGATGTAGAGGTAGCGTGCCGACGGCGATCACATCGACCTTGGAATCATTCCCGACGCGCATCGTCACCTCGTCCTTAGCCAATCTTCGTTTAATCCGCATTCCCTGTTTCCAGTTACAAATATGAGCAACCGAACCGGTATCAAATACCCATGCACTACTACGAGAATCAGTAAGGTACACATCAATAAGATGTATATCAAATATACCTTTGTTCACTTTGCCATCCTTCTTATCCACCAAATACTTGGGGCAGTTCTTCTTCCAGTGACCAGTCCCTTTACACTAGAAGCACTCAGTTTTAGGCTTGGGTCCAGCTTTGGGTTTCTTCCCTGGAGTGACAACTTGCTTGTCATTCTTCTTGAAGTTCCCCTTCTTTTTACCCTTGCCCTTCTTCTTGAAACTAGTGGTTTTGTTAACCATCAACACTTGATGCTCCTTCTTGATTTCTACCTCCACAGCCTTTAGCATCGCGAAGAGCTCAGGAATAGTCTTTTCCATCCCTTGCATATTGTGGTTCATCACGAAGCCTTTGTAGCTTGGTGGCAGTGATTGAAGAACTATGTCAATGACACAATCATCTGGAAGATTAACTCCCGGCTGAGTCAAGTGATTATGGTACCCAGACATTCTGAGTATGTGCTCACTAACAGAACTATTCTCCTCCATCTTGCAGCTATAGAACTTGTTGGAGACTTAATATCTCTCAACTCGAGCATTTGCTTGAAATATTAACTTCAACTCCTGGAACATCTCATATGGTCCATGACGTTCAAAATGTCTTTGAAGTCCCGATTCTAAGCCGTAAAGCATGGCACACTGAACTAACGAGTAGTCATCAGATCAAGCTTGCCAGGCGTTCACAACGTCAGCTTCTGCTCCTGCAGCAAGCCTTGCACCTAGCGGTGCATCAAGGACATAATTCTTCTGTGCAGCAATGAGGATAATCCTCAAGTTATGGACCCAGTCCGTGTAGTTGCTACCATTATCTTTCAACTTAGCTTTCTCTAGGAATGCATTAAAATTCAAGGAAACAGTAGCACAGGCGATTGATCTACAACATAGATATGCAAAAACTATCAGGACTAAGTTCATGATAAATTAAGTTCAATTAATCATATTATTTAAGAACTCCCACTTAGATAGGCATCCCTCTAGTCATCTAAGTGATACGTGATCTAAATCAACTAAACCATGTCCGATCATCACGTGAGATGGAGTAGTCATCAATGGTGAACATCTCTATGTTGATCATATCTACTATATGATTCATGTTCGACCTTTCGGTCTCTAGTGTTCCGAGGCCATATCTGTATATGCTAGGCTCGTCAAGTTTAACCCGAGTATTCCGCATGTGCAAAACTGGCTTGCACCCGTTGTATTTGAACGTAGAGATTATCACACACGATCATCACATGGTGTCTCAGCATGAAGAACTTTCACAACGGTGCATACTCGGGATACCTTGAAATTTTGTAAGGGATCATCTTACAATGCTATCGTTGTACTAAGAAAAATAAGATGCATAAAAGATAAACATCACATGCAATCAAAATATGTGACATGATATGGCCATCATCATCTTGTGCTTTTGATCTCCATCACCAAAGCAACATCATGATCTCCATCATCACCGCTTGACACCTTGATCTCCATCGTAGCGTCGTGGTCGTCTCGCCAATCATTGCTTCTACGACTACCGCTGCCGCTTTGTGATAAAGTAAAGCAATTACATAGCGTTTGTATTTCATACAATAAAGCGACAGCCATATGGCTCCTGCCAGTTGCCAATAACTTTTTACAAAACATGATCATCTCATGTAACAATCTTATATCACATCATGCCTTGACCATATCACATCACAACATGCCCTGCAAAACAAGTTAGACGTCCTCTACTTTGTTTGTCGCAAGTTTTATGTGGCTGCTATGGGCTTCTAGCATGAACCGTACATCCCTACAGCACAAAAACCACAACGGTGGTTTATCAAGTTTACTGTATTAACCTTCACAAGGACAGGCCGCAGTCAAAATCAATTCAACTAAAGTTGGAGAAACAAACACCCGCCAACCACCTATATGCAAAACTAGTTGCATGTCTGTTAGTGGAACTGGTCTCATGAACATGGTCATGTAAGGTTGGTCTGGGCCGTTTAATCCAACAATACCGCTGAATCAAAATAAGACATTGGTGGTAGGCAGTATGACGATCACTACCCACAACTCTTTGTATTCTACTTGTGCATATCATCTACGCATAGACCTGGCTCGGATACCACTGTTGGGAAACACAGCATGCAATTTCAAAAAAATTCCTACGCTCACGCAAGATCTATCTAGGATATCCATACCAACGAGAGGGGGAGAGTGTGTCCATGTACCATCGTAGACCGAAAGTGGAAGAATTAACTTAACGCGGTTGATGTAGTCGAACGTCTTCCCGAATCAACGATCAAGTACCGAACGTACGGCACCTCTGAGTTCTGCACAAGTTCAGCTCGATGATGTATCTCAAACTCTTTATCTAGTAGAGGTACGAAGGAGATGAGTTGCATCAGCATGACGGCGTGGAGGCGGTGATGTGATCCGCGCAGGGCTTCGCCTAAGCACTACGACAATATGACCGTAGGAGTAAACGGTGGAGGGGGGCATTGCACATGGCTAAGACAATTGATGTTATGTGTATAAGTGCCCCCCGCCCCTGTATATAAAGGAGGGAGAGGGGAGAGGGCTGGCCCGGGCACGGCCCCAAGGGGGGAGTCCTACTAGGACTCCCGGTCCAATTTGGACCCCCTTCCTTTCCGGAGGGGAAAAAGGGGGAAGGGAGAGAGAGATAGGAAGAAGGAATGGGGGCTGCGCCCCCTCCCCTAGTCCAATTAGGACTCCCCATGGGCAGGCACGCACCACCTCCTGTCGCCTGCCTCTTCCTCTCCCCTATGGACCATGAGGCCCATTACTTCTCCAGGGGGGGGGTCCGGTGACCCCTTGGTACTCCAAAAGATACCCAAACCACTCTGGAACCATTCCACTGTCCGATTCTAACCTTCCAATATATCAACCTTTACCTCTCGACCATTTCGAGACTCCTTGTCATGTGCGTGATCTCATCCGGGACTTCGAGCAACCTTCAGTCACCAAAACAAATAACTCATATAATACATATCGTCATCGAATGTTAAGCGTGCGGACCCTACGGGTTCGAGAACTATGTAGGCATGACCGAGACACCTCTCCGGTCAATAACCAATAACAGAACCTGGATGCTCATATTGGTTCCCACATATTCTATAGAGATCTTTATCGGTCGAACCGCAATGTCGACATACGTTATTCCCTTTGTCATCTGTATGTTACTTGCCCGAGATTCGATTGTCGGTATCTTCATACCTAGTTCAATCTCGTTAACAGCAAGTCTCTTTACTCGTTTCGTAGTGCATCATCCCGTAACTAACTCATTAGTCACATTGCTTGCAAGGCTTCATATGATGTGCATTACCGAGAGGGCCCAGAGATACCTCTCTGATACTCGGAGTGACAAATCCTAATGTCGATCCATGCCAACCCAACAAACACCTTTGGAGATACCTGTAGAGCATCTTTGTAATCACCTAGTTACGCTGTGACATTTGATAGTACACAAGGCATTCCTCCGGTGTCCGGGAGTTGCATAATCTCATAGTCGAAGGAATATATATTTGACATGAAGAAAGCAGTAGAAATAGAACTAAATGATCATTAGGCTAAGCTAACGCATGGGTCTTGTCCATCACATCATTCCACTAATGATATGATCCCATTCATCAAATGACAACTCATGTCCATGGCTAGGAAACTTAACCATCTTTGATCAACGAGCTAGTCTAGTAGAGGCATACTAGGGACACGGTGTTTTGTCTATGTATTCACACATGTATCAAGTTTCTTCTTAATACAATTCTGGCATGGATAATAAACATTTATCATGAATAAGGAAATATAAAATAACAACTTTATTATTGCCTCTAGGGCATATTTCCTTCATACAAAACATCCAAGATTGATAATATAATAGCATGGAACAATAAAAAATTATAGATACGTCGGAAACATATCAAAGACAATCAATGATGCACGATATGTGGTCCCATCGCCCCGTCTCGCGGACTTACATCAAGAGCCAAGAATGCCTGGCCGTGTCGTATAATTATCTCGCTTGTGCCCTCATGGTCAACCCGACTCAGTAACTCTCGCGGGTACACTCATGGTCAACCCGACTGCAGTAACTCTCATGAGTACCCCTCGGGGCCGACCCGACTTCAACAAGGTTCTGAGGTAAAGTCAAAGTAACCGGTGTCTATAATATCAAGGGGAAATCCAAGGAATCACCCTCGATGGATTCCCACTCGATGTAACCGTCAAGGTGAACTTGGAGGAATCACCCTCGAAGGATTCACACTTGAGGTGTTGCATGACAGAGTCGTCATCGAGAGTGGTGAAGAAGGAAGCATCCTTCATGATCCACGACCGATTAGCTACACTACAGAGATATCATCAGGAGTTCTCTATGAGGTATCGCCCTCGGCACTCGATAGTACCTCTATAGAGTCGTACAACTAAGGGGTTGTGCGGTGGTGTGTCGGTCTCTGCACATCAATCACGTTGATCGAGTCATCTGGTAATAAAATGGGGGTAACAGGGACAAGGTGAGGGGTCACTGATGGATCAGTAACCAACCTATACTAAGCATATAGGATAACAGGTAAGGTAACAATAGCAGGTTACAAAAGCAGACCATGCATCAGAATATGAGCTATTTGAACAATAGTAGCAAAATCAAATGCAAGCATGAGAGAGAAAGAATGGGCGATATAGGAATGATCAAGGGGGTTTTGCTTGCCTGGAAGCTCTGCAGAAAGAGGATGGACGTCAGGTGTGTAGTTGTAACCGGGAGCAGCAACAGTCTCGGGGTCTACTGGAGATAAGAGGGGGAAGAAACAATAAATATAAAGCAAACAAATGCATCATGATGCCTGACATGGCAATATACAGTGCTAGGGGTGACCTAACGCAATGCTACACGTTACAGACGAAGCGGGAAAACATCTGGAAATGTTTTCCTAGTGTTTGGCAGTTTTCAGACAGATGAATCAGAGGGGAAGGATCCATGTTCATCATGTTAGAGGCATGTGACAGATGAGCGGATATCATATTCGGATTCATCATATTTTTTCTCAGCAACTTTCATATATAAATTATTTTCATCTAGCTTATAGATTATTTTATATGATTTTTCAAAGTTTAAATGATTTTCTGAAATTCTATAATGAAATTAATTCGAAAATATAATAAATACTAAATGCTATGGGTACACAGAAGTGTACCTAGAGATGTGCTTTAGAGGCTGACAATGGGCCCTGTTAAGTGCTGAGTCAGCAGACTGGTCAAACTAACTAGGGGGCCTACTTGTCATAGTCAGAGTAAACTAACATTGGATTAAAATTAACTAATTAAGTTAATTATCTACTAGTGCCCACATGCCAGTGTCTAATTAAATTAAACAACTTAAATTAATTAGTTTTAGTTAGTTAAGGGGTGGGCCCCACATGTCAGTGATGGGGGCTGCCCAGTCAACTAGGGCCAGGGGGGCCACTAGCAGTGACCCAGGGTGTGGACCTTGTCGGTGTCAAAACCAGCAGATCTCGGGTAGGGGGGCCCAAGCTGTGCGTCTAAGGATCAATGGTAACAGGAAGCCAGGAGACACAGTGTTTACCCAGGTTCAGGCCCTCTTAAGGGAGGTAAAACCCTACTCCTGCTTGCTTATATTCGATGAGTATGAAGATTACAAGAGTTGATCTACCTCGAGATCATAATGGTTAACCCTAGATGTCTAGCCTATGAGGATTCCAATGGTGATGAAAAAGATAGCCTCTACGGACTAACCCCTCTGGTTTATATACACACCGGAGGGGTCTAGGGTTTGTACAAGGTTGGTTTATCAGGGAAGGAAGCTTTTGGACTCTCTTCTTGCCGTCCACGTATTGAGAAGTCCCATCCGGACACAGTGGATAATGTTCAGCTTGATCTCGTACGGCCCATCCAACCAGGCCCATACTCCTGGGCCAGACACCTGAGGACCCCCAAATCCAGGACTCCCTCGGGTTGTATATATCTGGACGACCTGAGTTGCTTGGGGAATATAGATTGTGGTGGGTGGGTGGATTAAATTTTGGATCCTGTCCCACATCTGTGTTTGGAGCCAGAATGGTTTCCTAAGTGATGGGTTCGGGTCCGGTTAAGCGCAAAGGCTCCGGTAATCCTAAACTTGAACCAGAGTCTGGAGGACGTAAGCTCCCATCCGAAGGGGAAGTATCCGGCTCAGGGGATTCGGAGACCCGAACATACTTGGTTTTCAATATGGGAAGGGAAGTATCTGTGGCCGGTTCCTCAACGACCGCCACGAAGTGGGTGATCGGTGGGTGATTAATTTCCCTCTGGTCGGGCTTGAGCCTGATCCGATAACAGTCCATTGAAACCCCCAGGGCGGCGATGCGGTCCAGCAGTTCGTTTAAGAACGAAACATCCGTCGGATCCAATTTTTGGGAGTACTTGGGGCCAATGTGGGGACGGTGTCCCGCGGCCATGGAGGGAGTTGCGGGCTCAACGGCCGCGTGGGCCCTTATGGTGAAACTGCCGGACGGGAGGGTCTGCCCCGAAGCTAGGCAGCCTCCGAAAGTGATATTGTTGTTGACGACCAGGCGAGCCATAGATCGCTTTTTGCAGACAGCACGGCAGAGCTCTCAATGAAAGCACCAATGTCGGTGTCAAAACCGGCAGATCTCGGGTATGGGGCCCAAGCTGTGCGTCTAAGGATCAATGATAATAGGAAGCCAGGGGACACGGTGTTTACCCAGGTTCGGGCCCTCTTAAGGGAGGTAAAACCCTACTACTTGATTATATTCGACGAGTATGAAGATTACAAGAGTTGATCTACCTCGAGATCATAATGGTTAACCCTAGATGTCTAGCCTATGAGGATTCCAATGGTGATGAAGAACATAGCCACTACGGACTAACCCCTCCAGTTTATATACACACCGGAGGGTCTAGGGTTTGTACAAGGTCAGTTTATCAGGGAAGGAAGCTTTCGGACTCTCTTCTTGCCGTCCATGTATTGAGAAGTCCCATCCGGACACGGTGGATAATCTTCAGCTTGATCTCGTACGGCCCATCCAACCCGGCCCATACTCCTGGGCCGGACACCTAAGGACCCCCGAATCCAGGACTCCCTCAGGCCCCAGGCCAGCCAGGTCAGTGGCGGCCGACATCTAGCCATCGGTGATACCAGAATGCAGCGGAGGCCTTGGGCCTCATCGTAAAACACCCACAGGGCACCATTCGAAGCGCGACTGGGTGCGTTCGAACTGGTGGACAATGGCGCGTCGATGGGTGGTGGTGGCCGGAATCGGCACCGGCAATGAGTGAGGAGGACGGCGAGCTTCGACCATTGTGGCAGTGGCGGCTATGGGGCACGACGGGCGGCACGGGGGAGGGTGCATTGGGCTCTTGGGGGCTCTAGGAGGACGGAGTCGTGCTCAAACACGAGCTCAGTGAGTTGTGGCCATGACGGCGAGGTGTGCTGAGGCGGTGAGTCGTCGGACATGGCGGGGAGGCTAACTAGGAGGGCATGCACGACGAATGAGAGAGGGGAGAGAGAGCATAGCTCACCTAGCGGCACACGAAAGGCTGGCGGGGGCTTAGGAGCAGCAACAGGCGGTGAATCGACAGTGATGAGCTTGTCGAAGCCGAGGAAGGAGGCGACGACGTGGCAGCGCTCCAGTGGCTCCGGGCACTATTCCTTGGTCGCATGCGACGTTGCCGACCCTTCTGGGCACGGACTCGGGCGTCGGGGTCACCGGTGGCCGTGCAACCGTGGAGGCGGCGGATGCTGCGCTCGGGAGCTCCTCCCGATCGAGGGGGGAGGGGAGAGTGAGTGGGAAAGGGGAAGCCCGAGGAGCCGCGAGGGGGGAGGGCTTATTCCCTCGTCGGCATGGCAGCGTGGGGCAGCAAGCTGGATCTGGAAGGGAAGCGCGGGTGCGCTCGGTTAGATGAGCCAGGTGGAGGAGGGAGAAGGAGGAGGCCGGGGGAGAAATAGTCCTCTACCCCCCTCTTGTTTGGGGTGTTGCCCGAAATTTTTGGCGCGTGCTACAAATATTCCGATTGATTTCAGCAAAACGTAAGTCGCCTCCATTGTCGTTAGATACACACCATCACCAACATCCTTTTGTCTATGGTAGATCCTCAATCGCTCTCCCGCAGCGCACATCCCCCTCACAAAGCAACGCTTCTCTTCAGTGTCAGCAGCCGGCCATCGGGATCCCAACGTAGTAGAGCGTGTCCTCCGCTGGTCGTCGCTCGCTCGGTTGCAGCATCGGGAGCACCCGCGAGTGCTCCATTGCAGTGCCAGCCGACGAGCAGTGGCGAGACTGCCGGTGAGCACTCCATAGCAGCTCCGAGACCGCCCGATGAAGCATTCCATTGCAGTGCCGGGCTCGCCGGCAAGCGCTCCATGGCAGCTCCGAGACCGCCCGATGAAGTGTTCCATTGCAGCACCGATGAGTGATAACCCACAAGTATAGGGGATCAATTGTAGCCTCTTTCGATAAGTAAGAGTGTCAAACCCAACGAGGGGCTAAAGGTAGAACAAATATTCCCTCAAGTTCTATCGACCACCGATACAACTCTACACACGCTTAACATTCGCTTTACCTAAAACAAGTATGAAACTAGAAGGACTTTGTAGGTGTTGTTGGATAGGTTTGCAAGAATATAAAGAGCACATAAATAAAAAGTAGGGGATGTTTAGATAAATACGCAATAAAGTTAGTATAGAGAGTGTGGAAAAGTGGTGGTAGGAGTTGCGAAATTGTCCCTTAACAATTGACTACTTTACTAGACCGGTAGCAAGTTTTATGTGGGAGAGGCCACTGCTAGCATGTCATCCCTGACTTGGAATTCTATGCACTTATGATTGGAACTATTAGCAAGCATCCGCAACTACTAACGTTCATTAAGGTAAAACCCAACCATAGCATTAATATATATTGGTCCCCCTTCAATCCTGTATGCATCAATTTCTATGCTAGGTTGAAGCTTCTATCACTCTTGCCCTCCAATACATAGTCCTATCAACATACAACTAACCCTATGGTGTGATCCACGCGCGCGCTCATATGATGGGCACCAAAGGACAGCAACATAACCACAAGCAAATTAAACCAATCATAGCAATTCACCAATTACCGAGAGGACAATGAAAATCTACTCGGACATCATAGGATGGCAACACATCATTGGATAATAATATCAAGCATAAAGCACCATGTTCAAGTATAGGGTACAGCAGGTTGCGAGAGAGTGGACCGCTGAATATAGATGGGGGAAGGTGATGACGATGTTGGGGAAGAAGATGGAGGTGTTGGGGTAGCTCGCGGTGATGATGATGGCCCCGGCGGTGTTCCGACGCCACCGGGAGAGAGGGGGAGAGAGCCCCCCCCCCTTCTTCTTATTCCTTGACCTTCTCCCTAGATGGGAGAAGGGTTTCCACTTTGTTCCATGGTATCAATGGCGTGGGAGGGGCGAGAGCCCCTCCGAGAGTGGATCTGTCTCTCTGTTTCTGTGTTCCTTTGCGTTTTCACCGTTTCTTATATATCCGGAGACCCGTAACTCCGATTGGATTGAAACCTTCAACACGATTCGTTTCTGGATATTAGCTTTCTTGCGGAAAAATAAGAGCAGCAACCTCCTTACGGGGTGTCCACGAGGGTCAGGGGTGCGCCCACCCCCCTAGGCGCGCCTGTCGGTCTCAAAACCGGCGGATCTCGGGTAGGGGGTCCCGAACTATGCGTCTAAGGCTAATGGTAACAGGAGGCGGGGGACACGATGTTTACCCAGGTTCGGGCCCTCTCTATGGAGGGAATACCCCACTTCCTTCTTGATTGATCTTGATAATATGAGTATTACAAGAGTTGATCTACCACGAGATCGTAGAGGCTAAACCCTAGAAGCTAGCCTATGATTATGATTGTTGTTTTCCTACGGAATAAACCCTCTGGTTTATAGACACCGGAGGGGGCTAGGGTTACACAAAGTCGGTTACAGAGAAGGAAATTTACATATCCGAATTGCCAAGCTTGCCTTCCAAGTAAAGGAGAGTCCCACCCGGACACGGGACGAAGTCTTCAATCTTATATCTTCATAGTCCAATAGTCCGACATAAGCATATAGTCTGGCTGTCCAAGGACCCCCTAATCCAGGACTCCCTCAGTAGCCCTGAACCAGGCTTCAATGACGATTAGTCCGGCGCGCAGATTGTCTTCGCCATTGCAAGGCGGGTTCTTCTCCGAATTCTCTAGAGTACCTGTTGTAACGAGCGGCGTCCGGCTTCCCATTTAATGTTGCACTCATCAACTTCTGTACTTTAATAATGTCAGTCTCCACGTGTTGAGCGAATGCGAGAAGCCGGGGCATTTTTACACTTGCCACACTGACCATGTAAATAAATCGTCTATTAAAGAGACGGGGATCCTCAGATCCAAATCACACCATCTTCCCCAAGCGAGGATTCATCATAGCGCGCCCGAAAAACCCATCCCATCATGGCCGGCCACCGCAGCTCCTCCTCTCGCCCCCATAGCACCAAGCCAGGTGATTGGGAGAAGTGTACCGTATCCCACGGCCAATTGGTGAAGTTGCAGACCCAGGGGTTTCTTCCACCTGCATATCTTGTCCCCGTTCGAGCCAGATTAGCCACCTTTGATGGCGGGGAGCAAGCAGAGAGTTCTCCCAACCCATCCAGGGGGAGCGAGTGTGCCTTGTCCCTTACTTGCTGAGGGGTATCGGATTTCCAATCCATCCATTCCTTCGCGGGCTCCTGGAGTACTACGGCCTCCAGCTGCACAATATCACCCCTGCCTCCATCCTGCACATCGCGGGTTACGTCGCCCTTTGCGAGTTGTTTCTGGGTGTTGAAGCTCATTTAGAGCTATGGAAGAGGCTGTTTTGCCTCGTCCGTCGCAATCAAGAAGGATCAATATTCCAAGTGGGTGGAGCCGAAACATGGCGCATCACCGGGACCGAATACCCGTCCGGCACTCCAAAGAAGACATCCGAAGATCGGCCTTCCGAGTGGTTTTATATAGAGGACATCTCCCTTCCTGACCCTATCCGGATGGGTCTTCCTGAGTTTACAAATGCTTCGTTGAACCATAGCTGGCGTCCCCGGAACCCCCAGGAGGAAGATAGCAGAGAGGTCCTTCAGTTGATGGGCAGGATTAAAACGCTTGCCAAATCTGGATTGACCATAATCGAGGTTATGTCAATATGCATAATGCGTGGGGTGCAGCCACTCCAGTATAGGGGGCGCCCCATGTGGCACTTCAACAGAGAAGACGATGCCACCCACTGCGGTCGGAAAGGTCCGGACTCCGCCACCGCTCTGGCGAAAATACTGTCTGATTTATACAAAGGAGAAGGAGAGGAGTTCATCCGCATTAAACCACAGGATGGATTTTCCATGTACAACCCCCCAAGTTGGGTGAGTCGCTATCTCTTACTCAACTCTATTCCTTCCTGCAGCCTTTCATTACAAATTTTCACCTTGCTAGTCCATAACAGGAAATGTGAAAACCCATGAGGGAGATCCACAGCCAGAGGACCCCAACCGGGCCCTCGACCCCGGACTCGAAGAGGATCCGGACATATTTGTGGAGTTTGACGGCACCTTGGTGGCCATCATCGCTGATTATCCTGGCCTCCTCCCGGCACCACGTGTAAGTAAATAGGAGACTTATCTTTCGAAAAGGATTCCCTCTTTCCACCTTACCCACCGCACATATATTATGCTATAAAGGGAAAGCCATCGGTGCGCCATGCCGAACCCGCAGCGACTTACCAACAAGGGGCGCCCAAGCCGGGTAGGCTTAAAAGGAAAGCGAACAGGGCCGAGCTGCCATCGAACAGGTATGATTTAAAACATGCTCCGTGATTGTCATCTTTTTAAAATATAACAATATCTGTTGTGCCGTGACAGAAAAACATCCGCCGGACTGTATCCAGGGATCCTGCCTGTCACGCCTCTACCAGCCGGACTCCAGAACCGGCCTCGAGGGTGGAGGCTAACATGGGGACAACACCGGATGGTCCTCCTACAGAGGGTGCGGATAGAATATCCTCTACAAATTCTGAGGTGGAGAGCGCTATGAATCATCGGCTTCGGCGGGCCGCACTCCGCGACCCTAATTTTTCTGAGAAGGCTTTCAATGCCTTCAACTCGGGAGACGCGTACATCCGAGCTGCTCAAGATGGGCTTGCTAGAGCCACAAATCAGTATTTAAAAGGATATACGGGTAAGCAAAATCTGATGATTATGTATATCAGTAGCCCCTGAGACTTGAAACAGTTGGTACAACTGATTTAGGCCATTGTATGAATAGGTTCTTACAGAGAAGAATACCCATTTGTCTCAAGAGTTGGAGGAGTGTAAAGCCCAGCTAAGGGTCGCAGCTGCCAAAATGGAGGAATCCAAGAAGGCCTCATCTGGTAATATTTTTCACGATCAATAATAAACGTAATTACGTGTACCATTTGGTATTCGGCATGTTTGCGGATCTTAACAATAGATTCTGCAGGCAATCCTGGAATGACTCCGGAGATCCTGCAAGAGGATGAAAAACGAGCTCAATGACAACTAGAGGCTGGCGAGCGTGTACTTACATGGGTCAGGCAAGAGAAAAACGATCTCCAGGATGCCAATACCCGGCTGGGCATGGAATTGAAAGATGTTCGGGCCCAGCTTGCGGACTCCGTGAAGGAGAATAGGAGGCTTCAATGCGGCATTTTTAGTATGTGCTCAAACGAACCTTTATATAGTTCGGCGAAGAAACGGGCTAACAGAGTTATGTTTGTAGGTATACTGATTGGTCGTCCCGAAGAGGAGATGCTCGGATCCGCAGGCGATCTTCTGCAAGAGCTTTCGCAACTGCATGAACAAGTTCAGCAGGTGATGCAGGGTATTGCCAAGGCCTTATGGCCATCCGCCTCCCTGCCAGGAAGCATGGGGGAGCTTGTACAGCTGCTCAAGGGAGCACAGCGGCGCTTCTGATTATGGAAGATATCTGCCTATCGACAAGGTGCGAGGGAAGCTTGGGCCATGGTAAAAACACGGTACACCAAGCTCGATCTGAATCACATGGCCCTGGTCGGACCTGTAGGGTCAGATGGGAAAGAGATTCCTGTTAGTCTGGTATATGGCCAGGTAGGATTAGCCGCAAAGTATTCCCAACAGGATTGTAGGCTAGACAGCCTGTTGGATGGCATAGAATAAGAAGTATGTGGGTCTAAGTGACTGTGTACTTCAATTGACATATTTTGTCCCTAGCCAGATTGTAAATCATTTGTCATGGCGGACCTTTTTGCTTCAGCCTCTGGACCCGACAGTTCGAGTGTTTCCGAATACCCGCTTAGTTATGTAAACCGGGGTACGCATGGAAACCAGGCGTAGGGGTCATAATTGCTTGAACAGACAAGTACCCAACTAGCTATGTTATATTACACGGATAGTAAGAAGCGTCTTCCAGGGAGAATAGTTCCGTTAAGGATTCCTTTCCCTGGGTATGCATGCATTAATGTGCATGTCCAAACTGCAAGCAGGGACGCAGTATATGCAACATCTGGGGGTTTGTATTGTTATAGGTAAGAAACATCTTTAGTTCACCGACCGAATATTCCCTTAAGAACGCTAGCTTTCGGCTTCACCCAGTCTGAGGTACACGTCCAAAGTACCCGGCAGTAACAATCGCAGAGGTGCTCCCCTTATGCCCTAGCCGAACTAACGGGAACGTAGGGCATAAACACAGGAGCCAGGCAACCCAGCTTGGCCAAAACTTAAGTCATATCGATGCATATAATGGTGAAGAAAAGGTACATATGGAAAAGCGACACATATGCAATGGCATGATACCCGAAAGGTAATTATATTAAGCTTCTATATAAGAAGCCCACAGGTATAGTGAGCGTGCATACTTGAGGATTTAGTGCGTCAAGAGTGTGTAGTCGAGTCACACTTAAAGCCTTAGAGCCATAAAAAGAAAGAGAGAGGATATAACTAAAAAAGGCGGAGGGAAGGGGACGAACACAGAGTTCGGTGCTAGGCGTAGAATCTTTGGAGTCTGGCCGCGTTCCATGGGTTCGGCTCGAGTCGATTATCTCATGCATCACGCAGGTGGTACACTCCTCCGGTGAGAACTTTATCAATGATGAAGGGACCCTCCCACATGGGCTTGAGCTTGTCCTTTTTCTTCTCTGGTAGGGGTAGAACGAGTTCGCCAACGTTATAAATTTTGGCCCGTACTTCTCTGCTTTGATACCTGCGAGCCTGTTGCTGATAGAATGCAGAACGGGCTTTTGCAACATTGCGCTCCTCCTCCAGGGCATCTAAACTATCCTGCCGATCAAGCTCGGCTTCTCTCTCCTCATACATGCGCACTCGAGGTGAGTCATGAATGATATCACAGGGCAATACCGCCTCTGCGCCTTACACCATGAAGAATGGTGTGTATCCGGTAGTGCGATTTGGCGTGGTCCGCAGGCCCCCGTAGTACAAAGTTGAGCTCCTTGACCCAGTGCGTGTCTGATTCCTTCAGGATCGCACTTGTCTGGGTTTGATGCCGCTCATAATAAGACCATTTGCTTGTTCGACTTGACTGTTTGTTTGGGGGTGATAGACGGAGGCATAATCGAGCTTAATGCCCATGTTGCCGCACCAAGTTTTCACCCCATCGGCTGTGAAGTTGGAGCAATTATCGATGATGATGTTGTGGGGGACACCATAATGGTGCACGACCCCTGATATGAAGTCTATCACCGGTCCGAATTCGGCCGTTTTAACTAGTTTGGCCTCTACCCATTTGGTGAATTTATCCACCATGACCAACAGGTATTTTTTCTTGTGGCTTCCACCTTTAAGGGGTCCGACCGTATCGAGCCCCCAGACCGCATAGGTCCAAGTTATGGGGATTGTTTGGAGAGCGGTGGGTGGCATGTGGCTTTGGTTGGTGAAGAGATGGCAACCGACGCAATGTTGGACAAGGTCTTGTGCGTCTGCTCGGGCTGTCAACCAGTAGAAACCTGTACGGAAGGCCTTGCTTACAAGGGCCCGAGCTGCGGCGTGGTGGCCGCCAAGTCCAGCATGAATTTCGGCCAAGATCTATCGCCCTTCCTCTTCGGAGATACATCTTTGAAGTACTCCGGTAGCGCTTTTCTTATGAAGCTCTCCCTCGTGGACCTTGTAGGCTTTAGAGCGCCGCACAATGCAACGTGCCTCATTTTGGTCCTCGGGGAGTTCTTGACTATTTAGGTAGGCTAAGAAGGGTTCGGTCCACGGGGCGATGACATCCATTATTAGATGGGTCGAAGGTGTTATTTCGGTGGCGGAGCCTCCGACTATGTCAGTGTGTTCGGGCTCTGGGGATGTGGTCGGATCCGGACGAGTATTGCCGGTCTCCCCTTGCCACACCACGGATGGCTTGAATAGCCTTTCCAAGAAGATGTTGGGTGGGACGGGGTCATGCTTAGCACCGATGCGGGCAAGGATATCCACCGCTTGATTGTTTTCTCGAACCACATGATGAAATTCAAGCCCCTCGAATCGAGCTAACATTTTAAGGACGGCATTACGGTGAGCCGCCATTTTCGGGTCCTTGGCGTCGAAGTCTCCATTTATTTGAGATATTGCGAGGTTCAAATCCCCACGCACTTCTAGGCGTTGGATGCCCATGGAGACCGCCATCCGTAGACCGTGCAACAGAGCCTCGTATTCAGCTACATTGTTGGAGTCTGTGTATAGTATTTGGAGTACGTATTGGACTATATCTCCGGTGGGGAATGTCAAGACAACGCCCGCTCCCAGACCAGCCAGCATCTTAGAGTCGTCAAAGTGCATGATCCAATTGGAGTATGCGCCATACTCTTTAGGGAGTTCGGCTTTTGTCCATTCAGCGACGAAGTGAGCCAGTACTTGCGATTTAATGGCTCGCCGTGGTTTATATGTAATGTCGAACAGGAGGAGCTCGATGGCCCACTGTCGGCGTTCTAGGAATGGGGGTCCCCAGACTTGCCTGCCTGTGGCCTGCGGCGTGGCTCAAGTGGTGGCCCAGTACAACCCATCTTCATCAACTCAAACTTAAGACCCTCGTGAGGGGCCAAGCCTCACGGGGCGGACGATGCAAGGCTTCCTCAGGAACGGCCTCACCAGGTTGGCTCGCGAGGAGGCGGAGAGATCAAGGCAAGGGTACCTCATGAGGTGCTCGTGACGCAAGCCATGACGATCGAGACCAGGCGGGCGCCGGCCTGCGCAGTGTTCTTGCTTCCACTTTGGTGCAAAGAGGGCGAGCGCAGGCATGGAGTACCGAGGCATCAGGCAAAGGTTACCATTCCGGCGCAACGATACCAAGACCAGCAGAGCAGCAGGATGGAGGTCACCGTGGAGCCCAAGACGGCGTCATCGCCAGTGCCTTTGGCAGCCGAAGACCAACTTTAGTCAGGATAACTTGTACTAGATGTTCCCCTTCAAAATGGTCGTTCTTGGCACCCTTCCCGCTCAATATTTAGGAAGAGGACCAGGGCCTCTATGTATAGAGATAGCCACCACAGTAGAGGACATCTCATCTGGATCTCACCCAGAGCCAGCAGAGACAGAGAAATTCCTCTCCAAGCACACCACCCCAAGAACACCCCTCACGAGGCGGTTCTTCCTTTGTACTGTTCATCATCAGCCCCTGAGGCAATCCACCACACCACACACTGGAGTAGGGTATTACACCACAACGGTGGCTCGAACTAGTATAAACCTTGTGTCCCTTGTGTTGTTCATCGTTTAGCTTAGATTCTCAGCGAGGTGTTGGGACGTGGATCGGTAGGGGGAAGATCTTCGCGTGCACCCCAGAGTTCGAACCTTAAGGGTTTTGCCGGAACCCGATATCCGACATTTGGCGTGACAGGTAGGGGTGTGCCGGAGTTTTTCTTCCATCGTCCCGCGTTCCACCGCTTTGTCGCCTCCATGTCCGGCGACGCGACAGCCAACGTCGACCGCTGGGCGGCATGGCCTGCCCACGCCGCGCCGCTTGCCCCAGGTGACCTCAACCCCACGACTCAGGAAGCCCGCGCTCCGTAGAACGCTGCAGGGCGCGGGCGACACGGTCAAGCGCCGCCTGCCCTCACCCCGTGGCAGGTACGATCAACAGCAAGGGCCTCAAAACACGCCGCGGCCACAACACCACACACCCGACAGGAGCAGGCGAACATGAAGGACGCATTCACAATGGCTCGAGAACTGCTATGGTGCAGGCTACAGGAAAGCGGCCGCGACGTGCTGCTGGAGCGCGTCGCTGAGCTCCTGGATGCCGCTGCTTCAGGGGCACCTCCGTTCTGCGTCCAGCTTCCACCCTAGGCCCCGGGCGGATCACACGGCGGGCCCATCCGTGCCCGTGCGCCCCCAAGCGTACCTCAAGGCTTCATCAACACCAGCTTCGTTGTCAGCGCTGGGCGACAGGGTGCATCAGCACCGCCCCTGGTAAGCGAGGGCATGCGCATCGCTGCCTACGGCCCGAGCGGGCCGCCGCCCTACCACCCTCAAGATGGTGCTTCAAGCCAAACCGCGTGGAGCATGGGGAACTACGGTGAAGCCTTTGGGGCGGCGACCCCGGAGGCTTACGTGCCCCACATGGTGGATCGGGAATACACACTGGAAGAAGACCACGGCTCGTTCCTCGGGCCAGGCTGGGAGGAAGAAACGCCGTAAGCCGAGCCCTTTCAGGAGCCTCAAGGAAGCCTCGCCAACCGCGCCGATGGTAGCAGTTATCGGGTACCGCTAATTCCACAAGAGCAAGCTTATGCTAACCATGGGTCGCAGGAAGTCCAGGTCGCTACAGCGGAAGGTTGCCCAGTGCGGCGGCCTTCCTCCCCTCAGGAGGAGGGCACTGGGGGCTGCAGGAGAGGGGCCGGGAGCCAGGCCCCTCCCCACGGCGCGCGGAGCAAGGTGTTCCTAGAAGGTAGGCCCTCTGTTGGGGAGGTGACGCAAGGCCTGCCCCCGGTAGAGGACACGTGGTCGTCGGGGGAACCGCTGGCATCCCCTTTTCCCCGTTGGCGTCGTCCTGGTTTCCGGTCGCCGTCAATGGTGGTCAAGGGTGGCGCAAGGCGGGGCCCACATCTGGTGATATGAAGCAAGGTCGGTTCCTGTGAAGAAGGCCCAGTGCCTGTGAAGCTCACCGCCCGTGACACTCATGTAATAATGAGTTGGGGCTGTACCCGCCCCAGAGTCTCCAGAGAGCCGCCCTCGGGCCTCGGGGGCTCCCTCCCACGCCCAGTGGCAGCACTTAGCTCTGCGCTAGTGACAAGACGTTGAATACTAGACTAGGTGCCAGACACGGCCTTTTGCTTTTGCTTCCTTTTATGTGGACAAGATTTCTCTTTTCGGATCTAAGTTGTAGTTGAATTTGTGTTTGTGTATGCGGGGAGGGGTGTCTTGTCTTGTTCGCATGCTTTCTCGTGTTCTGGTTTCTGCTCAAGTTGGAATTCACACTAGCTGCCTTCCCCTCGCGAGCCCCTCGCGGGCAGGGCCAGACCCAACACTCATGTAACGCCCCGGATTCGTTGCACCAGGTGTCTGCCAGTTATTCGCCGTCCTTGCCATGTCATTTGCTTGCGTGTTGTATTTTGCCATGTCATCATTTGCATTGTGTCATCATGTGCATTGCATTGCATTGCATACGTGTTCGTCTCATGCATCCGAAACTTTTCCCCGTGGTCCGTTTTGTAATCCGGCTCTCCTATGTCACCCGGCGTCCCCTTCTTGTCTATCTTCGTGAGCGGGTATTAAACTTTCTCGGAATGTCCCGAGGATTGCCAAGCGGCCTTGGTATAGCACCAGTAGACCGCCTGTCAAGTTTCGTGCCAATTGGAGGTCGTTTGATACTCCAACAGTTAACCGCGTAGCCCGTAACCCCCTCTCTCTTTGCAGCCCAACACCCCTTCCAAAGTGGCCCAAAACCCATCTAACTCCCCTCGATGCTCTCGGTCGTTCGATCACGATCGTGTGGGCGAAAACCGCTCCTCATTTGGACACTCCTAACTCCCTCTACCTATAAATATGCCCCTCCCCCGAAATTCACGGTCTAATCCCCCCCGCCCCGAAACCCTAGTTTTCCCCTCCGCGTCGCGCCGGACATGTCCGTCCCCGGCCAGACATGTCCACCCTCGCCCTCGCCCAACCGCAGCGCGCCACGTGGCGTTCGCCGCCTCCCACCGCCGCCCGCCCGCGGGGCCCGAGCTGGACCCACGCGACCCACCCGCC
>NC_041385.1:456866562-456873852 GCF_002162155.2 Triticum dicoccoides
CGTCGCCGAGCGCCTCCGCGCGCGCCTGGCCCTGCCGCCGCCCCGGCGCGCCTCCTCGCCTCCAGCCACCGCGCCTTCCGGCCTGCAGGAGCCCGCCGCCGCCTGCGTCCTCGTCGCCCCGCCGCCTGCATCCTCGTTGACCCGCCGTCTCCTCTCGCCAGCGCCGCCCGAAGCCGGCCTGATCTGCTCGCCAGCGGCCGGATCCGGCGAAATCCGGCCCGTATCTGCCGTGCGCGCCCGTCCCCGGCCCCTTCTCCGGTCATCCTCGTCTCTCGCGCCGCCGTTGACTTTTCCCGCGAGGTATAAATTCCACTAAGTCCCGAATATTTCAACATTATTATGCCATGTTCATCGCATCATATCTCTGCATCTGTAGCTCCATTTTGTGCGTGTAATATGTCAAATTGTTCGTCTCAACGAGTACTTCATTTCATTCCATTGCATCATGTTCATTTGAGCTCATCTTGATGTCTGAATCATCGTTGTAAGAGTGCTTCATGATGTTGTCTGCTGTCTGTTATCAGAACATGCTCATTTGTCATTTTTGCCATGATTGATGTGTGCATCCTATGAGGTTGATGTCTACATGTGTTTTGATCTATGTCATGCCATCTTTACATAGGTGCTTACCTTGTATTTTTCTGATCAATGTGGTGACTAGCACAAGCATGTAAACTAGGCTTCATGATGTTACTAATTTTAGTCCCTGTTCTGCTGTTATTTTGATGCCATGTAAACATGATGCTACAGAGAGATCCATGATTATTTTGAGATACTTCGGTAAGGATGTTTTGAACATGTGGTTATTGTCTATCCATTCATGCCCCTGTTTGCAATTATGGAGTAGCCTAGCATGTCTTTTTCGTGCTCTACTTTTGCTACAAAATGTTTCCTGGCAGATTGTTTACATGTTATTCAGTTTTGCCAAGGTTGTTGTAGTTGATCCTTGCATGCTATGAATTCATTCTTGCCTTGGTTTGTTTCATAAACATGTCTTCTTGCTGATGCTATGCTTATCTTGTCATGCAATGACTTGTGGTGAGTGAATCGAGCTTGTTAAGTAGTGTACTCGTTGTTGCTGTTTTGCTAGGCTGAATCTGTTATTTCGCGATGCTATGTAAACCTGCTACTACAAGTCATTCTATGCATAATCTGGAGATGTTCACTAAGGGTGTTTTGTTCTACATGTCATGATCTATCCATCCATGCCCCTAGTTGTATTTATAGATTGCTGTAGTTTGTTGTTTTCTTGCTCCAAAGTTGCTAAATAATGTTGTTGTCAGCCTGTTAACATGAAGTTCAGTTTTGCCATGTGATTTCCTAGTGATCCATGCACCATATGAACTTGCTCTTGCCATGCTTAGCTTCATAAACATGCCTTCTTACTGTTGGTTGCCTTGCCATGACATATATTGCTCTGTGGTGAGTGGTACAAGCTCATCAACATGCCTTCATAATTCTGTTCCTGCCATGTATGAATCTATAATATAACTTGCCATGTTTACATGGGTGCCATCATATCTTCTGATCCTTTTGCCTCATGCTCAGTAAAGGACTTTTGTTCTATGCAATTAGTAGAGTCATGCCATGCCTTTGTTTGCCATGATTAGTTCCTGTAACATGTTGTTTGATAGCTCTAAACATTGCAACCTGATGTTATTTTCTGCAAAGTATGAAACTGTTATTATTTGCAATCTTGCCATGTGTGTTTGAGCATGTTCTAGTGATTTCTGGAGATAGCTCAGTGTTCATGTTTTGTTATGCCTTACCTGTACATCATGCCCATGCCTTTTGTTTTCTTGTTGAGGTCCTGTAACATATTGTTTTGATGCTTGCAATATGCCTAGTTGCTGTTTTGGACAGATTGTTGCTATAACTTGTTTCATGTGTGTGTGTTGAACCGTTGCTCCGTTTTGAGTGTGCTCTATATGAAACTTGCTTGATTTTGCATATAGTTTCATATTATCATGTTGCATCCTTGTTTTGGTGTGTTTGCTTGATGTTTGAGTGCATTTAGCATCAATGCCATGTTTAACTTGTTTTGCTCATATCTTCTAGGCCGTAGCTCCGAACTAAATGAACTTTATATGTAACTTGACTAGAATTTTGTGTAGATCATCTTGGTGCATCTTAACTTGCTGTTTAACAACTTGAACATAAGGTTTGTTCAGTTCTGAAGCAATTTCAAAATTTGCATATGAGGACTTACCGGAATTGTTATATGTTGTTCCCGGCCGCATTTAAACTTGCTTTGATGTGTTGCTCTTGTTTGCATCATTGCCATGAGTAGCTTCATGTAGCCTTGTCATGCATCATGCTTGGTTGTGCATCATGTCTTGTTCAGGTGTGGTGTGTTTACCATGTTGTGTGCTCCTTTTCGATAGTTCCTGTTTCGTTGCGATCGTGAGGATTCGTTCGTCTACGCTTGGTTCGTCTTTGTGGCTTCATCTGTTCGTCTTCTTCATGGACTCGTTCTTCTTCCTAGCGGGATTTCAGGCAAGATGACCGCTACCCTGAATCTCACTAGTATCATTGCTATGCTAGTTGCTTCGTTCTATCGCTTTGCTGCGCTACCTATATTTTGCTCATCAAACCTCCCATATTGCCATGAACCTCTAACCTCTGACACCTTTCCTATGCAAACCATTGTTTGGCTATGTTACCGCTTTCGCTCAGCCCCTCTTATAGCGTTGTTAGTTGCAGGTGAAGTTGAAGATTGCTCCATGGTGGACAGGATTTTGGTTGGGATATCACAATATCTCTTGTATTATTAATGCATCTATATACTTGGTAAAGGGTGGAAAACTCGGCCTTATGCCTGGTGTTTTGTTCCACTCTTGCCGCCCTAGTTTCCGTCATACCGGTGTTATGTTCCCGGATTTTGCGTTCCTTACGCGGTCGGGTGATTTATGGGACCCCCTTGACAGTTCGCTTTGAATAAAACTCCTCCAGCAAGGCCCAACATTGGTTTTACCATTTGCCTCACCACCACCTACTTTTCCCTTGGGAGTCGCTCTCTCGAGGGTCATCTTTATTATAGCCCCCCCCCCCCCGGGCCAGTGCTTGTCTAAGTGTTGGTCCAAACCGAGCGATGTCCGGCACCCCCTGGGCAACCAGGGTCTATGCCAACCCGACGTCTGGCTCATCCGGTGTGCCCTGAGAACGAGATATGTGCAGCTCCTATCGGGATTTGTTGGCACAGCGGGAGGCTTTGCTGGTCTTATTTTACCATTGTCGAAATGTCTTGTAAACCGGGATTCCGAGTCTGATCGGGTCTTCCTGGGAGAAGGAATATCCTTCGTTGATCGCGAGAGCTTATCATGGGCTAAGTTGGGACACCCCTGCAGGGTTTAAACTTTCGAAAGCCGTGCCCGCGGTTATGTGGCAGATGGGAATTTGTTAATGTCCGGTTGTAGATAACTTGACACCAGATCCAAAGTAAAACGCATCAACCGCGTGTGTAGCCGTGATGGTCTCTTCTCGGCAGAGTCCGGGAAGTGAACACGGTTTCTGTGTTATGATTGACATAAGTAGGTGTTCAGGATCACCTCTTGATCATTACTAGTTGACGACCGTTCCTTTGCTTCTCTTCTCGCTCTTATTTGCGTATGTTAGCCACCATTTTATGCTTAGTCGCTGCTGCAACCTCACCACTTTACCCCTTCCTTTCCCATTAAGCTTTGCTAGTCTTGATACCCATGGTAATGGGATTGCCGAGTCCTCGTGGCTCACAGATTACTACAACAACAGTTGCAGGTATAGGTTTATTCGATGATCATGACGCGAGAGCGATGTTTGCTTGTTTGGAGTGCTTCTTCTGCTTCTTCTTTGATCAGGGGATAGGTTCCAGGTCGGCAGCCTGGGATAGCAGGGTGGATGTCGTTTGAGTTTCTGTTTGTGTTTCATCCGTAGTCGGATGATGCTCTTATGTATTGTGTTGATGTTGTATTCATGTGGCATTGTATGCCTCTTGTATGTATCCCCACCTATTATGAAATGTTGATGTAATGATATCCACCTTGCAAAAGCATTTCAATATGCGGGTCTATCCTTGGTGGGACCTTCGAGTTCCTTTTGGATAGGGTCGCATATTGGGCGTGACAAGTTGGTATCAGAGCCTCGACCGACCCTAGGAGCCCCCTTGATTGATCGTGTAGTCTGACCGATGTTGAGTCTAGAAAAAAACTGATTTCAGGGTCTAGTTATATCGGAGAGTAGGAATTCTTTTTACTCCTCAGCCCCTTCGTCGCTCTGGTAAGGAATCTTGACATAGGTGTTTTGAACTACTCCTCTTCCCCTTCAAATTTTTCTTTAGGATCACGCAGTTGGTTTCCGGTCGTTGGTTCTCTTCTCTTTTCATCCGGTGCTTTTCTCGTCAAGTTGACTCGAGCCTCTTCATCGTTGCCAAGTTCAATCCTCAGTTGTTTTCTTTTCCACCTGCCCACCCTTCTTCTTCTTGGAACTGGAGTCTGTATTCGAGTATCCATCCTACTCGTGTGAAGTCTTTGTTTTCTTGCCTCAATGTTTTCAACCGGTTTTTCCTCTTCAAGATATTCGTTGGTTCTCCCTTCCAAGTTACCTTTGTTTTCCCGCCCTCCCACCCTCTTCTTCCCGGAGCCTGAGTCTCTTTCGACCATCAATTTCATTTGTGTGGAGCCTCTTCAGCCTTTCGTCAATTGTTTCAATCGGTGAATTCTCGTTTCGGTCGACATTCTTCATCTCTTTCTTTTCTGGTGGACTCAATTCAAATTTCTCGGGTTGATCATATCCTTTCCTCGAAGTGTTCTCCTTGCTCATTCGCCTCTCGCCAGCTTATCCTTCCGGAGTGTTCAAGACATCTCAGGAGATTTTTCTGTGTTCCAATTAATTCGAGGTTGTCACCTCATTCAAATATTTCAATTAATCCGGTGCATTATCTATCCTTCAACAATCCTTTCCAACGATGTTTTTCTTTTAGTGGGCCCTAACCCACAGGTCTTTTCCCAGGATCTTACCTGACTCTTCTAATTCCCCCGGAGTTATTCTCAATTCTTTTCAAGTGTGACGTAAGAATGGATTTCATCAGTCACATGCCTTTTCCAAGATCGATTTCAAATCATTTTCCTTTGTTGTCTCAACCTCTTCGCTTTTTGTTTTCCCGAAGTATCTTAGTAATTTTGGTGGTGTTTCTCGTCGTCTTTCTCAGATTTGAAGATCGAAGAAGAGTTTTTCCTCTAAATCTTGCCTGTCCTCTCGAAGATTCGTGTTTCTAGCTTCATATCATCCTCTCGAATTATTTCAGTTTGTCATATATTCTCTTCTTACCCATCCGGAGTATGTCAGAAGTTGTCTCCCATTTCTTTTCACCGGAGGCCATCGTTCCAGAAGAATTCTCCGTCCTCACATTTCAGCTACCGTTATCCAATTATCTCGGTGCTTCATTCAAGTGCTTTTAATCAGATCGAGTTCTTCCCATTCTCTTGTATCTAAATCCCCTCTAGCTTATTTGTTCTTCTAATTCCTCCCGGTGATTCTTTCTCTTTCATTAGTCAGTTCCGAATTCTAATGGTGGTTCGTTCAAAATTCTTTTTTCTTTGATTATCATTTTAATTCATTCGTTCTTTTGAATCCTACCGGTGGTTCATGAAGACCTTCTCAAGTTTGCGACGTGTCACTTCTCAATCGTTTTCAAGAAGAATAAGTAGTATGAAAAATCCATTTCTTGTCATCAATTTAATTTGATGAAGGATAAGCATACAATAAATCTTATTCTTATTTCCTCCAAGTGAGCAATCCCTTTTCTTCGGAGTTTGTTCTTGATGAATAAATTCTAGTTCCAAGTGTTTTCATCTTTTCTTTTTCCGGAGTTCAAATTTTTCTCGGTCATTCTGTCGGAACCTCCATCTAAAACATCGCAAGCTTTAATCTTATTCTTTCATCCTTCATTCTATCTCGTCATCTTTTGTTACCAGAGTTCTTCATGGTGGTTCTTCATGATTTAATTCATTCTTCAAGAGTTCATCAAGATTCTTGTTGGCGGAGTTCAAGTTTCTTTTCTTCTCGCGTCTCGAAGTGCAATTAACTCTCCGTATTCTTTTGAAGTGGAGTTTTGCAGTTCTTTGTTTTTCTAAGTTATCCAATCATTTCCGTTTGCGGCTGGTTATCACCTCATAATTTCTGAGATGTTTTCCATAAGTCCACAGCAAGCTTATTCTTTCGTTGTTGATTTTCTCAACAACTCCATTCAACCCTTCCTGCTAAGTTCTTTTCATTAAATTCTTTCAATTCTTCCGGAGGTATTGCGTGGTTTATCTCATCAAGTGCCATCCCGTCTTCTGAAGCTCTTGTTCTATTCCTTCCGTGTTCAACCGGAGTGCTGCCTAAATCCTTTCAGTCTTATTCGTTTCTTATCTCATTCTAACCGGAGTGGTTTCATAGTCTATCTGATTCTGTGAGCTTTCGATTCTCGTCATTCTCGTCGTTCCTCTCTTCTTCTCGAGTGCTCTTGATTCCTTGCTTCTTCTCTTGAGTTGTTGCTTCACCTCATCCCTTTTCCCTTCCGTCTCGGTCCTAAGATCTCGGGACGAGATCTCTTGTTAGTGGAGGAGTGTTGTAACGCCCCGGATTCGTTGCGCCAGGTGTCTGCCAGTTATTCGCCGTCGTTTCCATGTCATTTGCTTGCGTGTTGTATTTTTCCATGTCATCATTCGCATTGTGTCATCATGTGCATTGCATTGCATCGCATACGTGTTCGTCTCATGCATCCGAGCCTTTTCCCCGTTGTCCGTTTTGTAATCCGGCTCTCCTATGTCACCCGGCGTCCCCTTCTTGTCTATCTTCGTGAGCGGGTATTAAACTTTCTCGGAATGGCCCGAGGTTTGCCAAGAGGCCTTGGTATAGCACCGGTAGACCGCCTGTCAAGTTTCATGCCATTTGGAGGTCGTTTGATACTCCAACGGTTAACCGCGTAGCCCGTAACCCCCTCTCTCTTTGCAGCCCAACACCCCTTCCAAAGTGGCCCAAAACCCATCTAACTCCCCTCGATGCTCTCGGTCGTTCGATCACGATCGTGTGTGCGAAAACCGCTCCTCATTTGGACACTCCTAGCTCCCTCTACCTATAAATATGCCCCTCCCCCGAAATTCGCGGTCTAATACTCCCCGAAACCCTAGTTTTCCCCTCCGCGCCGCGCCGGACATGTCCGTCCCCGGCTGGACATGTCCGCCCTCGCCCAACCGCAGCGCGCCACGTGGCGTTCGCCGCCTCCCACCGCCGCCGGCCCGCGGGGCCCGAGCTGGGCCCGCGCGGCCC
>NC_041385.1:456874235-456913686 GCF_002162155.2 Triticum dicoccoides
TCGGGCCGCCGCGCCTTCCGGCCCGCAGGAGCCCGCCGCCGCCTGCGTCCTCGTCGCCCCGCCGTCTCCTCTCGCCGGCGCCGCCCGGAGCCGGCCCGATCTGCTCGCCCGCGGCCGGATCCGGCGAAATCTGGCCCGGATCTGCCGTGCGCGCCCGTCCCCGGCCCCTTCTCCGGTCATCCTCGTCTCCCGCGCCGCCGTTGACTTTTCCCGCGAGGTATAAATTCCACTAAGTCCCGAATATTTCAACATTATCATGCCATGTTCATGGCATAATATCTCTGCATCCGTAGCTCCGTTTTGTGCGTGTAATATGTCAAATTGTTCGTCTCAATGAGTACTTCATTTCATTCCATTGCATCATGTTCATTTGAGCTCATTTTGATGTCTGAATCATTGTTGCAAGAGTGCTTCATGATGTTGTCTGTTGTCTGTTATCAGAACATGCTCATTTGTCATTTTTGCCATGCTTGATGTGTGCATCCTATGAGGTTGATGTCTACATGTGTTTTGATCTATCTCATGCCATCTTTACAGAGGTGCTTACCATGTATTTTTCTGATCAATGTGGTGACTAGCACAAGCATGTAAACTAGGCTTCGTGATGTTACTGATTTTAGTCCCTGTTCTGCTGTTATTTTGATGCCACGTAAACATGATGCTACAGAGAGATCCATGCTTATTTTGAGATACTTCAGTAAGGATGTTTTGAACATGTGGTTATTGTCAATCCATTCATGCCCCTAGTTGCAATTATGGAGTAGTCTAGCATGTCTTTTTCGTGCTCTATGTTTGCTACAAAATATTTCCTGGCAGATTATTTACATGTTATTCAATTTTGCCAAGGTTGTTGTAGTTGATCCTTGCATGCTATGAACTTATTCTTGCCTTGGTTTGTTTCATAAACATGTCATCTTGCTGATGCTATGCTTATCTTGTCATGCAATGACTTGTGGTGAGTGAATCGAGCTTGTTAAGTAGTGTACTCGCTGTTGCTGTTTTGCTAGGTTGAATCTGTTATTTATAGCTTGCTGTAGTTTGTTGTTTTCTTGCTCCAAAGTTGCTAAATAATGTTGTTGTCAGCCTGTTAACATGAAGTTCAGTTTTGCCATGTGATTTCCTAGTGATCCATGCACCCTATGAACTTGCTCTTGCCATGCTTAGCTTCATAAACATGCATTCTTACTGTTGGTTGCCTTGCCATGCCATATATTGCTCTGTGGTGAGTGGTACAAGCTCATCAACATGCCTTCATAATTTTGTTCCTGCCATGTATGAATCTATAATATAACTTGCCATGTTTACATGGGTGCCATCATATCTTCTGATCCTTTTGGCTCATGCTCAGTAAAGGACTTTTGTTCTATGCAATTAGTAGAGTCATGCCATGCCTTTGTTTGCCATGATAAGTTCCTGTAACATGTTGTTTGATAGCTCTAAACATTGCAACCTGATGTTATTTTCTGCAAAGTATGAAACTGTTATTATTTGCAATCTTGCCATGTGTGTTTGAGCATGTTCTAGTGATTTCTGGAGATAGCTCAGTGTTCATGTTTTGTTATGCCTTACCTGTACATCATGCACATGCCTTTTGTTTTCTTGTTGAGGTCCTGTAACATATTGTTTTGATGCTTGCAATATGCCTAGTTGCTGTTTTGGACAGATTGTTGCTATAACTTGATTCATGTGTGTGTGTTGAACCGTTGCTCCGTTTTGAGTGTGCTCTATATGAAACTTGCTTGATTTTGCATATAGTTTCATATTATCATGTTGCATCCTTGTTTTGGTGTGTTTTCTTGATGTTTGAGTGCATTTAGCATCAATGCCATGTTTAACTTGTTTTACTCATATCTTCTAGGTCGCAGCTCTAAACTAAATGAACTTTATATGTAACTTGACTAGAATTTCGTGTAGATCATCTTGGTGCATCTTAACTTGCTGTTTAACAACTTGAACATAAGGTTTGTTCAGTTCTGGACCAATTTCAAAATTTGCATAAGGCTTTGCTGGTCTTGTTTTACCATTGTCGAAATATCTTGTAAACCGGGATTCCGAGTCTGATCGGGTCTTCCTGGGAGAAGGAATATCCTTCATTGATCGCGAGAGCTTATCATGGGCTAAGTTGGGACACCCCTGCAGGGTTTAAACTTTCGAAAGCCGTGCCCGCGGTTATGTGGCAGATGGGAATTTGTTAATGTCCGGTTGTAGATAACTTGACACCAAATCCAAAGTTAAACGCATCAACCGCGTGTGTAGCCGTGATGGTCTCTTCTCGGCGGAGTATGGGAAGTGAACACGGTTTCTGTGTTATGATTGACGTAAGTAGGTGTTCAAGATCACCTCTTGATCATTACTAGTTGAGACCGTTCCTTTGCTTCTCTTCTCGCTCTTATTTGTGTATGTTAGCCACCATTTTATGCTTAGTCGCTGCTGCAACCTCACCACTTTACCCCTTCCTTTCCCATTAAGCTTTGCTAGTCTTGATACCCATGGTAATGGGATTGCTGAGTCCTCGTGGCTCACAGATTACTACAACAACAGTTGCAGGTACAGGATGATCATGACGCGAGAGCGATGTTTGCTTGTTTGGAGTGCTTCTTCTGCTTCTTCTTCGATCAGGGGATAGGTTCCAGGTCGGCAGTCTGGGATAGCAGGGTGGATGTCGTTTGAGTTTCTGTTTGTGTTTCATCCGTAGTCGGATGATGCTCTTATGTATTGTGTTGATGTTGTATTCATGTGGCATTGTATGCCTCTTGTATGTATCCTCACCTATTATGAAATATTGTTGTAATGATATCCACCTTGCAAAAGCGTTTCAATATGCGGGTCTATCCTTGGTGGGACCTTCGAGTTCCTTTTGGATAGGGTCGCATATTGGGCGTGACAACTCACGCGCATGTCGTCCCGTAGCCGGCACTTGCTCTCGCAAGGCTCTTGCCACAAGGTCAACAGGGCTCCCAAGGGACCCTCAGAGAGTCGCCACGAGCCTACTCGAAGCTCGCCTAAGATAAAGGTAAAATCACAGCAACCAGCTCATCACAAAGCCTATAACATCATACGAGTGCCCATCATGTGCCGTTCTTAACAACGCGCGGACAACAATCCATTTTACATGAGGGGCTTCCCCTCCCAAAATGCTCTTACGACCTTCAGGGCCACGCCCGAGCTTTTTCTGTGCAGGATAAACAGCCATGGGGGCGTGGGATCAATCGGACATGTCTCACACCGTGTCCTCTTGGTCGCCTCCAGAGGCATCGCTGGCGCCACTGTCGCTGCCACTGGCCTCACCCTCGCTGTCGTTGGCATCGTCTTCGCCGCCGTCCACCATGTCGCCTTCATCAGCAGCAACAACTACCCCGTCATCATCAGAGGTGAAGGCCCGAACAAGTGCATCCATGTTGTCCTCCACCCACCACGCCAGGTCGCCTCGGACGGCCTCGGGCACCGGGGTGATGGCGGCGTCGAAGTCAAAGAGAGGGTCGATGTTCTGAAGATGGCTGAAGACACGGAAGAAGGCCCGTGCGAGCAGGCCGCGGATCCTCTCCTCAACAAGCTGGCAAGCCCTCTTAGAGTGACTCTCTAGATGCGTCACCACGTCAGTGAAGAGCTGGAGATTACCTGCATAGTTGGTCACGTGAGGCTCCTCAGCAGCCGCTTCACAGATGTTGCCCAAGGCCGCGTTGGCCTTTTCCCTGAGTGTTCAGAGCATGGGCCATGCATGTGCTCCAGCGTCTGCCGCTGGCAGATCTCATCTTTGTTCCATCGTACAACGGACTCGGTATCATCAACCCTCCATTGGAGAAGAAGAAGCTCGGCGCGGGAGGAGGCCAGCTCAGCCTGTGTTGTGACTAAGGCGGCTGCGGTGGCCTCAGCACGCTGTGTTGCTTCAGTCACCTTGGTCCTAAGAGCGGCAGTCCGGCCCGCAGCCGTGGCCTTGATCAGCTCCAACCTCTCTTCATACTCGCGTTCAAGACCCGCGCGAGCTTGCACCATGCGGTGGTCGATCTCTTCTTCGATTTGGACCTCCTGCGCGCCCACATCGTCCTCCGCCTGGGTAACCTGACGCTCCCTCATCTCCAACCGTTCAAGATTGAGGTTGCGCTCCGCAGCCTCCAGCGTCAGCGCTTCCTCACGCCTCTGGAGTTCCTCCTCTTCGGCGGGCGCCCCCTTAGCAACGCAAGGGCGGCTCGGCGCAACTCCTCCAGGGAATTGCACCAGGCTTGAAGCTCCCACGCGTGCTCCTCCGCGATCTCGCGTCGCCGGTCTGCCTCTTGAGCCTCCTCAATGGCTCGGGAGCAGGCCTTTCACGAGGCCACAAGAGATGCTTCGGCCTTTGTGTTGTCAAGATCACGCTGGTGGCGCGCGAGACCGACGGCCACCTTCAGCTTGCGCCATTCCCCGATCAGCCGCAGGCCTTCAGCTTCGAGACGCGCATCCTCGCCTACGAGCTCTACACCGAGCTGGCTCACCGCATCTGTCGCCTTCTGAAGAAACTCTCGGCAGATGGTGCTGCGCTCCCGCACACGCCTGAGCACATCGTCAACGTCGTCCTCCGCCACTGACATTGGCGGAGGGCCCTGAAGTGGCTCGCCCCCTCTCGGCAGGAGGCTGGGGGCTGGCGCCCCCATAATCGCCGGACGAGCCCCACAAGGGACCCAGCCCGGCGCTGATCCATCCCCTGAAGAGGAGCTGAGGGAGTCCTGGATTAGGGGGTGTCCGGATGGCCGGACTATGACCTTTGGCTGGACTCCCGGACTATGAAGATACAAGATTGAAGACTTCGTCCCATGTCTGGATAGGGACTTTCCTTGGCGTGGAAGGCAAGCTTGGCGATACGATATGAAGATCTCCTCCCATTGTAACCGACTTTGTGTAACCCTAGCCCTCTCCGGTGTCTATATAAACCGGAGAGTTTTAGTCCGTAGGACAGATAACAATCATACCATAGGCTAGATTCTAGGGTTTAACCTCTCTGATCTCGTGGTAGATCAACTCTTGTAATACCCATATCATTAATATCAATCAAGCAGGAGTAGGGTTTTACCTCCACCGAGAGGGCCCGAACCTGGGTAAAAACATCGTGTCCCTTGTCTCCTGTTACCATCCGCCTAGACGCACAGTTCGGGACCTCCTACCCGAGATCCGCCGGTTTTGACACCGACATTGGTGTTTTCATTGAGAGCTCCTCTGTGTCGTCACCTTTAGGCCCGATGGCGTCTTCGATCGTCAACCACGACGCGGTCCAGGGTGAGACTTTTCTCCCCGGACAGATCTTCGTATTCGGCGGCTTCGCACTACGGGCCAACTCGCTTGGCCATCTGGAGCAGATCGGAAGCTACGCCCTTGGCCATCAGGTTAGGTTTGGAAGCTTAAACTACACGGCCGACATCCGCGGGGACTTGATCTTCGACGGATTTGAGCCACGGCCGAGCGTGCCGCACTGTCTCGATGGGCATGATCTAGCTCTGCCGCCGGACAGTGCCCAGAGTGCCGCTCACGTGTTCGCTCCGACCATTAGCTCGGAGCCGACTGCGCTAGTCGGGGACGGACGGTTGGACGCCGCCCCGGGAGACGCAATCTCTACGGCGATAGAGCCGAATACCAGCCTAGTCCTTTGCAAGGCCCGTGACTCCGAGGTGCCGGACTCCGTTCCGGACTCCGAATACTCCGCACCTCTTCCGATCGAACCCGATTGGGCTCCGATCATGGAGTTCACCGCCGCGGACATCTTTTAGCACTCGCCCTTTGGCGATATCCTGGACTCACTAAAGTCTCTCTCTTTGTCAGGAGAGCCCTGGCCGGACTATGGTCAGCAAGGTTGGGATACGGACGACGAGGAAATTTGAAACCCACCCACCACCCACTTTGTAGCCACTGTCGACGATCTAACCGACATGCTAGAATTCGACTCCGAAGACATCGACGGTATGGACACCGATGAAGAAGATGACCAAGAACCAGCACCTATAGGGCACTGGAAGGCCACCTTGTCATATGACATATACATGGTGGACACCCCCAAAGCAGGGGATGGAGATGAAAAAGCGGAGGATGACCCCTCCAAGAAGCAACCCAAGCGCCGATGTCAGCGGCGCCACTCTAAATCCCGCCAAAGCAAGAACGGCGAATCCGGCACTGGAGACATCAACACCCCGGACAGTGCCGAAGACAACCCCCTCCAGCAGGATTCAGCGTGGGAGGACGAAGGAGCCATCCCTCATGAGAGAGCGGCAGACAAAGAGGTCGAGGACGATAATTATATGCCTCCCTCCAAAGACGAGGCAAGCCTCGACGACGATGAATTCGTCGTGCCAGAGGATCCCGTCGACTAAGAACGTTTCAAACGCAGGCTTATGGCCACGGCAAGCAGCCTCAAGAAAAAACAGCAGCAGCTTAGAGCTGACCAAGACCTGCTAGCCGACAGATGGACCGAAGTCCTGGCAGCCAAAGAGTATAAACTCGAATGCCCCTCCAAGAGTTACCCAAAGCGCATGCTGCTACCCCAACTAGAAGAGGAAGCAACTAAACCTACATTACCAGCGTATGATGCGCCTGATCGGCCACCCCGTGGCCGCGACAGAGAGGCCTTTCGGCCCTCAAACCAAGCCGCACCCCGGCACCGCTCTAAAAATACCAGAGCACGGGGAAATGCAACAGACCTGCGAGACATATTGGAGGATAAGGCAAGGCAAACAAGGTCGATCTATGGATCGCGTGGGCGCCCCACATCACGGGACGATAACCGTCACACCGATATGATAAATACGGCCAGGCCGAATACAACAGACAAAGCTCATCCGAGCTGCGTCGCGACATAGCTCAGTACAGGGGCGCCGCACACCCACCGTGCTTCACAGACGAAGTAATGGATCATCAAATCCCCGAGGGCTTTAAACCCGTAAACATCGAATCATACGATGGCACAACTGATCCCGCGGTATGGATCGAGGATTATCTCCTTCATATCCACATGGCCCGTGGTGATGATCTACATGCCATCAAATACCTCCCGCTTCATCTCAAAGGACCAACTCGACATTGGCTTAACAGCCTGCCAGCAGAGTCAATTAGTTGCTGGGAGGACCTGGAATCCGCATTCCTTAATAACTTCCAGGGCACTTATGTGCGACCACCAGACGCCGACGACCTAAGCCACATAATCCAGCAGCCAGAGGAATCGGCCAGACAATTCTGGACATGGTTCCTAACCAAGAAAAATCAAATAGTCGACTGTCCGGACGCCGAGGCCCTTGCAGCCTTCAGGCACAACATCCGTGACGAATGGCTTGCCCGGCACCTAGGACAGGAAAAGCCGAAATCTATGGCAGCCCTCACGACACTCATGACCCGCTTTTGCGCGAGCGAAGACAGCTGGCTAGCTCGTAGCAATAACATAACCAAGAGCCCTGGCAATTCGGATACCGAGGACAACAATGGCAGGTCACGTCGCAACAAGCACAAGCGCCGCATTAATGGCAACAATACTGAGGATACGGCAGTCAATGCCGGATTCCGAGGCTCTAAACCCGGTCAGCGGAAGAAGCCATTCAAAAGAAACCCTCCAGGCCCATCCAACCTAGACCGGATACTCGATCGCTTGTGCCAGATACACGACACCCCCGAACAACTAGCCAACCACACCAACAGGGATTGTTGGGTGTTCAAGTAGGTAGGCAAGCTAAGTGCCGAAACCAGAGACAAGGGGCTGCATAGCGATGACGAGGAGGAGCCCCGGCCGCCGAACAACAGAGGACAGAAGGGCTTCCCCCGCAAGTGCGGATGGTGAACATGATATACGCAACCCGCATCCCCAAAAGGGAACGGAAGCGTGCCCTCAGGGACGTCTATGTGTTGGAGCCAGTCGCCCCAAAGTTCAACCCATGGTCCTCCTGCCCGATCACTTTTGATCGAAGGGACCACCCCACTAGCATCCGTCACGACGGATTCGCCGCATTGGTCCTAGACCCAATCATTGACTTATTTCACCTCACTAGAGTCCTCATGGACGGCGGCGGCAGCCTGAACCTGCTTTATTAGGATACAGTGTGCAAAATGGGTATAGAGCCGTCAAGGATTAAACCCACAAAGACAACCTTTAAAGGCGTCATACCAGGTGTAGAAGCCAGCTGTATAGGCTCGGTTACACTCGAAGTGGTCTTCGGATCCCCAGATAATTTTTGAAGCGAAGAGTTAATCTTCGACATAGTCCCATTCCGCAGTGGCTATCACGCCTGCTCGGACGAACCACATTTGCAAAATTCAATGCAGCGTCGCCACTACGCATATCTCAAGCTCAAGATGCCAGGTCCTCGCAGAGTCATTACGGTAAATGGAAACACCGAACGCTCTCTCCGAACGGAGGAGCACACAGCGGCCCTGGCGGCGGAAGTACAGAGCAGCCTCTCAAGGCAGCTCCCCAATCCGGGTGTTAAACGTCCGGACAACGTCAAGCGCGCCCGATGCAACCTCCAACAAAGTCGGCTGGCATGATCCGAACGAGCATAGCAGTGTGGCCCCAACCCCAGCCCTCGCCAGATGGTGATATCGGTACCACGCATACATAATTACGCTTTGAAAATACCATGGGCATAAGGGGTGGGGCACAACTACGGCATGCCCAGAATGCGGCTCAACCGCACTTAGGGCTCCCTATTCCGCCATTTTCTTTTTTTATTTTAGTATTTTTTATTATATACTTTCAGGACCCAATTATTCGGAGGACCTGTCCGGCAGTACACTTGCCTAACACATGATGCAACAGCCAGGGCGAGAACAAGCTGCGTCGAATGTCCAGGTGGTCTCTATAATGAGTTAAATACATGTTTTTTACTTAAAGACCCGCAGCTCGCCCCTGGAGGGGGACATGTCAAATGATCCCATCCCTTGCTTATCGCACTATTTGTATCGTTCTACTTTCATAGCAACTCTTTTTAATAAACAATACATAGCTCTTATCTATTATTGTATTCATCTATTTTTTATACAAATATGTTCAGTCATGACATTATGCAACCGTACACTTTGGTACGGCCAATACACCAGGGGCTCAAGTACCCCATAATATGGTGTGCAAAGACCAAACACTCTCATGAGTGCGGCACCCCGAACTTATAGCACTATATGCATCGGCTCCGAATCATGTCTTGGGTCAATAGTTGGGTTTGCCCGGCTCCCATGTTTTGGTACCTTACATTCTGCATTGTTGGCTAAGGTAGCGCTGGGAGAACTACTGCGATTGTGTCCCAGGTGAGCTGGGTTAACACCTCAGTAGAGAAAGCTAAAACTGACCGTCATGATAGTGCGAGAGACCGGTCGCTGTTCGCGAGGTTTTTCGAGTCCTTAAAGACTTATGCCGCTTAGAGCGAGGAGCCGGATTTATCTGGCCTAGGTGTGGATAGCGCCCCGAACTCGGTCTTCCGAATACTAGGGGCTTCGCCGAAATTTAAAATTATAGAATTCTATGGCTAAGTGAGAGTGGTAAAGCATTATAAGTCTGATGGCCTGGTTCGTTGTGCTGAGCGCCTCCCTAGATGGACCCAATAATGGGAACAAGAGCGCTCAGGTTTATCCCAAACACCCCAGCACTCGTGGCATGGGGGTAGAAGCCGACGACTTGCATCTCTCAGATTTGATAAACGGCCGCACAGAAGGTAATATTTTAAATTAACAAGCGTTGCTTAGCGCACATGAACAAAGTTTTCAGCGCACAGGATAACAACATGCGAGTCTACTCAAAAATTACATCTTTGGAGCACTCACCCGCTATAACGCGGGCACCCTTCAGGACGCCCTTATAATACATCTCGGGCGTGCGATACTCCTTGCCCGGCGGTGGCGGGTCCGTCACAAGATTCTCCGCGTCCAGCTTGCCCCAATGAACTTTAGCACGGGCAAGGGCCCGACGGGCACCCTCAACGCAGGCGGAGTGCTTGACGACCTCAATCCAGGGACAGGCGTCCACCAGCCGCTGCACCAAACCGAAGTAGCTCCCAGGCATCGCCTCCTTAGGCCACAGCCAAACTATGAGACCCTTCATGGCCTGTTTGGCCACCTTGTGGAGCTCGACCAGCTGCTTCAGCTGGTCGCTAAGGGGCACCAGATGTCTAGCCTCAGCATACTGAGACCAGAATACCTTCTCCGTCGAGCTTCCTTCCTCGGCCCGGTAGAATGCGGCAGCATCGGACACACTGCGGGGCAGATCTGCGAAAGCTCCTGGAGAGCTCCGGATTCAGGTAAGTAACAGGTAATTCACTTTCACGTGCTTGCTTTGCATGAAGAAGGCCTTACCCGCCGCTATCTTATTTATCGCCTCAATTTCCTGGAGGGCTTTTTGGGCTTCGGCCTTGGCGGCTTTGGCACTCTCAAGAGCCGAGGCAAGCTCGGACTCTCGAGTCTTCGAGTCATGCTCCAAGCCCTCGTGTTTTTCCACGAGAGCCTGGAGCTCTTGCCGCACCTCCGCCACCTGCGCCTCTTGCTTCTCTCGCTCGGTGCGCTCCAAGGCCGCACTGCTTTCGGCCTTGGACACCGCCTCCTTTAGGGTCACCACCTCATTCGTGGCCCCTGCGATACCCATGTTATTCCTGTCATTTTTTGCAACCAAATCCTTTTCTATAAGGTACTACGTTAATAAGGTATCACTTACCTTCCTTGTCCTTGAGCTGCTTCTTGGCATGGCCGAGCTCGTTCTCGGACCGCTCGAGGCTCTGCTTCAATGCATTGACCTCCGCAGTCAGTGCGGCAGAGGTTAGCAGCACAGCCTGCATTCCCATATTGACACATTTATGTTAGACTCCTGCGTATATCTTTTCAGATCCTCAGCTCGGCTTTTCTTTCCGAACGCCAAACTGAGCATCAGGGGCTACTGTCTATGCGGTAATATTCTTACATATCCTAAAAACTTACCTCGAAGCCTGTTAGAAAGCTGGTACAGGCTTCAGTCAGCCTGCTCTTGGCGGACTGAACTTTTCGGATCACCGCACTCATAACAGTGCGATGCTCCTCGTCGACGGAGGCACCGTTAAGCGCCTCCAGCAGATTATCTGGCGCCTCCGGTTGGACGGAGGCCGCCGGCGTCGCAGTCTTGCCCTTCTTGTGAAGGGGCCGCCCGCAAGACTCCGGAACCACTGAAGGTTCCGGGACGGAGTCCGGCACAGGGCCGGACTTATAACACTCTGGGGTTTTAGCTCCCTTGCGCCCGGTGTCCGTGAGGTTGCCTTGTGGCGCCTCCAGGACCACCTCCTCCTGGTTGGGCCCCTTTCGGGACTCCGCCGCGGCGTCTTCTGCATCGCGATGGGAGGAGGCCGCCGGAAGTGAAGTACTATTCACATCCGACGAACCCAGGGAGCCGCTCGACGAAGAGGGAAACTCATCCTTGGGCGGGCTACATGGTTGTATTCGGCGTTAGAAGACATTATGCGACAAATAAAAAATCATGAGTTATTTTGGAATCCGGACACTTACGATCTCGCCAGGGGCTTGGCCCTCGAGGGCCACTCCTCTTTGCCGTCATCGGCGTTGGTGGAGTAGTCCGGAGGAAGGGTCCTTCCCTTCTTGGACCCTCCGGCCTCCCCAGTTGGGGAGGCCTTCCTTTTCTTCTCTCCCCCTGATGGGGGAGAAGCCTCTTTCTCCTCCTCCTTGTCTTCATGGGAGGAGTCCGCCCCGGAGTCATCAGATGATGAGTCTGATAACACCTGACAACGGGAACTCTTTCGAGTTCCCGTAGCCTTCTTCTTGGCCTTCTTCTCCGGCACCAGGTGAGGTGCCGGAACCAGCATCCCTGTCAAGCGGGCGTCCGCTGGGTCTTCTGGCAAAGGAGCCGGACAGTCAACCTGCTCGACTTTCCTCAGCCAGTCCTGTCAAAGGTGAGGGAGTTTAGATCCCGCGTAGTGTCAAACTATGAAACAGTGTCCTGTAAAGGGTGAAATAGCTTACCTCGTCGGCTTTACGCTGCAAGCTGAATCCACGATCTTCGGTAGCGGATGCGGGAGCCTCGGTGCCCTTGAACAGCACCCTCCAGGCATCTTCGTACGTAGTGTCGAAGAGCCCGCTCAAGGTTTGGTGTTGTGCCGGATCCCACTCCCACAATTTGAAAGCCCGTTGTTGGCACGGGAGGATCCGGCGTATGAGCATGACCTGGACTATGTTGACAAGCTTGAGATTCTTGTTCACCAGCTTTTGGACGCAGGCTTGGAGTCCGGTCAGCTCTTCCGAATCTCCCCACGTCAGGCCCGTCTCTTTCCAGGAGGTAAGCCGTGTGGGGAATCCAGATCGGAACTCGGGGGCCGCCGCCCATTTGGGGTCGCGCGGCTCGGTGATGTAGAACCACCCCGATTGCCACCCCTTTATTGTCTCCACAAAGGAGCCCTCAAGCCATAGGACGTTGGCCATCCGGCCCGCCATGGCACCTCCGCACTCTGCTTGGTGGCCGCCCACTACTTTCGGCTTCACATTAAAAGTCTTCAGCCATAAGCCGAAGTGGGGCTGGATGCAGAGGAAGGCCTCGCACACGACGATGAACACCGAGATGTTGAGGATGAAGTTCGGGGCCAGATCATGGAAGTCCAGGCGGTAGTAGAACATGAGCCCCCAGACGAAAGGGTGAAGAGGAAAGCCCAATCCGCGGAGGAAATGGGGGAGAAAAACAACCCTCTCATGGGCCTGGGGGTGGGGATGAGTTGCCCCTCATCTGGAAGCCGGTGCGCGATGTCATCACACAAATATCCGGCCTTCCTCAACTTTTTGATTTGCCCCTCCGTAATGGAGGAGGCCATCCACCTACCTCCCGCTCCAGACATGATTGGAGAAGGTTGAGGTGGGAAGTGCGGGCTTGGGCGTTGGAGCTCGAGTACGTAGGGATGGATAAGCACAGGAGGAAGAAGGCGTAAATGGAAAGGGTAGATCCTTATCCCCTTATATGGGCGGCCGAAACTACGAGCCCCCACCGGCCTAATAAAACTCGCTTATCCCCCAAGCGTCATGGTTAATGGCGCGGTTAGGTTACCCATGCCCGTATTGATGAGAATCCCGGAATAAGGGGACACGATCTATGCTTCGACAAGACGTGCCAAGGAAACCGCCTCGCTAAACACGCTAAGGTGCAACAGTAAAACGATCTGAGTAAAGGCTTGACCGTGGCATGATGTCACGCTGCGGAGTACGTCAGCAGATTAGATTTGTGCGGAAATTATTCTCTCTACCGTGGTATGTGGGACTTATTTTTGTAGAGCCGGACACTATCCTTGTGTTCAACATCTTCTATGAAGTATTCGGAGGAGGAACCCGCCTTGCAATGCCGAAGACAATTTGCGCGCCGGACTCGTCGTCATTGAAGCCTGGTTCAGGGGCTACTGAGGGAGTCCTGGATTAGGGGGTGTCCGGATGGCCGGACTATGACCTTTGGCCGGACTCCCGGACTATGAAGATACAAGATTGAAGACTTCGTCCCGTGTCCGGATAGGGACTTTCCTTGGCGTGCAAGGCAAGCTTGGCGATACGATATGAAGATCTCCTCCCATTGTAACCGACTTTGTGTAACCCTAGCCCTCTCCGGTGTCTATATAAACCGGAGAGTTTTAGTCCATAGGACAGATAACAATCATACCATAGGCTAGATTCTAGGGTTTAGCCTCTCTGATCTCGTGGTAGATCAACTCTTGTAATACCCATATCATCAATATCAATCAAGCAGGAGTAGGGTTTTACCTCCACCGAGAGGGCCTGAACCTGGGTAAAAACATCATGTCCCTTGTCTCCTGTTACCATCCGCCTAGACGCACAGTTCGGGACCCCCTACTCGAGATCCGCCGGTTTTGACACCGACAGGAGCCGAAGATCGACTTCAACCACTCACAGTCCATGATCAGTGGAGGAGCCCGGGGCAAGCTGGTTGTACCCCGAGAAGGCTCGCGAAGGAAGAGCGGCGAGCACGCAGGCTCGAGGCACACCATGGGTCGGCCCACCTCTCCGGACGATCTTGCGTCGGGGATAGTGCAAAGGCTCAGGACGCTCAAGGTCCGCGATGAAGAAGAAGCCTGAGGAGGTGGCTTCTTGGCCGGCTCCGCACGATCGGTAGGAGGGATCCTGAAGGGCCACAGTCAGCAAAGGGAACAGTGAATGAGCAATTACTAGAAGAAGGGACTTACTCGTCCATGGCGAAGTACTTCCTGTGCTTCAGCGGGCGGCAGGGGTGATCACTGTCACCCAAAGCCTCCTTCCTCTTGCGGAGGGCGTCATAGTCTATGCGGAACCAGCCCAAGCTCTCGACATGAGGGCCGGCGTGTGGCATGGAAGGCAAAGCACCAAGGCGGCCTGCCTCAGGGGCGCCAGGATGGAAAGAGCGATCAGGTGCCACCCCTTGCGGCCTGACGAGGCCTCGGAAGTTTCGGTCTCGGGAGATGCAGGTTGCGTCTCCTCATCAGCTACCACCTCGGGGCAGGATTCGCAAGCTCCGAAGGATGACGGCTCGGGAGCCCCGCGTGACACGGCGTCTCGACACCAGACCCCACAGCTCTCGGCGATGCCTGCCTCCCTGCACCACCACCTGAGGCGGGATTGACGTGGGCGACGGGGGGAGGAACCACGGCAACTGGATTCTCGCGGGGCCCCACGAGGCCAGCTAGGTGACACCCCCCATTCGTCAAAGCGGGGCATCTGCCTCACGAACTCGGCCCTGCCTGAGCAAAGATACAAGAGGGCGCCCCGTGCCGGACACTGCCTGGAGAGGGGTCGCCAGTCAAGACTCTCAGCACCTTCCTCAGCATTTCAGGCGCAAGATCCCATTCTTGGATCCTCATGCAGTCTTGATGCCCAGTAAAAGTCCACATCAGATGGGAGTGGCGCTGGAGAGGAGCAATGCGACACTGGAGGAACTCCCTCACCACCTGGGGCGCCGTCACGCCAAGCGTCCTCAACCTCTCAAAGCGGCACCAGATAAAAGCGAGATGGGGGCTTGTGAGCTTGTCGTGGCCCCAGCCTGGATTGGGGACAGCAGGCAATGTCGAGTGCGCGAGAAGGGGGCTGGGCACCCCGACATCCACATACAGCCACGTTCTCGGAACCCGCTCGTGGAAGGTGGGAGGCCGAAGTCGATCCCCGAGGCAGTCGTCTCTAGCACGGCCTGGAAGCTCATGCACCCCGAGCATTGAGATAGGTCAGTCAGGCGCAGGGAGAAGAAGTGGCGCTGGAGAGCAACGGAAGGGGGAATGCACACCATGGCCTCGCAGACAAAGGCGAAGACAGCAAGAAGAGTAATGGATTGGAGACCGAGATGCATCATATGGATCTGGTAATGGGAAAGCACCGCATTGAAGAAGGCAGAGAAAGGAGGAACCAGGCCTGCCCACAGGGCGTCGGCGAAGAATCGAACCTCCGTGACGATCCTGTCAAAGGATGCGTGGGACTCGGGCCAAGCCGTCGCCCTTCCGCACTCATTAAAGCTGGAAGCAAGGGCGGAGCGGACCTTGTCCAAGGCTTCCAGATTAAGTATCAGCGACTGGTCGACGGTGGGCGCAGCTGCCGGGGGCGAGCTAACCAAAGGCGTAGGCTTCTTCCCCTTCTCCCTTTTTGTTGGCGCCATGGCAGCGGAAGGAGAGCAGAGCTCAAGTCAGATTGGAGGCAGGAACATAGGCTCAAGGAAGGAAGAGGAACAGCAAGCTCGCGGGCAGCAAGGGGGAATAACCGTGTACAGTCTCGTGGCCGCTTAGCCAGGCGCATAATGGGGGAGCATGGGGAAGCGGGGACGCCCACGTCCAATCAACCGCCACGCGGCGACCAAGGCCGCAGGCTGTTGGGGCCGCGGCGCTCTGCACTTGCCCCTTCACTTCTCTGCTAAGCCAAGTCCGAGCGCGCCTTGGGCCCGGGGGCTACTGTCGGCATTCTGGGAACGGGGGTCCCCAGACTTGCCTACCTGCGACCTGCGGCGTGGCTCAAGTGGTGGCCCAGTACGGCTCATCTTCATCAACTCAAACTCAAGACCCTCGTGAGGGGCCAAGCCTCGCGGGGAGGACGACGCAAGGCTTCCTCAGGAATGGCCTCACCAGGTCGGCTCGCGAGGAGGCGAAGAGATCAAGGCAAGGGTACCTCATGAGGTGCTCGTGATGCAAGCCATGATGATCGAGACCAGGCGAGCGCCGGCCTGCATAGTGTCCTTGTTTCCTCTTTGGTGCAAAGGGGGCAAGCTCGGGCATGGAGTACCGAGGCACCAGACAAAGGTTACCATTTTGGTGCAACGAGACCAAGACCAACAGAGCAACGGGATGGAGGTCACCGTGGAGCCCAAGATGGCGTCATCGCTAGTGCCTTTGGCAGCCGAAGACCAACTTTAGTCAGGATAACTTGTACTAGATATTCCCCTTCAAAATGGCCGTTGTTGGCGCCCTTCCCGCTCAATATTTGGGAAGAGGACCAGGGCCTCTATATATAGATAGCCACCACAGTAGAGGACATCTCATCTGCATCTCACCTAGAGCCAGTAGAGACGGAGCAATTCCTCTCCAAGCACACCATCCCAAGAACACCCCTCATGAGGTAGTTCTTCCTTTGTACTATTCATCATCATCCCCTGAGGCAATCCACCACACCACACACTGGAGTAGGGTATTACACCACAACTGTCAGGACCGGATTTCGGGATATTGATTTCCTAGAAAATGGCCCTTATGCTCACTAGCCCCAGGATTACTGTTAGCTGGCGAGACACAAACTTGATACAATAACTCCAAGCAAAATACATAATATGTAGTACAAGGCCATTCTGGCCTATGAGTACAACACAAGGTTTCTAGTGGTTGATGGCGGAAGCGGTTTGTGGATCATCAGTGTCTATGGGACTCCATTTCCCACAGGAACAGCTGACCAGGTTAACTCCTATCTTTGCGAGGCTGCTATCACCATTGATTGGGTTTCCGTGGCTGTCATCGCAAGCTCCTCTCCGGGCAAGAAATCTGGCCAAGACAATAGCCAGGGACAAGCCAGTGAGTACTTTGAATGTACTCGCAAACATTTCAAACAAGGGTATAATATAACAAATGATAATCATGCTCTGAAATATTTTATCATCACAACGTCAGTCATAGAAATAAAATCCATGATGCACGCAAACAAGTTATTCACGTAACACATGAATAATGCAATTAGAGAGTAGAAATAGAATGCCTCAGACGGGCGTCTGAGCGACACCACAGAAAGGGCTCATAAGTGAAATAAGTAACAAACGTGCCGCAGTCGGGCGTCTGTGCGACGCCACATAAAGGGCTTATAAGGTAAATACATAACAAGCATGCCACAGTCGGGCGTCTCAGTGACACTACATAAAGGGCTTATATGGTAAATAAATAACAAACATGCCTCAGTCGGGAGTCTGTGCGACACCACATAAAGGGCTTATATGGTAAATAAATAAAAAACATGCCACAGTCGGGCGTCTGTGCGACACCACATAAAGGGCTTATATGGTAAATAAATAACAAACATGCCACAGTCGGGCGTCTGTGCGACACCACATAAAGGGCTTATAACAGAATAATCACAGTGAATATCCAGGAGGTAGAACCGTCCTAGGGATACTCAATAAATCAATTAATGAACATAGTTAGTCCACAATAATAACAATCATAATCTTCATATGTCACCGGTCATAGTCAAAGTTCTGACTTAGTAGTTTTTCCTCCGAAGACCGACACTAAGACCGACACTTGACCCAACCCAGACTGTAGTCCTTAACCATGGACACGGCTATTCGAATAGATATAATCTCTGCAGAGGGTGCACTCTTTACCCATGAGTAATTGATTCCGTTAGTCCATTCGAACTAATTCCATCTATGGTCTTTTAATTGAAAACACACCTAACCGCACACACCAGCCTGACTTATCGGTGTCTGGAATCACCCAAGACACCTGTTTAAGTAAAACTTTAAGTGGGGATGCTACAACCTCGATTAGCATGGGATCACAAAATTTATACCGCGTGCAAACTAGGGGAGCTACCCCCTTCGGCTACAACCGAAACACCCATGCCCCCGGACCAGATGGCATGCCTACCGGATGCAGCCGGTATCTTCCACCATGGCCTCTCTATACGGTGTGTGCTAGAAAGGGGTTGACAGCTTACTGAACCGTACCCTACCTACGGCAGGGACAAGTGGTAGCATGAAACAAGTATGGGGGTTACTAGAACAAGACTCGATCTACTGTCGACTCAGGAGGTTTAGGTGTTACCTGCACGATTAGCATAACAAATATGTTTCAACCAATAGCCACAATCACCACTCATCATGTCTCACTATGCCGTACCGGACACAATCGTCTCGATGAAGACCGGAGGCAAGCTCATGCCTACCCAAGACAGAGGCTTCCCCGGGTTCCTTCCGGTATGCATGAAAGGCATATGATGGTGACTACTATCCCAAGCATATCAAACTCCAACAACATGAATCATCAATATGCACTCATGAGTTTGAACATATCATCACAAAAAAAAATAACGAAGGCTCCGAGACGAGAGGTGTTGTAACCGTATCAAACAACATACGACAATATTATGCCAGGGTTCAGAATGCTTGCCTTCAAGTTGTGGGGAGGCAGGGTGCATTCCAAACTTTTGAAAGTTTTCTTCTCTCTCCAAAAATCCTAATTAAATTTTTTGAATTAATACATAGTTTCAAAAACAGTACAAAAAATTTGTCTGCAAAATTTTCAAATAAATCTGAAAATAAACTAGACAATATTTGAGAGAGGTAGGAAAAAGAATCATCTCATTTGGAGTTATATTTAAAAAGTTATAGCCAGTCAAAGTTTTGGTCAAATTCTGTTTTTAAAATAAAACAGAAAAAAAAACGTTTCGAAACTAACCACGTCGAAGGCGTATTCTGGAAGTACGTCTTCACTTACTCCAGCGGGGACGGTGCATGGGTTACTGATAGTGGGTCCGGGGGGGCCCACTGGTCAGGTTTGACCAGTCGCCTCTCCCTCCTCTTCCTCTGTCCGAGCGGGGGCGAAACTCCGGCGATCGTCGCCGGCGTTTGTCGACTCCTCGCGGGGCTCCGAGAGCGGGGATGGATCCGCGGGTCTAGGGCGGTCCTCCCGGTGGTTGCTAGGCAGGTGGGGACGGAGGGAGTCGCCGGCGGTGAGCTCCGCGGTGGAGATAGCTTCGGGCCGATCTAGGGGTTCTGGCCAGGGTGGTGCTTCGTCTTAGCTGGGGGTCTGGGCGGCTTCGAAGACGAAGAGGAGTCGGGTGGTGGTGCTGGAAGGGTGGGGGAGGCTCTATTCACGACGGTTGGGACCGGAGGGCGGCGGCGGCCGAATCGTTCGGAGGCGAGGAAGAAGGCCTCCCGCCATTGCTTGCTGGTCGCGGGGTGCTCTAGAGGGGTGGTACGAGGCTGTCTGAGGGGGCTCGAGCAAGTCCTGGGGCCATTTATAGCCGAGGAACGTCGGTTCCGCCATCGCTGGGGATAAGATCGCCGGCCGACTGCTTCTGTTGCGGCAGAGCGACGTGGCAATGGCCGGAGCAGGGTCGGTGCTAGCGGACGGGCTTGGAGATAAGGACGGCCTGCTCACGAGGGCACCTGGCGAGGAGCTGTGGCTCGGGCGGCGCCGTCCGTGGCAGAGGCGCACTGCGGACGCCGGCGTGCTGCCAAGAGGGCTCTGACGGCGGCGCTGTAGGGCACTAGGGCAGCTTGGAGCGTTCTGGCGAGTGGTCGAGGGCGGGCCGCGGCTCTGCAAGCGAGCAAGGGCCAGGGCGCGGAGTAGCGAACACGGCGGCTCGGTTGCACGCGCGCGTGCAAAACGTGCACTCTGGGCGTGCCAAGAGCACGCGCGTGACATGCTCGACAGAATGCCAGGGTGGCCTAGAGTGCTTGAGAGAGGCTGGCAATTAACAGTACTAGGTTAGGGTTAGCAAGAAGGTTAAAGGACATGGGGGTTAGGTCAGGGAACCAAGCTTACAATGCTAACTAAAAACCATGCCAAAACTGGCCATGCACACAAGGTGTTTGACATAATGCTAGAGGCATCTAGGCAGTTCTTGGAGTGGCCAAAATCTCCGGATTGGGGTCTCTTTTGGTGTAGGTGATGGTGGCCAGGTTAGTTTGCCAAATGTAGAAACTTGTTAGTGCAAATATTTGAGAAAACCAATTCTGGACAGAACCTAAAGGCTATCATTTTATGGACCAAAAATATTCCAATGGGTTCATGCTCCTGGACTTAAGGGTTTTGTAGGAAGGACTACAAGCAGGGAAAAGAATCATGGGTAAAGGGGCAAGTTAAAATATGGTTGCATTACAAACCATCAAGTTGGACCAGAATGGAAATGAGGTTGATTCACCCAAATTTTTCAAAGGACATAACTCGTTTCTTTGCATAAAGATAAATAATATACTCCTACTGACCTCCCCTAATTTTGGTGGAAGTTTTAAAGAAGTATTTAAATAGGTTGCAGTGCAAAGGTGCAATTGGACCAGATTTAAAAACTTGTGGCAAAACTCAAAATCTCCAAATGACTAAGGAATATTTTTGCATAAAAGTGATTTAGGGACATCATATGTCATCCCCAAATTTTGGTCAAAATTTTAGATGCATTTATCAAATGGTTGCAGTGCAAAAGAGGCTCCAAAACTTATGAAAATCACTTTAAAAGAATAAAGCTCAGGACAAACACTTATGCAAATAAAATCACCGATAAAGAATTGTTTTATTGAGTGAGTATAGAAGTCCAATAATATTTTTGGAAAGTTTCCACTTGGGGTAAAAACTCCTCAATATTAAAGAAAAGGGGTTCTGAAATCAAAAGAAAATCTAGAAAGCAAAAAATTTAAACTCCTGGCAAAATTTTAATAATTCAAAACATGGTTAAATTTTTGGGATGTTACAACAACGGTGGCCCGAACCAGTATAAACCTTGTGTCCCTTGTGTTGTTCATAGTTTAGCTTATATTCTCAGCGAGGCGTTGGGACGTGGATCGGTAGGGGGAAGATCTTTGCACGCACCCCAGAGTTCGAACCTTAAGGGTTTTGCCGGAACCCGATATCTGACACCCACTTAGCAATCCGGCCCGTGGCATCGTGGTTATTTATTATATCGTTGAGTGGTACTTCGGAGGCCACCGTGATTGAACACTCTTGAAAGTAGTGTCATAGTTTTCGGGATGCCATGAAGACCGCGTATGCTATCTTTTGATAATGTGGGTACCGTGACTTGCATGGTGTGAGGACTGTGGATACGTAGTATACCAGCTTTTGAAGTGGGAACTTATGTCCGTCCTCCTCTCGTTCGATGACGAGCACTGCGCTTACAACTTGGTGTGTTGCAGCTATATATGACAGCATGGGTTCGCCAATGTTCGGTGCGGCCAGGATTGGGTTTCTGGCCAAGAGGGCCTTTATCTCTTCTAGTCCGGCCGTAGCCGCATCCGTCCACTCGAAGTGTTCGGTGCGTTGAAGAAGGCGATAAAGAGGTAATGCCTTTTCTCCCAATCGGGAGATAAAGCGGCTTAAGGCAGCCACGCATCCAGTTAATTTCTAGATTTGCTTGAGGTCTGTTGGGGTATTCCAACTATGACAAAGCTCGGATCTTAGTCGGGTTTGCTTCAATTCCTCTGTTGGAAATGATGAAGCCCAGGAGTTTTCTGGCGGGAACGCCGAAAACACATTTTTCCGGATTGAGCTTGATGTCATATGTTCAGAGGATGTCGAACATGAGCTTCAGGTCGTCTATTAAAGATTCGACGTGTCTGGTCTCAATGACCACATCGTCCACGTATGCCTCAACTGTTTTGCCGTTTTGTTTTTCTAGGCATGTCTGAATCATGCATTGGTAGGTTGCACCGGCGTTTTTGAGCCTGAAAGGCATGGTATTGAAACAGAAAGGGCCATATGGGGTGATGAATGCCGTTGCAGCTTGATCGGACTCCGCCATCTTGATTTGATGGTATCCGGAGTATGCGTCGAGGAAGCACAATGAGTCGTGTCCTGCGGTAGCGTCGATGATTTGATTGATGCGGGGGAGGGGGAAGGGATCCTTGGGGCAAGCCTTATTAAGGTCCTTGAAATCAACACATAGGTGCCAGGATTTATCCTTTTTTGGTACCATCACCAGGTTTGCTAGCCAGTCCGGGTGTTTTATTTCTCTGATGAATCCGGCTTCAAGTAGCTGGGCTAGCTCCTCTCCCATAGCTTGTCGTTTAGGCTCTGAAAAGCACCGTAGTGTCTGCTTGACCGGCTTGTATCCCTTTAATATGTTGAGGCTATACTCGGCCAGCCTGCGTGGGATCCCTGGCATATCTGAAGGGTGCCAGGCGAAGATGTCCCAATTCTCGCGTAAGAGCACCCGCAGTGCGGCGTTGATTGTGGGGTTCAGCTGTGCCCCGATGGCTGCTATTTTTGTAGACTCCATTGTGTGGACTTGGAATTTGAAGATTTCGTCCGCAGGTTTGAAAGAGGCGGACTTGGATCGCTTATCGAGTATCACATCGTCCATATCCACTGTGGTGCATAATGCAGTTAATTCTTCGGCCGCGAGGGCTTCGGATAATGCCTCAAGGGCCAGGGCGGCGGTTCTATTTTCGGAGCGAAGTGCTATGTACGGATCACTGGCTAGAGTGATGATTCCGTTGGGCCCGGGCATCTTGAGCTTCATGTACCCATAATGGGGTATAGCTTGGAAGCTCGCGAATGCGTCCCGCCCTAAAAAGGCGTGGTATCCACTACTAAATGGGGCCACTTGGAATGTTATCTCTTCGGACCTGTAATTTTTCGACGTGCCGAATACCACATCTCGAGTGTGATTTTTCCCGCACATCGTGCCCCCCGACTAGGATAATCCCTCGGAAGGTCGTGCTGCTTTACTCAATGTGGCTCTTGTCTATTTCCATTTTGTTGAGAGTTTCCTCGTATATGAGGTTTAATCCGCTGCCGTCGTCCATGAGCACTTTAGTAAGCCGGAAGCCGTCCACAATTAGACTAAGGACCAAAGCGGCTGGTGTTCAGAATTGAGGTTCATCACTGGCATTGAAGGTTATAGCCGTGTTGTTCCAAGGATTTATTGCTGCAACGTGGCAAACTTCGGCGAGGCCGTGGAGTGCTCTCTTGCGTTTATTATTCGAGGCAAAAGTCTCGAAGACTGTTAACACTGTATTGTTGTTTTCTGCGGGATGATGCTCTGCGGTATTGTTAATGAGGAGACCTCGCGGCTCTTGGCCACCTGCCGAAGTATCCAACATGCTCTAAGGTTTTGTGTTGGTACGGTATCTGATGTGGTGTGAATTTTGCGTGGCCCATTGAGCCATCCCTCCAATACTATTCCATGCCCTATAGTGGGCTTTGGTTTCTTTGTGATTGGATCGGGTGACTTGCGAGAGTGCACCCTTTGGTTCAGACGAGGGATTTAGTGAGAGCCGGAGGATCCCAGAATGTGATATGTCATGGCGACTTATGGCGTTAAGGATTCCCTTGTCCGTGCAATTTTTGCAATCTTCCTCGTGACAATCCTTGACCTTGCTCATTACAAGGAGGAATCTGGCCCAAAAGTGATGTATTATCTCATGGGATTGTTGTCTAATGTGGGAAAGATCGCTTGTATCTGGGTGGGTGGGTGGATTTAAGTCCGAACCCTGACCCGATCTGAGACCCAGGGGCAGAGGAACTTCCGAACTTGGTAGTTCGGGTTCCGGGATGTTGCCCGATTTTTCTGGCCCGCTGTCCAATTTTAAGTTCAGAGTTTGGGTCATGTCCTCCCGTGAACGAGTATCCGGCTCGAAGAGCTCGGGAATCCGGACATAGTTTGACCTCAAAATAGAGGAAGAATCACTGCATTGCTCCTCCACCACCGTTATTTGATGGGTGACCGACGGAGAGTTAATCTCTCTTCGATCGGGTTTAAGCCCAATCCGATCATAGTCCATAGCGACTCCCAGCGCGGCGATGTGATCCAAGACCTCGTTCAAGGACGAAAGTTCCATTGGATCCATCCGCTCGGCGTATTTCGAGCTGATGTGGAGGCTGCTTTCGATGACCCAAGAAGTCATCGTCGGCACGGCGGCCGAACGGGCGGTCATGATGAAGCTGCCTAGTCGGAGGGTCTGGCCTAAAGCCAAGGCTCTCCCAGAGACGATGTTGTTCTTGATAACAAGGCGAGCCATCGAACCTTTTTTTGACGTCACAGTGGAACTCTCAATGAAAGCACCAATGTCGGTGTCAAAACCGGCGGATCTCGGGTAGGGGGTCCCGAACTGTGCGTCTAAGGCTAATGGTAACAGGAGGCGGGGGACACGATGTTTACCCAGGTTCGGGCCCTCTCTATGGAGGTAATACCCTACTTCCTGCTTGATTGATCTTGATGATATGAGTATTACAAGAGTTGATCTACCACGAGATCATAGAGGTTAAACCCTAGAAGCTAGCCTATGATTATGATTGTTGTTATATTATGGACTAAACCCTCCGGTTTATATAGACACCGGAGGGGCTAGGGTTACACAGAGTCGGTTACAGAGAAGGAAATCTACATATCCGAATTGCTAAGCTTGCCTTCCACGCAAAGGAGAGTCCCACCCGGACACGGGACGAAGTCTTCAATCTTGTATCTTCATAGTCCAACAGTCCGACATAAGCATATAGTCTGGCTGTCCGAGGACCCCCTAATCCAAGACTCCCTCAGTGCCCCCTGCCTCATGGGTGGGTGCGCCCCCTGCCTCATGGGCCCCTCGAGCATCGTCTCGCGATGATTCTTCTTCCCAAAAATCATAAATATTCCAAAAATATTCTCCGCCCGTTTTTATCCCGTTTGGACTCTGTTTGATATGGGTTTTCTGCGAAACATAAAACATGCAACAAATAGGAACTGGCACTGGGCACTGGATCAATATGTTAGTCCCAAAAATAGTATAAAAAGTTGCCAAAAGTATATGAAAGTTGAATAATATTGGCATGGAACAATCAAAAATTATAGATACGACGGAGACTTATCAGCATCCCCAAGCTTAATTCCTGCTCGTCCTCGAGTAGGTAAATGATAAAAAAGATAATTTTTGATGTGGAATGCTACCTAGCATAATCTTGATCATATATCTAATCATGGCATGGATATTAAGACACGAGTGATTCAAAGCAATAGTCTATCATTTGACATAAAAACAATAATACTCAGGCATCCCAACAAATAATCATGCCTTTCAAAATATCAATGCTTACAGAACGTTATCCCTACAAAATCATATAGTCTTTTATGCTCCCTTTTCTTAACACAAGTTACCCCTCATGCCCATCTCGGTGCTAGCCAAGCAATTGGTTCATACTTTTTAACGCACTTCAGCTTTTTCAACCCTCACGCAATACATGAGCGCAAGCCGTGGATATAGCACTATAGGTGGAATAGAATATGATGGTGGAGGTTATGTGGAGAAGACAAAAAGGGAGAAAGTCTCACATCAACGCGGCTAATCAACAGGCTATGGATATGCCCATCAATTGATGTCAATGCGAGGAGTAGGGATTGCCATGCAACGGATGCACTAGAGCTATAAGTGTATGAAAGCTCGTCAAAAGAAACTAAGTGGGTGTGCATCCAACTTGCTTGCTCACGAAGACCTCGGGCATTTGAGGAAGCCCATCATTGGAATATACAAGCCAAGTTCTATAATGAAAATTCCCACTAGTATATGAAAATGATAACTCAAGAGACTCTGTATATGAAGAACATGGTGCTAATCTGAAGCACAAGTGTGGTAAAAGGATAGTAACATTGCCCCTTCTCTCTTTTTCTCTCATTTTTTTATTTTTTTATTTCTCTTTTTTTGTGGGATTCTTTGGCCTCTTTTTTTATTTGGGCTTCTTTGGCCTCTTTTATTTTTCATAAAGTCCGGAGCCTCATCCCGACTTGTGGGGGAATCATAGTCTCCATCATCCTTTCCTCACTAGGGCAATGCTCTAATAATGATGATCACCACACTTTATTTACTTACAACTCAATATTACAACTCGATATCTAGAACAAAAATATGACTCTATATGAATGCGTCCGGCGGTGTACCGGGATGTGCAATGATCTAGCATAGCAACGATATCAAAAAATGGACAAGCCATGAAAACATCATGCTAGCTGTCTTACGATCATGCAAAGCAATATGACGATGAATGCTCAAGTCATGTATATGATGATTATGGAAGTTGCATGGCAATATATCTCGGAATGGCTATGGAAATGCCATAATAGGTAGGTATGGTGGCTATTTTGAGGAAGATATAAGGAGGCTTATGTGTGATAGAGCGTATCATATCACGGGGTTTGGATGCACCGGCGAAGTTTGCACCAACTCTCGAGGTGAGAAAGGGTAATGCACGGTACCGAAGAGGCTAGCAATGATGGAAGGGTAAGAGTGCATATAATCCATGGACTCACTTTAGTCATAAAGAACTCATATACTTATTGCAAAAGTTTATTAGCCCTCGAAGCAAAGTACTACTACGCATGCTCCTAAGGGAAGGGTTGGTAGGAGTTAACCATCGCGCGATCCCGACCTCCACTCATAAGGAAGGCAATCAAAGAACACCCCATGCTTCAAATTTGTCACACAACGGTTACCATACGTGCATGCTACGGGACTTGCAAACCTCAATACAAGTATTTCTCAATTTCACAATTACTCCACTAGCACGACTCTAATATCACCACCTTTATATCAAAAAACTATTGCAAGGAATCAAACATATCATATTCAGTGATCTACAAGTTTTATGTAGGATTTTATGACTAACCATGTGAATGACAAATTCCTATAATCTCTCTAAATGGATATAAGTGAAGCAAGAGAGTTTAATTATTTCTACAAAAGATATGCCCATGCTCTAACAAATGTAAGTGAAGCAAAAGATAATTCTACAAATGGCGGTTTTCTATGTGAAGAGAAATAGGCAATCCAAACTTCAAATGATATAAGTTAAACACATGAAGCATTCTATAAATCCATACTCAAAAGATTTAAGTGAAGTGCAAAGAGCATTATATAAATCAACCATGGACTATCTCATACCAGCATGGTGCATAAAAGAAAAGTGAAAACTAAACGCAAAAGACGCTCCAAGATTTGCATATATCACATGAATGAAACGAATCCGAAAACATACCGATACTTGTTGAAGAAAGATGGGCTGCCTTCCGGGGCATCCCCAAGCTTAGATGCTTGAGTCTCCTTGAATATTAACTTGGGGTGCCTTGGGCATCCCCAAGCTTGAGCTCTTGCCTCTCCTCCTTTTTCTCATATCGAGACCTCCTCGATCTTCGAACACTTCATCCACACAAAACTTCAACAGAAAACTCGGTAAGATCCGTTAGTATAATAAAGCAAATCACTACTACAAGTATTGTTGCAAACCAATTCATATTTTGTTTTTGCATTGTAGCTACTGTAATATAACTTTTCCATGGCTTAATCCACTGATAGAAATTGATAGTTTCATCAAAACAAGCAAACTATGCATCAAAAACAGAATATGTCTTAAACATTACAGTCTGTAGTAATCTGAACATTAACCATACTTCTGGTATCCCAATAATTCTGAAAAAATTAGGAAAATGAAAAATTTATATATAAAGACAGTGCAAAAAGTTTCATAACAGTTTGACGTTCCAGTAAAAAATGTAAAATCGCGCACTTCAGCCAAAGTTTATGTCTTGCACCGCACAAACCAACAAGCATTGTAAACATCCTAAAGGCAAACCTTGGCATATTATTTTTATTATTAAACTTTATAAAAGCACACAACAGAAATAAATGACTCTCTAAAACTTCGGGGTTTTCTCCCTGGCAGTGCTTTCTTTAAAGCCATTAAGCTAGGCATATAGTGCTCAAGTAATGGATCCACCCGGATCCCAAGGTATATCAAAGCCAATTTTAATTAACAATGATTTGTTATTTAGTAGTGAGCACAAAGTAACATATATCAAGCAATGACGAAGTCTAACTCTCTTCCTATGCATTGGCATGTCATAAAAGAACAATTCATGCACACATAGTAAAGGCCAATGCATAGTATAAGCAGTTTCTTGCAATTTTATCATATTGGAAACATAGAGAGGTGGAGATATAGTTCCTCTCTCATAATAATTGCAAGTAGGAGCAGCAAGCACGTGCATATTATATCTATCAAAATCATCATGTGCAATGGTAAAATGCAACCCATCAACATAATCCTTAATAAGAGCAAACTTCTCTGATATAGTGTAGTTTGGAGAATTCAAAGAGATAATAGGACTATTATGTGTGGGTGCAATAGCAACAATTTCATGTTTAACATAAGGAACTATAGCAAGTTCATCTCCATAAGCATCATTCATATTGGCATCATGGCCACAAGCATAGCAAGCATCATCAAAAAGGGGTATTTCAAGAGAATCAACGGGATCATAACAATCATCATAGAAATCATCCTTTGGTAAGCATGAAGGGAAATTAAACAATGTATGAGTTGAAGAGTTACTCTCATTAGAAGGTGGGCACGGGTGATCCGCTCTTCCTCCTTTTGTTCTTCGCTCTCCTTTTTATTTTATTTTTCAATGAGCTCATAGTTTCATCAATTTCTTCTTCCATAGACTCCTGCAAAATATTAGTCTCTTCTTGGACAGCGGAGGAGTCCTCAATATATGGTTTAACATAGGCATTAGAAGCATAATTATCATGACAATATTTAAGTATGGCAAAATTTCAGATTTGTAAAGAGTAGCATCATACTTTCCAACCAAAGAAGCAATTTCATAAGCACCCTTAAAAGCAACAAATTCTTCAATTTATTGAACATCAACTATAAACACCCTTAGCATACGAAGATATGATTCCATTATCACTAAACTCACATTGGTAGGGAAGGTGTTTCTTAGGGTTTTTAGAACAACAAGTAAAATCATATAGTTCACATAAATTCCAAGCATAGCATTGTAAACGATGAATTTGATCCAGTAAAAGTTTCCCTTTTTTAGATATGCGGTGTCGCACATAACAAGCATGCTCATCTAAAGATTTGCCCTCAACTAAGCTAGTTGGGGTTTCAACACGAGCACAAAGGGATCGAAGATGATCCAAGTAAAAAGCTTTAGTAGTGTGATAGATTTTTAGTGGTTCTTCAACCATTGGTGTAGTAGGTACAACTAATTTTTTTGGTATTTTGCATTTCCTACCCATAAGTAAAGATAGAAAACAACTAAGAACAGCAAATAAAATCTACTTAGTGATAAAGCAAACAAGCACACACGAGAATATTCACCCCACGCTATAATTCCCCCACAACGGTGCCAGAAAAAGGTCTTGATAACCCACAAGTATAGGGGATCAATTGTAGCCACTTTTGATAAGTAAGAGTGTCGAACCCAATGAGAGCTAAAGGTAGAACAAATATTCCCTCAAGTTCTATGGACCACCGATACAACTCTATGCACGCTTAATGTTCGCTTTACCTAAAACAAGTGTGAAACTAGAATGACTTTGTAGGTGTTGTTGGATAGGTTTGCAAGAATATAAAGATCATGTAAATAAAAACTAGGGGCTGTTTAGATAAAGATGCAATAAAGTTAGTATAGTGAGTGTGGAAAACTGGTGGTAGGAGTTGCGAAATTGTCCCTAAGCAATTGACTACTTTACTAGACCGGTAGCAAGTTTTATGTGGGAGAGGGCACTGCTAGCATGTCATCCCTCACTTGGAATTCTATGCACTTATGATTGGAACTATTAGGAAGCATCCGCAACTACTAACGTTCATTAAGGTAAAACCCAACCATAGCATTAAGATATATTGGTCCCCTTTAAATTCCGTATGCATCAATTTCTATGCTAGGTTGAAGCTTCTGTCACTCTTGCCCTCCAATACATAGTCGTATCAACATACAACTAACCCTATGGTGTGATCCACGCGCGCGCTCATATGATGGGCACAAAAGGATAGCAACATAACAACAAGCAAATTAAACCAATCATAGCAATTCACCAATTACTGAAAGGACAACAAAAATCTACTCAGACATCATAGGATGGCAACACATCATTGGATAATAATATGAAGCATAAAGCACCATGTTCAAGTAGAGGGTACAGCGGGTTGCGGGAGAGTGGACCCCTGAATATAGATGGGGGAAGGTGATGACGATGTTGGGGAAGATGACGGAGGTGTTGGTCTAGATCGCGGTGATGATGGCCCTGGCGGCGTTCCGGCGCCACCGGGAGAGAGGGGGAGAGAGCCCCGCTTATTCTTCTTATTATTATTATTCCTTGACCTTCTCCCTAGATGGGAGAAGGGTTTCCCCTCTGGTCCATGGTCTCCATGGCGTGGGAGGGGTGAGATCCCCTTCGAGATTGGATCTGTCTCTCTGTCTTTCTCTGTTTCTGCATTCCTCTGTGTTTTCACCGTTTCTTATATATCCGGAGATCCATAACTCCGATTGGATTGAAACCTTCAACAGGATTCGTTTTCGGATATTAGCTTTCTTGCGGCAAAAGGAGAGCAGCAACCACCTTATGGGGTGTCCACGAGGGTTAGGGTGCGCCCACCCCCTGGGGCGCACCCCCTGCCTCGTGGGCCCCTTGAGCATCGTCTCGCATTGATTCTTCTTCCCAAAAATCATAAATATTACAAAAATATTCTCCGTCCGTTTTTATCCCGTTTGGACTCCATTTGATATGGGTCTTCTGCGAAACATAAAACATGCAACAAACAGGAACTAGCACTGGGCACTGGAGCAATATGTTAGTCCCAAAAATAGTATAAAAAGTTGCCAAAAGTATATGAAAGTTGAATAATATTGGCATGGAACAATCAAAAATTATAGATACGATGGAGACGTATTAATGAGCAGTGGCGAGACCGCTCGTGAGCGTTCCATTGCAGCGTCGGGAGTGCCGGTGAGTGCTCCATTGCAGCGCCGACGAGCAGTGGCGAGATCGCTGGTGAGCGCTCTATTGCAGCTTTGATACAGTGGGTGAGCCGATGCGAGCTCCATCACAGCGAAACGCGACGGCTGCTGGGATGCAGCGTGGCGAGGCCACTGGTGAATGTTGCATCACAGCATCAATGTCCGCCGATGAGTGTTGACTCTGATCTCCATAAGGCTTCCAGATTGGGGAGTTTTGCGACACAATAGCGGGTCCGCCGGCCAGTGATGTAGTAGGGCAGGGAGGTTGGGACAGCAGGGAGCGCTCATGGCGGTCATCGCCTGGAAGCGCCCGACGCTGTTCCCCCTTTGCCGCAATAGCGTATCCGGTGTTGCAGAAGCACTGCCTCGCGTCGTTGTCGCTCACAAGTTGCAACCCCCGCCTGAGTAACACCTCTCGTGGTCAGGCGCAGCGGCCAATGCCCCGGTATGCAACAGCCCCGGTCTCCCCCGGTGTCGGACATCTTGCTGCATCAGCAGCCCTTTGGTGCATGCGGTGGTCGGAGGGATCACTGTCGGTGTCAAAACTGGCGAATCTCGAGTAGGGGGTCCCGAACTGTGTGTCTAAGGCTAATGGTAACAGGAGGCGGGGGACACAATGTTTACCCAGGTTTGGGCCCTCTCTACGGAGGTACTACCCTACTTCCTGCTTGATTGATCTTGATGAATATGAGTATTACAAGAGTTGATCTACCACGAGATCATAATGGCTAAACCCTAGAAGTCTAGCCTATGAGGTTGTGATGATTGTGACTCTAACCCTAGAAGTCTAAAACCTCCGGTTTATATAGACACCGGGGGGACTAGGGTTGTACAAAGTCGGTTAGAGAGAAAGGAATCTACATATCCGAATCGCCAAGCATGCCTTCCATGCAATGGAGAGTCCCATCCAGACACGGGACGAAGTCTTCTGTCTTGTATCTTCATAGCCCAATAGTCCGGCCAAAGTATATAGTCCGGCTGTCCGAGGACCCCTTAGTCCAGGACTCCCTCAGTAGCCCCTGAACCAGGCTTCAATGACGATGAGTCTGGCGCACAGATTTTCTTCGGCATTACAAGGCGGGTTCCTTCTCCAAATACTCCAATGTAAATTCTGAACAATAGAATCGTGTCCGGCTCTACAAAACAAATTCCACACGCTCCCGCATAGAATATAATATTTCATGAGTCCAATTCGCTGACAATTTTTTGTAGCATGACATCACGCCACTGCCCAGTCATTATTTGAACTGTTTTTTAGCCTGCTGCTCCGTATTTCGAGGTGCGGTTTCACTGGCATGTCTTGTCGAAGTAGAGATCGTGTCCCCTTATCATGGGATTCTCATCAATACGGGCATGGGTAACCCAACCATGTCATCTGCATGGTGCTTGGGGAATAGGCAGATTTTAAGGCGAGAGGGGAGGAGCATGACTTTTACCGTCTTTATAAGGGCATAAGGATTCATCCTCGTTCACCCACGCCTTCTCCTTCGTATGCCCATCCATTCTCGAGCTCCAGTGCCCAACCTCTCGCCTTCTCCGCCCGAAAAAGCACTCCAATCATGTCCGGATCCGGAGCTGGAGGCAAGTGGATGGCCTCCTCCGTCAAGAAGGAGGACATCAAGGAGCTTCGGGAGGCCGGGTACCTGGCCAAGGACATCACTCATCGACTTCCAGCCAAGGGACAGATTGTCCCCACCCCGGAGCCCCAGGAGAGGGTGGTGTTTCTCACCCACTTCGTCTGCAGGCTAGGATTCCCCCTCCAACCATTCGTCCATGGACTGATGTTTTACTACTGGCTACACTTCCATGACTTGGCTCCCAACTCCATCCTCAACATCTTGGCATTTATTGTCGTGTGCAAGGCCTTCCTCCGCATCCCACCTCACTTCGGCCTATGGCTGAAGACCTTCAATGTGAAGCCAAAGGTGGTGAGCGGCCAACAAGCCGAGTGCAGAGGCGCCATGGTGGGCAAGATGCCAAATGTCACCTGGCCCAAGGGCTCCTTTGTGGAGACTGTAAAGGGGTGGCAATCGGGGTGGTTCTACATCACCGAGCCGCGCGGCACCAACTGGGCGGCGGCCCCCAAATTTTGATCTAGAGTCCCAATGCGGCTCACCTCCTAGCAAGAGAAGGGTCTGGCCTAGGGCTCTGCAGACGAGCTGACAGGGCTCCGGACGTGTGTCCAGAACATGATAAGCAAGAGAATCAAGATTCTCAACGTGGTCCAGGTTATCCTCTTCCGCCAGATCCTTCCGTGCCAGTGCCGGACTTGCAATTTGTGGGAGTTCAACCCGATCAAGCACCAGACGCTGCTGGAGCTCTTCGGCACGACACACGAAGACGTCTGGAAGGTGCTCTTCAAGGCCGGCGAGGTACCACCGCCCACGACCGAGGATCGTGGGCTTAGCTCAAAACGTCGGGCTAATCCGGTAAGTTCTTTCATGTTTTCAAGGTATATTCTTTACTGGCATATCTGAGGGAGGAATCTAAGCCTCCCTACCAATTTTTTAGGCCTGGATAGATATAGCGGAGCAGATTAACTGTCCAGCTCCACTGCCTGAAGATCCAGAAATGCCTCTTCTGATGAAGATGTTGTTTCTGGCGCCTTATGAGGTGCCAGAGAAGAAGGCCAAGAAGAAGGCCCGGGGGACCAGAAGTGGTCTTCGTTGCAAGGGCACTTCGGACGTGACGTCCGAAGATGCCGAGATGCACTCCTCCATCAAACACGACGAGGAAGAGGAGGAGGAATAAGAAATCCATTCCCCCCTGCTAGGGGGAGAAAGAAGAGGAAGGCCTCCACACATGGGGAGGCCGAGGCGTCCAAGAAGGGGGAAAATTCCCTTCCGGACAACTCCACAGCGGCTACCAATAGTGGCGGGGAGTGGGAGCCCAGGGTCAAGCCCCTAGACAACTCGTAAGTGTCCGGACACAATAATATTTCCGGCATCTTTACTTCATTGTTTTTAATGTGCTGGATCATGCACTCGCAGCCCGGCCCAGTCCAACATCGCATTGTCCTCCTCTTCGGAGGGATCGCTGGACCCGTCGGAGATGAACAGCGAGTCCCTTCTGACGGCCTCCTCCCCCAAGGCCGCGAACAAAACCGAGGTGTTGTCTTGAAGGATCCCAAGCCAGGGAGAGGATTAGGAGGCCATCCCGGTGGTGCCAGAGGCTAAAACCCCGGTTGCCGAACACATGGGGGGACAGACCCCTATGGACACCGACGATGGGGGCTGTATCCAATTCGGCCCCCAGCCGAATACAGCTCTGGAGACCCAAGTGGCTCCAGATTTAGGCAGGCCGCCTCTTTCAAACGAGGGGGCCAAGCCAACTCCACCGGCGACCTCTATCCATCTAGAGGCACTGGATAGATTACTGGAAGCACTGCAAGGCGCTTCCATTGTGGAAGAACACCATACTCTTATGAGTACAGTGATTGAGAAGGTCTAGTCCGCCAAAAACGGACTGACCGAAGCCTGCACTAGCCTTTTAACAGGCTTTGAGGTAAGTAATATAATTGTAGAAGAGTATCAAAGTGTAGGCAGTAGCCCCTGATGCTCTGTTCGGTGTTCGGAAAGAAAAGCCGAACAGAGGATCAACCAATTTTTCATAGGGGTCTAATATAATATGTCTATGTGAACAAGCAGGCGTCGCTGCTGGCTGCTAGCGCTCATACTGCGGAAGTCTCCAGACTGAAGCAGAATCTGGAGCGGCCCGAGCAGGAGCTTGGCCTCTTGAAGAAGCGGCTGGAGGAAAGCAAAGGTATGTAGTAACCTGCGTGTATATTTAGGAAGGCTGAATGGTTCATGCTGACTAAAGTGTCATGAACTTTATTAGGGGCCACAACCGAGGTGGCGGCCCTCAAGAAGGCGTTAGCCGAGGCCGAGGACAAAGCGGCCAAGGAACATGTCGCGTGTGAGAAGCAGGAGGCCCGGGTCAGTGAGGTCCGGCAAGAGCTCTAGGACGCCATCAACAAGTACGAGTCCTTGGAGCGTGATTCTAAGACTCAAGAGTCCGAACTCGCCAAGGCCCGCCAGAGTGCACAAGATGCCCGAGCCGAAGCCCAGGGCGCCCTCTAGGAAATCCAGGCGGACAAGAAGATTACGATGGGTAAGGCTTTCATTATGCAAAGCAAGTATGTGAAGGAAACATTCCTTTTACTTACCCGGTTTTGGAGCTCTCCAGGGGCGTTTACGGATCTGCCGCGCAGCATATCAGATGCTGCAAAATTTTATCGGGCCGAAGAAGGGAGCTCTACGGAGAAGCTGTTCTGGTCCCAATACCTTGGACTAGAACTTCCAATGCCCTTTAGCGACCAGCTGAAACAGTTGGTCGAGCTGCATAAGGCGGTCGAAGTAGCCATGAAGACTTAATTATCCGGCTATGGCCTGCCGAGCCCATGCCCATAGCTACTTCGGACTCGTCAAGCAGCTTGTGAGTGCCTGCCCGTGGCTTGAAGCCATCAAGTGGTCGGTCTGTATCGAAGGCGCGCGGATGGCCTTTTCCCGCGCCAAGGTGCACTGGGCGAAGATGGATGCCAAGAAGCTGATGACCGCGGGGGTGCCTGAGGGCAAGGAGCACCACCATCCCGAGATATATTTTGAGAGTGTCCTAGAGGGATCCTGCCTTGTGGCGGAGCAATGTGTGAAGGATGTTATATTCCCATGAAAACATTCATGTTATCCTGTCCTATAATATGAAACAAGGTCGTTATGTAATATAATGCTTGTTACTTTAAAAAAATTACCTCCTGTGCGGCCATTTATGAAAATCTGAGAGTTGGCCAATCGTCAACTTCTGCCCCCACGTAAATAGTACGGGGGTGTTCGGGATAAATCTAAACACTCTTTACTCCACTTTTTGGTCCTTAAAGGAGGTGTTTAGCGCAACGAACAAGGCAGTCGGACTATACGGCTTTATCACCCTCACTTAGCCTAGGAGTTTGACAATGAAAATTTTGGCTCAGCCCTTGGTGTTCGGAAGTCCGAACTCGGGGCGCTATACGCGCCTAATCGGATAAGGATCGATTCCTTGCATAAAGCGGAAAAAATCTCTAAGGATTTGAAAAACCTCTCGAACAGCTGACTAGCTCTCATCGGATCATGACAGTCAATTTTCGGCTTTCTCTACTGAGGTGCTCATCCAGAAGAACCCGGACACAATCACAGTAGTTCTCCCTTTACTACCCTAGCCGATATAGTGGAACGTAAGGTAGTAAGCACAGGAGCAAGGCAACCCAACTATTGACCAAAGACATGATTCGGAGCCGATGCATATAATGCTATAAGTTTGGGGTGCCGAACTATACTGTAAAAGTGTTCGGACTTTATTGCCATATTGCGGGGCACGATGGAGCCCCTGGCGAAGTAATACGTACCAGAGTATACGGGTGCAACAAGTAATAAATACAAAGACAAGGAAAGAATCAAGTAATAAGCTGACGCCACAAATATTGAGCCGCAAACTATTTTCCATTGTAATTTGATCGATACGTCGAGGCGTACTTGTACAAATAATGCGATAAGCAAGTAAGGCTATTTAACATGCCATGACCAAGGGCGAGCTGCGTGCGGGTATTTAAAACAGGTATAACAATCATTAGCAGAGACCACCTGGGAATTCCCTTGTACGTCAAAGCCCTTTGCCTTCTTCGTGTGTCCGTCCCGTGATGGGTCCGGTGATCAGGTTATCAGAAAAGCCTCCAGAAGAGAAAAAACATGAAATGAAAAAGAAAAGGTGAAGGTATGTGGATCCAGGCGCGGTTGAGCCGCATTATGGACCATGGTCTAGCTGTGCCTCTCTCCCTGCCCATGGTATTTTGAGTGTGTAGTTATGTACGCGGGACACAAATGTCGTCGCTTGATTGGGACTGGGACAGAGGCCGAATTGCTAGTCAAGCTCTGGACGAGCTGGACAGTCCTGCTGCAGAGTAGTTTGGACTCGCTTGATGGTGTCTGTGGGCTTTACTGCTGGATTGAGGTTCTGCCTAAAAAGGCTACTCTATACTTCTGTTGCAAGGGTCGCGGTGTGCTCCTTAGTACGGAGGGAGCACTCCGTATTTCTGTTGACCGTTATTACACTGCGTGGTCCGGGCATCTTGAGCTTGAGGTATGCATAGTGCGGCACCGCATTGAATTTAGTGAATGCGGTTCGTCCAAGCAGTGCATGATAACCACTACGGAAAGGGACGATATCGAAGATTAACTCCTCGCTTCGGAAATTATCCGGGGATCCGAAGACCACTTCCAGTGTGATTGAGCCCGTACAGCAGGCCTCTACACCTGGTATGACACCTTTAAAGGTGGTTTTTGTGGGCTTGATCCTTGAGGGATCGATACCCATTTTGCGCACTGTATACTGATAGAGCAGGTTCAGGCTGCTGCCACCATCCATGAGGACTCGCGTGAGATGGAATCCATCAATGATTGGGTCAAGGACTAGTGCGGCTGAACCGCCATGACAGATACTGGTCGGATGGTCCCTACGATCGAAGGTGATCGGACAGGAGGACCATGGGTTGAACTTTGGGGCCACTGGCTCCATCGAGTAGACGTCCCTGAGTGCGCGCTTGCGCTCCCTCTTGGGGATATGGGTGGCGTATATCATGTTCACCGTTTTGACTTGGGGGGGGGGGTTCTTCTGTCCCCTGTGTTCGGTGGCTGGGGTTCCTCGTCATCGTCATCGCTTTGCGACCCTTTCTCCTTATTCTCGGCATTTAACTTGTCGTCCTGTTTGAAGACCCAACATTCCCTGTTGGTATGATTGGCTGGTCTATCAGGAGTGCCATGGATTTGGCATGGTCGATCCAGTATGCGGTCTAGAATGGACAGGCCTGGATTGTTCCTTTTAAATGGCTTCAGAAGTGCCAGGTTCGCTTGTATTGTTGTTGCTACGGGCTAGCCAGCTGTCTTCGCCCGCACAGAAGCGGGTCATGAGTGCCGTAAGGGCTGACATGGACTTCGGTTTTTCCTGGCCGAGTTGTCTGGACAGCCATTCGTCGTGGATGCTGTGCTTCAAGGCCGCTAGGGCTTCGGCGTCCGGACAGTCGACGATCTGGTTCTTTTTAGTTAGGAACCGAGTCCAGAATTTCCTGGTTGACTTCCGGGCTGTTGGATTATATGACTTAGGTCATCGGCATCCGGATGTTGGACATATGTGCCTTGGAAGTTGTTGAGGAAGGCGCCCTCCAATTCCTCCCACCTGCCAATGGAGTTTTCGGGAAGACTGTTCAACCAGTATCTAGCTGGTCCCTTGAGTTTGAGCAGGAGGTATTTGATGGCGTGAAGATCATCCCCGCGGGCCATATGAATGTGGAGAAGAAAACCCTCAATCCACACCGTGGGGTCTGTTGTGCCATCATATCATTCGATGTTTACGGGTTTAAACCCTTCTGGGAAATCATGTCCCATTACTTCGTCAGTGAAGCAAAGGGGGTGTGCGGCGCCTCTATATCGGGCCAAGTCGTGACTTAGCTTGGATGGAGCTCGTCTGCGGTTTTTGGCCCGGACATGGTTGTGTTTGTCGCCTTTAGCCAGATGGCCATCGTCGCGCGTCAAGGCACGCCCCCGTGATCCATAGATTGATCTTGTCTGACCTACTCTCTTTTCCAAATCGTGTCGCAGGTCGTGTGTATATCCACGAGCTGTTGTATTTATGTTTTTCGGCGAGGCAGTGCGGGCTGGCGTTCGGCTTGAGGTGCCGCTTTGTCCCGGCCACGTGGTGGTCGGTCAGCCGTATTATACCTTGGTAGGATGGGCTCCAGTGCCTCGTGATTGAACTGTGGTAGCAGTTTGCGCTTCCGGTAGCTTTTGGTTGGGCTCTCGAGGCCGTATTCCTAGGCTTCCAGGACATCAGTCCATCTTTCATTGAGTAGGTCTTGATCAGCTTGAAGCTGCTGCTGCTTCTTTTTCAGGCTTCTTGCAGTGGCAATTAGCTGACGCTTAAAGCGTTCCTGTTCGGCGGGCTCTTCAGGCACGATGAAATCTTCGTCACCGAGGCTAACCTCATTGTAAAACCCTGGTGTAATGATGCTATAGTAATCCCAGGTATTAAGTTAATCCTTTTGCTAAACAAGTGTTCGTTCATCATTGTCTCTTACCTCTTTCAAATTCCAGCTGAGTTCAATTTCAAATTATGTGTGAAATTCAAAAATGCTCAAACATGAAAAGTAAAATGTTCATCATGCAGAAAGTATTCTTTTGGTAATATTGGTGGTGAACCAATATTTTTGCAAAGTGTCTAAATGGCCTAAAATAGCTATAACAGAAAGTTGTTAAAAGAAAAAGCAAAAGTGAGAAAAAGAAAAGAGAAAGAGCACAAGCCACTGTGCACTGGGCCAAGTGCACAGTGCCTGGCCCGAGCCTCGGCCCACCGAACCAACCCAGCCTCCCACGCTCCCCCGGTCGCCTTCCTGTTCGAGCGACCGCGCCTGCTGAACCACCTCGTCGGCGACGCCCCCACGAGGGGATAAGGTCGCTGCCCCTGGACGCCTCGAGTCCCCCCTCACCTACCACCACTCCCACTCTCCCGCTCGCCTGCCCTCCTCCTAGATCCATCCCCCCGCTCA